>NC_063344.1:4026262-4039899 GCF_021869965.1 Rhincodon typus
TATTTTCTGCAATAGCCTACCATGGGGAACCTTATCAAACGCTTTACTGAAATCCAAATACACCACATCAACTGCTTTACCCTCATCCACCTGTTTGGTCACCTTCTCGAAGAACTCAATAAGGTTTGTGAGGCACGACCTACCCTTCACAAAATCTCTTCTCATGACTTAACTCCTGAAGTTCCAGTATCATTCTTGTAAATCTACATTGTACTCCCTCCAAGGCCAATCTATTCTTCAAAGCATGAACCAAGCATTCAATCACAGGTGTCATCATTGATGCCAGTCTCACTCACACACTCAGTTATCAACAGCCTGTATTCGATAGAGAACTGGAAAACTGGCTTATTTTTCCTACCTGCCACACTTCCCTCCCTGCTTAATCCAGGGGTGATGATGCCAGCTGTAGGACTAGCGCTGAAAAGGGAGACTTGAAATTATCTTGCATACAAGTTACATCTTTACAGTGCTTTAATGTTATTTTAGTGTTAATTAAAGGGTCAATATCCAAAGAATACAGGTTTAAGGTGTTTGGCATAAATAGTGGCACCTTTATACATGTGTGGCTAGGTTTTGGAATGCTCTGCCTGATAGAATGATGGATACATGTTCAGGAATTAGATTTCGTACAAGATGGATGAATACTTGCAGGCAATGAAAAATTGCAGGGATATAGAACATGAGTGGGAGAGTGGGACTAGCTAGATCGATCTTCAAAGGAGCTAGTACAGGTTAATGGGCCAAATGGTCTACTTTTGTGCTGTACTACTCACAAGAGTGTCGTGGCCCTGAAGGAGGCCATTCAGCCCACTGTGCCTGTACTTTTTTGTTAAATGAACATCATCACCCCGAGCCAATCTTCTGCTTTTACCCAATCCTTTTCCTGTTATTATCATCCACATAAACATCCAATGGTGCTTGGCCAAAATGTTATTACAGAAATGACAAGCCTGTGGGACCTATAAACATCAATTCATTTATAATTCAAGTTTTGCAATTATACAAATTTAAGATAATTGGAAAAGAAAGGTAGCAGAAAATGCGATTTTTTTTCATCAGCCAGTTGTTATAATCTGGAATGTGTCGCTTGACTGAGTGAATCGAATAACAATTTTCAGAAGGCAATTTCATTCAGAAACTGTTGCAGAGTTTATGGAGAGAGAGCAAGAGAGTTACAGTCATTTTAAGCTGCTTCAGAAGCCTCCACAGGTACAGTTGGTCAAATGCTTTCCTTCTGTGTTTTTGAATCTATATTTAGGGACTGAATTTTCCTGGTCCAACAGAGTTAGGATTGAAGATGGGAGCAGGAAGAAGGTTGAAAAATAATGGGACCACCCACCTTTAAATTGGTTAGCCTCCCCCATATCCTAGGTCCTGTTCTGCGAGGGTTATTCCCATCATAGCCAACCCATTTTCAACTATTCATACTTCCCATTAGCACCCCATCTTACGTTTATTGCTCTCCCAGTTTATCATCAGTTGTTTTTTTCATTGCCTATTCTTTCTCTCTCTCTCTCTCTTCCTCTGTTTCTCTCTTTCTTTGTCTCTCTGTTTCTCTCCCTCCGGGCTCCGTCCCCATGTGTTCTATTCCACTCTGAAAGAGGGTCTCATCGGACTCGAAATATTAACTCTGTTTCTCTCTCCTCAGATGCACCCAAACGTGCAGAGTTTCTCCAGCAAATTCTGTTGTTGTTTTTCTCACTCTATTCACCCCACCCCCACCTGTTTTCAGTGTAAATACCACCGTTTCCCAGCTATCTTTAGTTTGAGAACATAGAACATTACAGCACAGGAATAGGCCCTTTGGTCCACCATGTCTGTGCCGACCATGATTACCCTTCCTAGCCAGGCCTCTGATGATTGTATATACTTCTATCAGGCTGTCCCTCAGTCTCCAATGGTCCAGCAAAAACAGTTCAAGTTTGTCCACTCTTGCGTTATAGCTAATCCACTCCAATCCAGACAACATACTGGTAAAGACTGGTAAATACTGGTGTTTCTGAAGAAGGGTCCAGATGCAAAAGGTCAGCCTTCTTGCTCCTCTGATGCTGCTTGGCCTGCTCTGTTCATCCAGCTCTACACCTTGTTATCTAACATACTGGTAAACCTCTTTTGTAGCCCCTCCCACATCCTTTCCATATTGTGGTGACCAGAACTGTATACAAAACTCTAAATGTGGTCTAACTAAAGCTTTATACAGCTGCAACATGACTTGCCAACTTTTATACTCAATGCTGATTTTTCTTTTCCCTTTATTCATTCACGGGATGAGGGCATCACTTATTACCCAGAGGGCAATTAAGTGTCAACCACATTGCTGTGGGTCTGGAGTCACATGTAGGCCAGACCAGGTAAGGATGGCAGTTTCCTTCCCTAAAGGGCATTAATGAACCAGATGGGTTTTCCCAACAATCGACAATGGATTCATGGTCATCATTAGATTCTTAATTCCAGATATTTATTGAATTCAAATTCCACCATCTGCCATAGTGGGATTCGAACCCAGGTCCCCAGAACATTATCTGGGTCTTTGGATTAACAGCCCAGCAATAATACCACTAGGCCACTGCCTCCCCAGTGAAGGGAAGTATGCCGTATACCTTCTTTACTATCTTATCCACTTGTGTTGTCACTGTCAGGGAGCTCTGGACTTGCACCCCAAGATCCCTCTGTATATCAATGCTCCTCAGGGTCCTGCCATTTACTGTATACTTTCCTCCTGCATTTGACCTCCCAAAATGTCCAGATTAAACTCTAACTGCCATTTCTCTACCCAACTTTCTAGCTGACCTATATCTTGCTGTATCCTTTGACAACCTTCCTCACAATCCACAACTCTACCCATTTTCATGTTGTCTGCAATCAGACCACCTACACTTTCATTCAAGCCATCGGTATATATTACAAACAACAAAGGTCCCAGACTGATCCTGGCGAAACACCACAGGTTATAGACCTCTGGTCAGAAAAACACCCCTCCACAACTATCCTCTGCCAAGTTTGTATCCAGCTTACCAACTCACCGTAGATCCAATGCGACTTGATCTTCTGGACCAGCCTACATGAGGGACCTTGTCAAATGCTTTAGTAAAGTCAATGAAGATACCATCCAATACCCTATCTTCATCAATCATCTTCGACATTTCCACAAAAAAGCTCAAACAAATTTGTGAGACAAAATCTCCCCTGCGCAAAGCCATGCTGACTATCCCTAATAAGTTCATTCTTTTCCAAATGTAAGTAAATCCTGTCCTTAAGAATTTTCTCCAATAATTTCCCTCCCACTGATGTAGGGCTCCCTGGCCTATAATTTCTTGGATTCTCCTGTTGCCCTTCTTAAACAAAGGAACAACATTGGCTGTTCTCTAGTCCTCGCCCGGGGCTAACGAGGACACAACCATCTCTGTCTAGGCCCCAGCTGCTGCATTGCACCCTCTGGCGAATTTCCTTTTCTGTGAGGGTAGCCTGGTAATTGTGGCCAATCCTGGTTTAATTTTTTTCCAAAGCTGCAAGAAAGCACCTCTGTGTTGATATGCCCCTGTACAGGGGTGCGTTGGATATGCTACCTAGATATCACTGGAGTCAGGGGTGGAGGGGCTTCTCATGGGCTTCCTACTTCCCTGAGGAAGTTCTGAGGAAGGGTCACCGGACCCGAAACGTTAACTCTGTTTTCTCCTCCACAGGTGCTGCCAGACCTGCTGAGCTTTTCCAGCAACTTTGTTTTTGTTCCTACTTCCCTGGCTTGTCTGCTATTCTCCATCAGCTCTTCCAGGAGCTTTGTGACTGAGGTCCTATTGTTGGATGCTTTTGGATTCCTAGATCACAACTCAACTGGAAATCTCCAACTGCAGCACAATTTAGACAATGTTGTGTATAAAGTCCGTGTGTATGGCTTTTAATGAAAACAGTGATAGATTGTGCAATGTGTAGATGTTGCTGACGCAGATCTGTTCCTCTGTACCTGTGAGAGTATATTTTCCCCTCTCCCTCTGGATCTTTTTTCAAGATTGGTTTGCTGGGTTTTTTTCTGTAATGGGCTTCCAGTATTCTGATTTTGGAGATTTTTCTTTGGGGAAGGAAAAAGGTTATTATTTTCCTTAATTTAACTTCTCATGTTGGTTCTCAGGAGCTGCCTTTCTCTCAGAATAGTATTAGTTAGGCATCAAATTTGACCAAATTATCAAGGTTATTGTTGGGGATGATGCTTTAATTGAGGTCACTGATAGAATTAAAAGTAAAACTGAAGGAAACTTCTTGTGCTGTAATCAGAATGGGGCAACAACTTTCTCTGTCTCCTTGATATTCTTAGCAATTTGACTCACTCCCAAATGTGGATAGAGTGAAGTTAGCTTAATTGCTGAGCAAAGATATGTTTTTGCCAAGCCCATTCTGGTGCTGTTTCATTCTACATTGGAAGATCAGCAATTCCTTTGAAGAATAATACTCAAGGGATGGATGAACCCGGCCAATAACGTGCTTAGCAATTGCATATCAAAGAAGAGAACCAAACAGAGATACACTCGTATCAGATGCTGTGATTCTGCAGTTCAACATGAGACCATGTTGGTTAGAATCATAGAATCCCTACAGTGTGAAAGGAGGCCATTCGGTCCAACAACTCCACACCAACCCTCTGAAGACCATCCCACCCAGACACACCCTATCCCTGTAACGCTGCATTTCCCATGGCTAACACACCTAGCCTGCACATCTTTGGACTGTGGGAGGAAACCGGAGCACCCGAAGGAAACCCACGTAGACACAGGGAGAATGTGCAAACTCCACACAGACAGTTGCCCGAGGGTGGGATTGAAGCCAGGTCCCTGGTGCTGTGAGGGAGCAGTGCTCACCACTGAGCCACCCACCACTAACTACAAGGGAATTTATTTGAATCAGGGCCTTGAGATACATCATGGAAAGTTAATCTTTAATAGTTAATATGACGATACAAGGCCACAGCTTAAGAGTGGAGGGATGACCCTTTAGAACTGAGATGAGGAGGAATTTCTTCAGACAGAGGGTGGTGAATCTATGGAACTCATTGCTGCAGAGGACTGTCTATATACGCTGGTCTGGAGTTCCCCGTTGTTTTTGCATTCTATCATTATGTCCAGGAAAACCACACATACAGAACAGATACTCAATTACACTAGCAACCACCCCAATGCCCACAAACAGAGCTGCATCAGGATGCTATTTAAATGAGCCACAAGACATTGCTGCAACCTGGAACTACGCAAAGCAGAACAGGAGCACCTATACGGAGTCTTCAAAAGGAATGGATACCCCAAAAGCACAATCCGCTATTACCTCCGAGACAGAGCACAACAGGAAGACACAACACGATCAGACTCACTAATCACCCTACTGTACATTTCAGAGATGACCACAAGACTACTCAGACACTGAGGTATCACAGCAGCCCACAAACTGACAACCACCCTATGACAGCTACTGACGAACATAAAGGATCCCATACCCTAAACCAGCAAAACCGAGGTAATATAAAAAACACCATGCAAGGACCGTAAGAAACATTACATAGGCCAAACCAGAAGAAAACTAACAATAAGAATACATGAACACCACCTAGCCGCCAAGAGACATGACCAATTCTCTCTGGTCTCAATACACATAGACAAAGAAGGACACAAATTTGACTGGGACACCACATCCATAATAGCACAAACCAAACAGAGACATGCCAGGGAATTTCTGGAGGCCTGGCGTTCCAACTGGAACTCCACCGACAAAGACATTAAACTGGACCCAATTATACAAACCACTGAAAAACTGAACCGGAAGTGGTACCAAACACCCCAACTACCCCGAGGCATACAAATAACGAGCAGGACAGAACACCAATGCTTCACTGAAGGCGTACTAACGATGTTACCTAACAAGGTGATGAAACCTCTGCAATCAAACACACTGGCTCGATGAGCAAGTCTACAACCTCATCCACAACCCAAGTTACAAATCTTCTCAAAAAACTTTTAACCATCTCCCTCTTCATGTTCAATGACATTACCATTCTCAGGGCAAGGGTAAGAATATTGTTAGGGTCCACAGGCTTGCTGTGTCTGGTGGATGTATTTATGGATATCACACAGTGCGAAACAAATTGGCTAAAGACTGATATGTGTGATGGTGGGGACCACATGAGGAGATGGAACTATCAGCCCTTCAGACTGAAAGTGATTGCGAGTGCTTCAGCCTTTGTCTTTTGTGTTCATATGTGGCTCCATCCCATACGGGGAGAACTAGCCATTTAGATACAGACCTGGTTCGAAGGTAGGAGACAGAGGGTGGTGGTGGAGGGTTGCTTTTCAGACTGGAGGCCTGTGACCAGCGGTGTGCCACAAGGATCAGTGCTGGGCCCACTGCTTTTTGTCATTTATATACATGATTTGGATGTGAATGTAGGAGGTTTGGTTAGTAAGTTTGCAGATGACACCAAAATTGGAGGTGTAGTGGGCAGCGAAGAAGGTTTCCTCACAGTACAGCAAGGTCTTGATCAGATGGGCCAATGGGCTGAGGAGTGGCAGATGGAGTTTAATTTAGATAAAAGTGATGTGTTACATTTTGAAAAGGCAAATCAGGGCAGGGTTTATACACTTAATGGTAAGGTCCTGGGGAGTATTGCTGAGCAAAGAGACCTTGGAGCGCAGGTTCATAGTTCCTTGAAAGTGGAATTACAGGTAGATAGGATAGTGAAGGCGGCATTTGGTACACTTGCCTTTATTGGTCAGTGCATTGAGTATAAGAGTTGGGAGGTCATGTTGTGGCTGTACAGGGCATTGGTTAGACCACTATTGGAATATTGGAATTCAATACTGAAGATTTCTGAAGAAGGGTCTAGACCCGAAATGTCAGCTTTCCTGCTCCTCTGATGCTGCTTGGCCTGCTGTGTTCATCCAGCTCTACACCTTGTTATCTCAGATTCTCCAGCATCTGCAGTTCCTACTTATCTCTGTGGTCTGTCTTGGTTATGTCTCAGTATTTTTTCCTAATCAATGCAAATTTATTATTAATTAGAGTGTCAAAAATTTTTTCCATCACAGATGTTGAGCTAATTTGCTTGTAATTATCCAAACTGGCTTTGTCTACCTTTTTTAAAAATGAGTTCTGTATTAGACAGTCTCCAGTCCTCCGTCACACATCCACCATCAGTGTGGCTCTGAAATACACTGGATAATTTTAAACCAAAGTGTCAGGCTGGAAATGAACATGTTCGTGATGTTTGGCTGTTTTTGACTGATTGATTGATTTGTTGTTATCACATGTACCGAGATACAGTGAAAAGTGTTGGTTTACATGCTATGCAGGCAGATTGTACCATACAAAATGCATCAGGGTAGCAGAACAGAATGCAGAATACAGTGTTACAGCTGCAGAGAAAGTGCAGAGAGAGAGAGAGACATCAGAATTAACATTTGAGAGGACTGTTCATTTTTCAGGCAAGCTTCATTCTGCATTAAAGAGACACCAGAAGAAGATATTAAATTCCACTGTGCAATCCCTGATAGAAACAACCTATTCCCAAGCCTTGACCAAGCAATATGCAAAAGCAGTTGTAGCCTTGTTTTCCCAGTCAGTTTTCTTAAACTGGAAGCCATTGTAACCAGATGAGAAAAACAGTAAAATGGAGAGGGTATGGAGACAGGTCAAGCTAATTAGAGGGTTTTGTAACAGCAAACAGTAGTGTCATTTCATGTGATGTTATAAATTATTTTCAATACACAGAGATTGTGGTGTCATTTTTAAAACAGTTCTCATGGGATCACAATGTAGCCATCTGGCTCAGAACTTACTACCCACCCCTAATAACCCTCGAGAAAGTGGGGGTAAGCTGCTTCTTGAACAGTTGCAGCCCATGTGATGTAGATACTGGACCTGCACACTGCCACTAAGCAGCAAAATCTCAGGTTTTGACCCAGTGATAATGACTAAACAGTGATGTGTTTCCAGGTCAGAGTAGAACTTGCAGGTAACAGTGTTCCCATGCTTCTGCTGTACTTATTCACTGAGGTGAATAAAATCACAGGTTGGAAAGGTGCTGTTGAAGGAATCTTGGTCTATTGCTGTAGAGCAATTTGCAGATGGTACACACTGCTAATACCATGTGCCAATGATGGAGAAAGATTGTATTCAAGGTGATGGATGAACAGCTGCTTTGCCCTTGATATTGCTGAATGTCTTGAGTGTCGTTGGAGCTACACTCATCCAGACCAAGTGATCCATCACACTCTTGTCCTGTGCCTTGTCGACAAGCTCTGGGAAATACAGAGATGAGCTCCCCCTTGCACAATTCCCAGGCTTCAACCTGGTAATCACAGTATATATGCGGCCTGTCCAGTTACAATTCTGATTAATGGTAGCCTCTATTGTGTTGTTGGTGGGAGACTCAGCCATGATAATACGGTTATCTTAAATAAGTGTGCTTTCACACCTTTTTAATGGAGCATTGGCAGGAAAATGAAACATTTTAAAGGTGTAAAAAAAAGAAAATTGCCTGTAATGCAACTATAATGAGCTGATTGATTGATTTATTGATTTTATTGTCATATTTCAGTACTCATGACAATAAAATCAATCAATCAATCAGGACCAGAGGGCATAGTCTCAGAAAAAAGGGGGCACTAATTTAAGACTGAGATGAGGAATTTCTACCCTCAGAGGGTTGTGAGTCTTTGGAACTCCTTGCCACAGAGAGCTGTGGGGACAGAGTCCATGCGTGTATTTAAGGTTGAGATAGATTCTTGATCAGTTGGGGAATCAAGGGTTATAGGGAAACGGCAGTAAAGTGGATGTGAGGAATGTCAGATCAGCCATGATCCTATTGAATGGTGGAGTAGACTCAAGTTCCTACTGCAGCTCCTATTTCTGATGGTCTTAGAAGATGCTGCCCTAGGAACGGAGTAGAAAAATGAAAATGAACAGACGCAGGTAAGTATGGGGTTAAAGGAGTCAGGTGGAAAAGCACAGAGTGAAGAGAATGAACAGAAGCCAGTGGAGGACATTATGGTTAAAAGTCTATAAGATCTGCAGATGAAAGGTGAACAGGGCTCAATCAGGCATTGAAAGATTGGAGCTGGGAGAGAGAAGAATGAACAGGCGTCTGCAGCGTTCACTGGAAATAACAAGGGATCTGGGAAGAATCTCATGTCGAGAAGAATGTACAGGGCGAGATTGGACAAATCTGAGAGTCAAAGAACTCTGAAGAATACTTTGTGGAGAAAGATTGAATAACGGCCATTGGGAGAGGTGCAAGTTTAAATCATTAATTATTGAAGACTGGTAAAGTGGGACGCTGGAGGGATTTTTCACAGTCCCACAGAAATGAAACAGTAGAGTCAAAATGAACAAAAATAAAAGTACAATCTGGAATTTTCACTGGTGATAGATGGAAGGTAATTGGAACTCTCCGAGGATCTCATTAGAAACTGGCACTCCCCAGTTTGTTTATTTCATGGTGTACCCAGGTGAAACTATAATGTGTATGGTGACTTCTCATTTAAAGTGTTCTGTTTAACATTGTTTTGCTTTAATGTTGGGTAAGTTAATGGGGCCTGTAATCTTGTTGAGTATTGCAACATTTGTGTAACATCATTTCCTGTGAGACCCAATTTTCACTCCCTGTCCCTCAATCTCCCCCAGCTGTGCCCTCCAAGTTCTCAATTGTAGCTTCTCCCCATTCCCTGAACTTCTTTCTGATCCAGGTCCTCAGCTCCGCTCCAATGAT
The DNA here is from genome assembly GCF_021869965.1 of Rhincodon typus. NCBI lineage: Eukaryota > Metazoa > Chordata > Chondrichthyes > Orectolobiformes > Rhincodontidae > Rhincodon > Rhincodon typus. The sequence goes on from NC_063344.1 coordinate 4,036,008, forward strand.
ATCTGCTCCCTCTGTCTGTGTACAGTTTGTCTGGAGGCCTCCTAGTTCCTAGAGTGGATAGAGGCTGCTCTGCCTTCCAACCACCTCCCGAGCTAAGGCCTCCAGTACTGTAATAGTTGGCCAAGGGAGAAGCTTTTCCTTCTACCATTTCCATTCCTTTTTAAAGATGGGACACTATTCTCCAGCCCCCTCTGCTGACAAATCACTGCCCATTAAAGTGCTGCAGTCTAATACATAGCTTAGTAGAGTTAAGTGGTGGAGAATTTCTAATCGACCTGCTCAGAGATGTTATTACCCACTTCTGGAGCAGTTGCGACTTGAACCTGGGCTTATTAGACTCAGCGGTAGGGAGACTATCACTGTGCCACAAGAGGTCCCCTGATCCCACCCCCACCCCCGGCCTGCTTTTAAGCGCTGATAACCTCACACAGATGAGGCCCCTTTGCTGACGAATGCAGGGGCTGAACATTCACCAAACTGGACTGCACACTACAATGAGCAGGCAGTCGGAAATGTGCATACAGCTTGGATCTCAAGGACCTGCCTTGGGTTACTAACTCATCCCAATCCCTCCCCTAACTGTTTCCGTGGACTATTGAACTATTTACAGAAAGACTGGCCTTAAAATCAATCCTTGGGATGTCCTTTGTAAATGATGATATTGGTGAGATCAAAGCAGCAATACTTTCTATGCCAGATGTTGTGTGAATCTCTGGTTTTTCTTTAGAATCTCAAACCCTATCAGCGCATTGTAACATCTTGTCCTGAAATTATGTCTCTGTGAACATGAACCCCAAGATCCCTCTGCTCCTCCACACTGCCAAGAATCTTTCCGTTAACCCTGTATTCTGCTTTCAAGTTTGTCCTTCCAAAATGAATCAGCTCACACTTTTCAGGGTTAAATTCTATCTGCAACTTCTCAGCCCAGCTCTGCATCCTATCAATGTCCCTTTGTAACCTAGAACAGCCCTCCGCACTGTCCACAACGTGACCCACCTTCGTATCGTCCGCGAACTTACTAATCCATCCTATTTAGAGGCAGTTTGGTTCACACTGATTAAAACTAGGAAGTAGGGCAGCAGACAGGAGATTTTCATCCTATTGACTAGATCCCAGAGGATATCTCCCTTTTATAAAGTGGTGGTAGTCAGAGGTGGAACAACTTGTTACAGAGCGAATGGTTTCTTTGTGAGATATGGTCTATTCTATTGTTTGTCCCAGAATATCCAAGGAACATTTGTGATTCAAGTTGCTACAATAACTTTGAGTAGCTGCCATAAGGCGCAGACATTCTCACTGTTACATACAATTCGAATTGTGTGCCAGAATTGTTTTCACCATCTGCTGAGATTCTGTCTGACAGTGTCCTGGTAAGGTTTTTACCACAGAAGCAGGAAACAGGAAGCAGCTTTGTTTCCATGTCAGGAACACTGCCCCCCCCCCCCCCCCCCCCCCCCCTCCACCCCCCCCCCCCCACCCCACCCAGAGGTGAGCTCTCCATTGATGTGGGATTTCCTGTCTAATTAAAGGTATGGAGGGGGGGTGTGGGTTTAGACATCCTAAGCAGCTGATAATCATAAGGGAAGGGCGGTGTGTGCCAATGCCTACCTGAGCACCACAGAGACTGAGGTTGTACATTGAAGTCACCACTATCCCCTCGTCATGAGGGAATGGAGGAAGACACTCATTACAAGAGAATGGAGGAAGCCCCTCTTCATGAGGGAATGGAGGAAGACCCTCTTCCCAGTGAGGGGCAGGAGAAAGTCATCTCATCTTCCACCTTCGCCTGCTGCCTCCAATCACTACTCCTCTTGTACCTCCTCCCACCCTCACCCCTCACCCAATCCTCTTCTGGGGTCTCACCAACCTCCAGATCCATACCTCCCAGGAGGACTATGTTGTGGAGATGAGCATTTATCACTACAAGGATTGAAATCCTGGCAGGGGCGGGTATTACTGGGCAGTGGCCCAGGCATTAGTGGCAGGACCTTCTGAACCTGTGGTTCTCCATCACCAGTGAACGGACCTGTTGTCCAGGCTTGGTAAAGATGGTATTTGCCAGCCTGATGATACACCTGAGTACAGTGTCTGTCTCTAACCACATGCCTTGAGAGTCCAAGAGATTCTGCACTTCTTCCCTTTGTGCAGCTGATCCCTTGCCTCTGACTTCTCAGGTGGCTGACCCTCAGCCTTTCCTCATCTCCCAGAGTGAGAACCCAGATAAAAACCAGTGACACTCGGAAATGAATGTGCTGCCTGTTCCAATGCTCTATTTTGATGATGTACGCTCAGTAGCAGCAGTGTGTACTATCTATTTAGATGCACTGCAGAAATTCACTAAAGATCCTCAGACAGCACCTTCCAAACCCACGAACACTTTCATCCAGAAGGACAAGGGCAGCAGATACATGGGAACACCATCACCTGCAAATTCCCCTCCAAGACACTCACCATCCTGACTTGGAAATATATCCCCGTTCCTTCACTGTCGCTGGGTTAAAATCCTGGAATTCCCTCCCTAAGGACATCGTGGGTCAACCTACAGCAGGTGGACTGCAGCGATTCAGAAAGGCAGCTTACCACCACCTTCTCAAGGGAAACTAGGGACGGGCAAGAAATGCTGGGCCCAGCCAGCGACGCGCACATCCCACAAATGAATAAAAAAAAAGGATGATTCGGGTCAGTACATAGCATTCCCAAGGTTGACTGGTTTCAGGGTAGCTGTGGCCGGAGACGATGAGAATACAGCAGCCATCTCCCTCAGGCTCCTACCAACTGCTAGCCTGCCAGGAGGCTATAATTACTGTTCCTATTGGTCATGTCCCAAATGCTGTCTCCTCTCCTGACCCATGATGACCTGCTGCAACTTTCACTTCAAAGGATAAGGCCTTTAAACCATGAAAGGCCATGAATGGATAGCTTTTGAAACTTATCTCACCCCCAGGACTGGCCCCTGACACATTGAGACCCACCTGCAGCTGGTGGGATCCAGGCAGGATCAGGCCTGAGCATTGTAGACTCTGACTCTCAATCCACCTCAAACTGCTTCCATTGGCTGGTTTCAGAACAGAGTTCTGGCTGGCACTCAGGAAAATCGAAGACAATACAGGCAGGTTCTTAGATAACAAGGAGTAGAAATCTGAAGAAGGGCCCGGACCTGAAACGTCAGCCTTCCTGCTCCTCTGATGCTGCTTGGCCTGCTGTGTTCATCCAGCTCCACACCTTGTTATCTCAGATTCTCCAGCATCTGCAGTTCCTACTATCTCACAGTCAGGTTCTTGATGTCTGGCTCAGCGCCATGTATGTGGTTTGTCAGGGTACAAAGCGAGACCCTCCCAACCTCCATGAGTACCCCCTCGTCATTTCTCAGGGCAGCATGAGTGACTGCAAATCCCCCGATTTAATGAAGTCTGAGAAACAAGTGATGATGCGATAAAACTGTTATTGTTTTGTGATTGAATCAGGCCAAGGCAGCTTCAATCCATTGCACATAATTACCGATTGTGGATAAATACTGAGAAACCTACTCAGACAGGAGCAGGATGTGAATGTACATCAAATGGTCATTTGTATAAAGTACTTTGAATCTTCATCCTCCAATAAACTGAATAAATGCAATAATAAATATGCCGCTCTGAGGGGTTTTGGTTTAGAATTTAACACTGCAGTTACAAAGAGAGATGAGATGTTGGGGTGAATATAGGAACTGTGAGGGTGGGGATTGTGGGGGGTTGGAGCTGTGAGGGTGGAGAGTGTGGAAAGGCAGGAACGGTGAGGGTGGGGAGTTGGTGGTGGGGGGTTAGAGTTGTGAGGGTGGGGAGTGTGGAAGGGCAGGAACATTGAGAGTGGGGAGTGTGGAGGGGCAGGAATGTAGAGGGTGGGGAGTGTGGAG
>NC_063344.1:4039909-4041478 GCF_021869965.1 Rhincodon typus
AATGTAGAGGGTGGGGAGTGTGGAGGGGCAGGAACGTTGAGGGTGGGAAGTTGGCGGTGAGGGGTTAGAGCTGTGAGGGTAGGGAGTGTGGAGGGGCAGGAATGTTGAGGGTGCGGAGTTGGTGGTGAAGGGTTAGAGCTGTGAAGGTGGGGAGCTGTGAGATGTGAATAATGGGAAGGGAAGGAAAGGGGAGGGAAGGTGTCTGTGATGGCGGGAGTGGGTGAATGAAGCTGTGTGCCCAGCAGGAACTTGTGCCAAATGCCCGATGGGTCTGGGGTCAATGTAATAAGAATCCTGAAGTCCATCATGAAGTTATCTTCCTATCAATGACAGAGGCGCTATTGCAAATGTATTGCTCACATTAAAACCAAGTGCAGAGGCAACAGGGAGATCACAACACTCTGTACAGCCCCAGTGACAGGGGTGGGAAATCCAGGTCCAAGGATGGAACTAAAACTAAAAGGAAAGACGAATGAGCTGATGAAATCTCAGGAGATCAGAGACTAGGAATACTGCAGCTCCTGACTCCTCAAGGCCTGTCCACCATCTACAAGGCACAGGTCAGGAGTGTGATGGAACACTCCCCACTTGCCTGGATGAGTGCAGCCCCAACAACACTCAAGAAGCTTGACACCATCCAGGACAAAGCAGCCGCTTGATCGGTACCACATCCACAAGCATCCACTCCCTCCACCACTGACGCTCAGTAGCAGCAGTGTGTACTATCTACAAGATGCTCTGCAGAAATTCACCAAAGATCCTCAAACAGCACCTTCCAAACCCACAACCACTTCCATCTAGAAGGACAAGGGCAGCAGATACATGGGAATACCACCCCCTCCAAGTTCCCCTCCAATTTACTCACCATCCTGACTTGGAAATATATCGCTGTTCCTTCACCATCAAAGGGGCAAAATCTCTCCCTAAGGACATTGTGGGTCAACCCACAGCAGGAGGACTGCAGCAGTTCAAGGAGGCAGCTCACCACCACTTTCTCAAGGGCAACTAGGGACCGACAATAAATGCTGGACCCAGCCAGCGACGCCCACAATCATAGAATCCCTACAATGTGACATGGATCCTGATGAAGGGTGTAAACCCGAAATGTTGGCTTTCCTGCTCCTCTGATGCTGCCTGACCTGCTGTGTTCTTCCAGCTCCACACTGTTCTGATTTAGTGAGGAATAACCTTACTCTTGTAAAGAGTTGCAAAACCTCTAATAGTGGCAATTCACAGATTTGGGTTTCTGAGGAGACCAATAGGAAAACCAGAATTGTAGTCACCTCCAGTGTGAATCCACATTTGACCAAATCGAAATCAGATTGAGCCAGTAGAACTTGAACTGGTTTTCTACTGGGTTCTTTCTGGTCCAGGACTCCATCCACAGACTGAGAGTTGGGATTGTTTCCCTAAAGCCAATCAATAGTCCATCCTGCAATCAGCCATAGGGTGTACATAAAGTCTGTAAATACTCCCAACAGCACTCTTTTGTAAGTTTTAAAACAGACAGTGAGGATTATCAGAGACAACAAGGTGCAGAGCTGGATGAACACAGCAGGCCAAGCAGCA
>NC_063344.1:4046478-4062655 GCF_021869965.1 Rhincodon typus
TGCTGCTTGGCCTGCTGTGTTCATCCAGCTCTGCACCTTGTTGTCTCGGATTCTCCAGCATCTGCAGTTCCTCTTATCAGTGAGGATTATCAGATCAGCCATGATCTCATCGAATGGCACAGCAGTCTTGATGGGCTGAATGGCCTGCTTCTTTGTCTTATGGTCTAAGAACTGTGCCTCTTCTATTATTCCTGTTCTCCTACAATCATGGAAATTAGGCATTGATTGTGTGGGAACTTTAGCACTGATTGTATGAGGGGTAATAAGTAGGTCTTAAGATTGTAGCCAGATCTGGTTTTCTGTTGGTGAGAAAAAGATCAATGCAGTATGGCTTTCCTCTTGGGTCCATATCAGTCATAATCACAACTCCACTGCAGAAAGACAGGGAGGTGATAGCCTAGTGATATTATTATTGGACTGTTACGCTAGAGACCCAGCTGGGGATCCTGCTTCAAATCCCACAATAGCAAATGGAATTTGAGTTCAATAATTAAAGTAAAAATTTGTGTCTAATGCTTACTGTTAGGGGGAAAACCCCTCTGCTTTGCTAATGTCTGACATGTGACAGTAATGTGGTTGACTCTTAACAGGGATGGGCAATAAATTCTTACTTCATCAGCAATGTCCTCATCTGGTGAATTAAATCCTTAAAAAACTGTTTATTGCCAACAGCAGGAAGAATGTTCTTAAAATATTGTCCGTGACTACTTTAACAGCCTTGAAGCTGCCAAATTTTTAAATGATGACACCTAATTAGAGATAGGTTTGCTAAAGGAAATTAAACAATTCACTGATAGATGCACTGGAAAATGTGGAATTGTGGCTAGACAGTGGATCAGCCGAATTGAATCAAGGCATTCAGTAGATATCATAAACCCACTGATTGTGGTTTAGGAATATCATCGATACCCTAAAATTAAATTATATTTATCCACTTACACAGACTTGTATATTTTATAGACTTAAATGCACAAGCCAGCTTGTGCATTACCCTGTAACCTGCTTAAAGAGCTGAGATCAGTCAATGTTATTGAAATAAAAAGACAGGAAAAATAAAAGCTGATTCTAAAATGGTTCAGCAAATCTAGTCATGTACCTGCAAAATATAGACATCCGATTAATTTCCTATTTCCCCTCACTCACACCCATATTTCATTTGCATTGATGTATTTTACCTTTTGGTTTTTGGTGGGATTTCTGTTATTGTCACCTTTCATTTGGCTGGTGCAGGGCATGTGTAACTTGAGATGCCTGTCTGACTGAAACCTTTCACCTGTGCTATTGTGAGGAAGGAGCTAACCCCTATCCAGTGTCTTCATGTAACAGAAAGGTCAGAACCTGTACAGCAAATTGCTAGCACCGACCCACATATTATTTGACTTCGTGGGAAAGTGCCTTTGAAAACGATTGCAACATCTTGTAGCAATTTATTTCCATTTCCATTATCTTATTAACTCTGTGTGCATGGAGTTTCCAAAATAATACTGTCCAGGAACATTACTTCCTATTGAGGTGACCTTGTCTTTGATTTGATATGATTTATTGTAGTTACATACACCTAAGTACAGTAAGATGTTTTGTTTATAAGCAGTGCAGGCAGATCATAGCTTAACGTTTAAACCTAACATTAAAATTCACCTTCTAAATATTTCTAATTAAATGATCATTTATTAACAGCATCTATAGCAGTTTTAATATAATCTTAATTCACTGTCCCCTCCACCACTTGCCTTTCACCTGCTGCATTTGTTTGTCTATTTTTGTTACTTTTATTGTCACATATTTCCATAGTTTTAACTGATTACTCGGCCTAAATATTAAGTTTTTGATGTAACGTTTACTTTCAAACTTTGAACTGTGAACATTTCATGCAGAAAAATCCCATTAAAGAAATGTAACATGGTTAATGTCACAAATTAAAGCATTCAAAATGCTTTCTCGCTATCTGAAATTTATAGTGAAGGAAGGAAGGTTTTCAACAAAACAAAAGAACAAATAAAAGCAGGACTTATACAATTAACACTAGGGCCTTGGGTTGTGTTTTAGAACAGAGAGACCTAGGGGTTCAGGTACATAATTCTTTGAAGTTTGCATCACAGGTAGACAGGGTGGATAAGGAGACATTTGGCAAGCTTGCCTTCATTGCTCAGACCTTTGATTACAGGAGTTGGGACGTCATGCTGAGATTGTTGGTGAGGCCTCTTCTGGAATACTGTGTCCAGTTCTGGTCGCCCAGTTATAGGAAGGATATTATTAAACAGGAGTGATTTCAGAAGATATTTACGAGAATGTTGCTGGGAATGGAGAGTTTGAGTTATAAAAATAAGCTGGAGAAGCTGGGACTTTTTTTCACTGGAAGTTGAGGGGAGAGTGTTTTTTTAAACCATGAAGGGTATGGATAATGTGAATTGCAGATGTCTTTTCCCTAGGAAGAGGGATTTTAATACCAGGCATATTTTTAAGGTGAGAGGAGGAAGATTAAAAAAGACATGAAGGGCAACCTTTTTACAGAGAGATTGGTTCATGTGTGGAATGAACTTCCAGAGGAAGTGGTGGATGAAGATACAGTTACAACATTTAAAAGACATTTTGATAATTACGTGAATAAGAAATGTTTGGAAGGATATGGGCCAGGAGCAGGCAAGTGGGATTGGTTTAGTTTGGGATTATGGTTGGTGTGGACTGGTTGGACTGAAGGGTCTGTTTCTGTGCTGTATGACTCCATGACTGTGCTCTACATCTCAAAAATAGAAAGTATATAATATGATCTGATTTGATTTTGATTTTATTGTCTTGTGTATCGAAATACAGTGAAAAGCTTTGTTTACGAGTGGTACAGGCAGATCACAGCAAGCAAAGGATGCACAGATCAGAAAGACTTAGAGGCATACAGGTTACATTGAGGCTACAGTCCATTCAACAGTCTGATAATGGCTGGAAAGAAGCTGTTCCCCGAACCTGCTTGTGCATGTGTTCAGGCTTCTTGATCAGAGGATTATATAGGGTGGACAGTGGGAGCCTTTTTCCTCGAATGGTGATGGCTAGCACGAGGGGACGTAGCTTTAAATTGAGGGGTGATAGATATAGGACAGATGTCAGAGGTAGGTTCTTTACTCAGAGAGTAGTAAGGGCGTGGAATGCCCTGCCTGCAAAAGTAGTAGACTCGCCAACTTTAAATGGTCATTGGATAAACATATGGATGATGATGGAATAGTGTAGATTAGATGGGCTTCAGATTGGTTTCACAGGTTGGCGCAACATCGAGGGCCAAAGGGCCTGTACTGCGCTGTAATGTTCTATGTTCTATGTTCTATCTATGTTCTATGTTCTGTATCTTCTGTCTGGCAGAAGAGGTTGTAGGAAGTCATTACCGGGGTGTGATGGGTCTTTGATGATGTTGGCCGCCTTTCTGCGACAGTGAGCCATGTAAATAGAGTCCATGGATGGAAGGTTGGCTTCCGTGATGGTCTGGGCTGTGCACACCACCTTCTGTAGTTTCTTACGGTCCTGGACAGAGCAGTTGCCATACCAGGCCGTTATGCACCCAGACAGTATGCTTTCAATGGTGTATCTGTAGAAGTTAGTGAGGGATCTTATGAACATGCCAAATTTCCTGAGCAGCCTGAGGAAGAAGAGGCATTGTTGTACATTCTTGACTCTTGCAGCTACATGGGAAGTCCAGGACAGGATGTCATTACATTTAGCATTGGATTTTTTTCTGTGTCTTTTAATGCCCTCATTAATATTTCTATTTGAAGGCCTTAAACTCTCAATAAGCCAAGGTTTTTGGATCACAACAAATCTTTCGAGTTTTCAATCATGTTGGTGCATCATGAGCTGGTGCAATTTTCAGGATTTCCCAGCAAGTTTCCTAAATGGCCCAAGATGGGCCAACTGTCCGCCTCAGCCAAGGTGCCTCCTATGTGATTATATTAAGTAATGGCTGAAAGGTATCCTTTATCCTATATTGTCATGTGTATTCAGTGTAAAATACAGTGAAAACTACATACTGTCACCCGTACATAGGCACCATTCACATTAACTTAGAGTAAAGTGAAAAAAGGTAACTTAATGAGAGTCCAACTTTTCCTTCTTTTCCTACAGCATTTCACCACAACCAGTGTCCCGCTCTGGGATTCCCAGCCCAGTAGAAGTATAATAGCAAATTTTTTTTAAAAACTAAGTATATCGGAGATTAGTCACCATGGTTTAGACATCATGGTATGGGACATGTTTGACTTTCCTGCCCGCCAAACTTGTTTGTCTGTAGCATGATGTAGTTAGCCCCCACTTGGAGCACTGAGAGTATATCAACCTTAGAAAGGATAGATTGGCCTTGGATAGAATATGACGTAGGTTAACAAAAATACAGGGAATTCAGGAGAGATTATACAAAGTAGGCCTGATTTCTCTAGCGTTTAGAATGTTAAGAGGTGATCTGATTGCCATCTACAAGATATTAACAGGAAAAGACAGGGTAAATAAATTATTTCCACTGGTTGGGAATTGTGGAACTAGGACCATAGTGTGAGAATTAGGGCCAGGCCATTCAGGAGAGATGTTGGGAAGCACTTCTACACACAAATGGTGGGAGAGGTTTGGAACTCTCTTCCACAAATGGCATTGGATGCTGGATCAGTTGTTAGTTTCATATCTGAGATAAATTATTGTGAAGCAAATTTATTAAGGGATATTGGCCAAAGACAGGGATATGGAGTTAGGCCTCAGATCAGCCATGGTTTCAGTGAATAGCAGAACAGGCTCATGGGGCTGAAAGTTCCTATGATCTCTGCTCCCTTGCCTGATACGGTCACAGATAATGAGCTTACGTAAAATAATTATGTAGTGTGATGCCAATCACTACCAGCTGTGGGTAAGGTCTTTTGCTGTCATCATCCTCTTTCCTTGACTGAGTCTAAGGGCCTACTTGGTTTACACAGATAGGGGAAACCACCAATGAGTCGCAACAAGAAGAAGCTGTCTTCAACAGGATGTAGTTAATTGTATGACAACAATTAGGTCACTATACTACAATAAGACCGAGAATAACAGGTCAGTCTTTTTCAAGATGCTCAGATGTTCTACCTTTCCCCATCCAAGTCCTCATGATGTCATCAGAAGGAGTGAACCTTAATGCAGTCTCCAACATTAACCCTGTCAGAACTATCACCTTAACAAATAAACCAGGACAGAGCACTTATAAAAGATTCTTCTGAGCCCATTGTCAGTATGAAATTTTGCAAGGAATTAGACATTTTAAATTTTATTTAAAGTGCAAATATAAAGATGTAACTGTTGTAGGTTTTTTTAAATTGAGCACAACTAAATAACATGAACTTAGCTAAATGTTACAAAGTGGAACAGTGCTTAGCTAACCACAAGATAAACTTGTTTGACGTATATAGTGTTGGAGTTTTAGACTGTCACGCTGTGTAAGACATGGGCTATTGGGCAAATTAAACACAGTCCACAGTACAGAAAGATGTAAATGAATCATGTTCATCGATACCAGCATGTATACATGACCTAGGTTCCTCTGCCATCTTTTACTGGCCTACACCCTGTTGGGCCAAGTGCTGAAAAGTGGGATTAGAACAGTTAGGTTTTCTGAAGAAGGGTCTAGGTCCGAAACATTAGCCTTCCTGCTCCTCTGATGCTGCTTGGCCTGCTGTGTTCATCCAGCTCTACACCTTGTTATCTCAGATTCTCCAGCATCTGCAGTTCCTGCTATCTCTTTAGAACAGTTAGGTACTTGTTTTTGAGTGGCACGGATGTGGTGGGCTGAAGAGCATTGTTCAGTGCTGTAGATCTCTATGATTCTTTGGCTCTATGACACTCACTTCCTCCTCTTCCTAGCTCCCTTGTTTGTATATTTAACCTCCTGTTAGAATGCATTAATTCCATCTCATTTACCATCTTCCTGTGGTAGCATAATTTCACCACCAGCTATGCAATGAAATGCCTCCAAATTCTTTGTTTGATCAGGAGACCAGACTTGTAAGCAATATTTCGAATGCAATCAAACCAATTTTTGATATAAATGTTATATTACGTCCCTGGTTTTATTTCTGATAATTCCTACACACTGGTCATTGGAAGATTCGGGAGTATTATGATAGTGGAGCATCAAGCTATAACTACTATTATCTGATTTTTAATACCTAGGACATCTCAGGCACTAAAATAGTTTTTAAAAAAGTAAAAACACTGACTTAACTTGGCCGCTGAGGCCACCCGAACAGATTGAGCCAGGCTCATGCAACTATCAATAAACAAGATCTGAACAAGTTTGAACTAAAATTAACTGAAACCAGTCATTCAGACCAGTGTTGCATATTCAATTTACACTTCTCTGGAAGTTTCATTGTTGGTATGAAAATTACCTACAAATGATCTAGTCTGGGAAACACCAATGAAGTCAAGCACATGATTATAGAATGGAACTGTATTTCAGGCAACAGTTTTTAACACAGAGCTAAGAGAAGAAAATAGATTTGGAACAGCAGAACTGGAAGGTGTGCTCTCAATCTCTTCCTGTTTCTCTCAGTGTCTCAAAAAACGATGGCCAGTGATAATGTAAATTAGACAAATATCTGTTTACAAAGAACTGAAAGTAATGTGCAGATTTTTCCACTACTGAGGATACAAGACATAAGTTAAGCAACTGGTAGTATCCAGTGAAAAATTAACAAGGACTCTAAGGGGTTTTTTTTAAACTGCCTATTCTTGATATTTTTTGAATTTAACACTTTCCCAGTTTTATACTTTATGTCGGTGCTTAATGTCACGACTTATTATTTTTCTCCTGGTTAGTAAGTAATTATATTCCTCTTTCTTTCACGCAAGAAAACCAAGTAATTGGCTCCTTCATGTATCACATTTTCATTGATGTGTGATATACTTGGATGCTAAACATTAATGAAAACTTCTTGCTGACTCGCAAAGGCAGCCAACATAATCAAAGACCCCTTCCCGGTTATAATCTCTTCCAACCTCTTTTGTTGAGCAGAGATACAAAAGCTTAGACACATGCACCGACAGATTCGAGAATCGCTTCTTCCCCGCTGTTATTAGACTGCTGAATGGCTTCTCCAATTTTAAATTTAATGTTGATCTCACTCTTCGTGCAATTTCTCTGCAGCCGTAACAATGTATTCCTCGCACAAAAACATGAGTTGCTGGAAAAGCTCAGCAGGTCTGGCAGCATCTGTGAAGGAAAAAAATAAGAGTTAACATTTCGGGTCCAGTGACCCTTCCTCGCTTTGTTTTATTACTCTAACACACTTTGTATGGTATGATCTGCCTGTACTGCTCGCAAAGCCAGACTTTTCACTGTACCAGAGCACATGTAACAATAGTACATCAAAATTAAAAGTCTTTGTTCTAATCTGCTGAAGGGGCTAAAAAGAGGGGATCCAGTTCAACCTGAGACTGAATTCTGGAGAGTGTTGGTGAGTATTTTTCTACTGTTAAACCTGCTGTGCCCAGTCCAAATTACAGAATACTCGACCACCTCACCATACTGGTGCATAAGACCAGATTAGAGGTTCAGAGATATTTTGAAATCGATTGAGGCAATAGATGAGTGCTTTCCTTCTGCAATTTCTCAGTGAATGATTGAGAATGACCATTAACTACTCAATGCAGATGATATTGTCTGTTTTCATGGATTCTTTCATCTTGTTCGGTGTGTTCAAAGTGATTGTGCCGTGGAAACACTTGGCAAATGTTAAAACCCTCTCCTGGATAGGCAAGACATTTGATGTGACCTGCCTGCCCAATGATCACAAAGAACTCGTATGAGGTGCACCAGATGTGGAAGGGTAGGAGAAAGCTCGAATGTTCTCCCACTGAAAAGCTGTGGATTCTGGATCAATTGAAATTTTCAAGGCAGAGACTGATTTTTTTTATTTGGTCACTGTGTCAAGCGATATGCACCAAATGGGATAGTGACACAGATCATGACAGATAGTGATAGTTTTACTTTGGAGGTCAAAATGAGTTTTTAAAATCTGCAAACATCACAGATAGTGACACATATTGTTTAATTCAGGCTTGTGGGGCCATATGCCTTCATCTTGTTCCAGGGGAACATTATTTAATGTAAGAATTGTTTATATTAATTAGTCCAGAAAATACAGCTGAAGTAACCAAATTCAGAATTTCACCAAGAATCCAGTGAATAGCATTGATACATACCAGCGATCACTAGTACAGGGACACCTATTATCTGTCCTTATCCTTTCATTAACCCAGTATCTTTTTTTTTGCATTCGATTGGCCTACTTTTATGACATTTTCAAGATCTTCTTCAGCTATTTTTGTAAAGTCCTTCAAGGAAGGACAATACACTAAGGACTCATGGTAATACTTACTGTTCCCATCATGTTGCTGGAGTTACATTTAGAGTCAAAACAAAGTCATGTGGGTGTGTTATTTTATTTCAGGGCAGGTTACAGCAATGGAAGTATGATAAATGATGCACTGGCAATTAGCTTAAAAAGATCAGCCCTTAATTCCCTTGTCTTATTGAGAAGTATGTGGTCCAGAGTAAACATTGGTCGACCATCTTTTTCTGACTTATGGAAGAGAATAACTCAGTGTAAATGTGCAAAATGCTAACCTCCATATGAGCTACTTTGATTTCTCCAATGTTGCCTGGCTAAGTGTTTCCAATGTACATTGTTGAACAATTGAATATGATGGACAAACGATAGCATTCCAATACAGGCTATTTTCGTTCAAAATTATAATCTTAGTTACTCTGTTAATCCATGTGAGGTGGTGGCAAGGATGTGGCTGAAAGGAGCAATCATTTACTAAATAATTGTAGATTTTAAAAACTCATTTTGACCACCAAAGTAAAACTGGAATCACTTTAACTGGTTTCTCACTTTTTTCCATATCTTTGCGATTACAGACAATCGCAGAAATGTATGGAATATGTTGCTTGTACATTGCTGAGTGCCTTCCACGTGTGTCCTGTCAGAAATGTTGCTAATGGAGGAGCAATAAATGCAACTTGGGTAGGTAGGAAAATAATGGAAGGTTATACAAAATGAAGAAAAAAAAGACAGAAATGGTTATTGCATGGCAGAAGTTATGAGGAGGAAGGCCAGGTTCCATTGTAAAAGATTGTTGAACAGAAGTAGGTAAACCCACTTTAAGGTGGGAAAATAGTTGGGGCTGGAAAAAAAAATATGATAAAGATGGAACAAATTAGAAAATGTCTTGGTTAGACCAGCTCATCAGGAAGGCTAATGGAATGGTGGACTTATTTCAAAGGAGTTTGAGTGTAAGAGTAGGGAACTTTTTTTTGAAACTGCATATAGTGTTAGTGAGACTACATCTGGAGTTCTGTGAGCAGTTCTGGTCCTCTTATTTAAGTAAATATATTATTTCATTGGAGGCAGTTCAGAAAAGTTTCACTACGATGACCCCTGGTATTGAGAAATTGTCTTATGAGCAAAGGTTAAACAGGTTGGGACTCTACTCATTGGAGTTTAGAAGAATGAGAGGCGATCTCTTTGATTCTTAAGAGGCTTGACAGGGTAAATGCTGGGAGGATGCTTCCCCCCATGGGAGAGTCTAGGACCAGAAGGCACAGGCTCAGAATAAAGGGGCACCAATTTAAGTCTGAGATGAGGGGGAATTTCTTCTCTCAGAGGGTTGTGAGTCTTTGGAACTCTTTGCCAAAGAACGTTGTGGGTGTAGAGTCCTTGTGTGTATTTAAGGTTGAGATAGATAAATTCTTGATCAATTGGGGAATCAAAGGGTACAGGGAAAGGGCAGAAAAGTGGATGTGAGGAAAGTTGGCTCAGCCATGATCATATTGAATGGCGGAGAAGGTTCAAGGGGTTGAATGGTCTATTCCTGTTCCTATTTCTTATGCTTTTATAGCATCGTGTGAGCATGCTTTGTGGAGATGAATATGTTAAAAGTGCTTTGTACACTTGTGAAGGTAATAATTATAGATAAGACTTCCAATATTTGTTGAAGTTTTAAGCATATTGTAATTCAGTGTTCCCAACAGGGAGCAGCGCTCACACAGTGTGGGTCAGAGCCCCAGCGACATCATTCCCTGTGGGAAACTGTTAACTCCTGGCAGCTCACGTCTGTCTGCCCCTTGGGAAAAACGTAAGAATATTTAGGAACAGTAGCAAGTTCAACTAGTGTGCTCCTTTCTGAATAATTCATTGCCACCCCAATGCCTTTCTATTGTGACCCCCAATATTAGGATAGAAATTGGGCCTCATTTTGCCTATTCTATTGGCACATAAACAAGCACAATGACTGGCCAATCAGGGACTAACATCCTTTGCCAAAAATCTACTTGAAGGACATTTAACATGATCTGTGATTGGACAGATTTTCATGTGTTCCCTGTGACTTCCCCAAGCAAACATTTTGCCCTTTAAATGGGTAAGTCATTGGTCAAACCTCTGTCTTAGACTGTCTCATCAAAATTTAGTATTACACTGAGGTGGGAGCTGGGCTGAAGACTTGGTGATAGGAACATAGGAACTGGAGTAGGCCATTCAGCCCCTCAAACCTGGTCCACCATTCAACAAGATCATGGCCTAACTCCATAGGCTTACCTATCTCTCGAAACCCGTACTTAATAAAAAATTGTCTATCCCAGATTTCAATTTAACATTTGAATTAGCGTTGACCACCAGAGAGTGTGGGGAATGCAGGGAAAAGGTCTTACAGGGACTTTGAAAGTGGAGGTGCTAGGCTTAAGAGGAACTGATGGCCTTGTGGTATTATTGCAGAACTGTTAATCTAGAGACCCAGGTAATGTTCTGGGGTCTCAGGTTCAAATCCTGCTATGGCAGATGGTGGAATTTGAATTCAATTTAAAAAATGATCTGGAATTAAGAGTCTAATGACGACCATGAGTCCATTATCAATTGTCAGGGAAAAAACCATCTAGTTCACTAATGCCCTTTAGGGAAGGAAACTGCCAACTGGAATACAAGTGATTTCAGCGATATGGTTGACTCTCAACTTCTCTCTGGGCAATTAGGGATGGAAAATAAACACAGTGATGCCCATAACCTGTGAGTGAATTTTTTAAAAAGAGCTCAGACTGCAGATGCTTATGACAAACATAAGGTCTGCTGGCACACTGCCAATATAGTCATCAGATCAGGAGTTTCTACATTCAGGGTGCAGTGCTAGCGTCCCTATCTCTGGACCAGGAGACCAGAGTTCAAGCCGCACCTGTATTAGAGGTATGTGATACTACCTCTGAGCAGGTTGATCCTTTGTGCGCACAGTCTTCACTGTTCAATCTGGCCTGTGCAGAGAGCCATGGGGTATTGAGGGAAGGGTGCGATGAAGTTGGGAAGTACTCACATAGCAGTTTTAGAAATGCATCCTTTCAAATAAATCTCAGCTTCTTACAATAGTCCTGATATGATTCAAAAGTATGGTGATTTAGGAAGATTAAACGCTTCCAAAATCATGTGGCACCTGTTTAAAATATTGAGCCGGGAAAAGGCTAAGTTGCTTGTCAGAAATGCAATAATTATTAGATCAGATTTAAAATGCATCTCAGAGCATTTTAACTGGCATTATCAGGTCAAGTAATTGGCTTAAAAATTGGGTCCAGCACTAACTGTGCAACAAAACGTAAACTTATAATTTAAGGCATATAGATTTCGGCCGAGGTGCATAATTTGAAAAGGTAAACCATTATTTCACGTCTGATTTCCCTTTGGAAAGTGCAGTGTTAATGCAAGAGATTTACTTTGGGGTAGTATAGCTCTGCAGTCCATGTGACGGTTGCCACAGCAATATCAGACAGCAATGGTAGCAGAATCACACAGATGACCTTGCTTTGTTAGAATGATTTCTAATGGAGCTTAGCTCACCAACATTCTGCAAGCAATGACAAGATACTATGAGTGAAATGAGCTCTTGGCTTTATCTCGCTGTTTAATGACCCATTGTGCAAATGAACAGAATCTCCAGTATTTTGTTTAGCTATTATAACTGCTACCCTGCTCCATGGTAACCACATCAGTGTGACCTTGCTTCACCAGCAATACTAATTTGCTGGAATTGGATCTGTAATAAAATCTGCAAACAGAGAGAGAGAGGGAGGATGTAAAATAGTGGGAGGAGCGACAGTACAAGATGCTAGAAAGCAAGTGTACACGACTCCAAAAGAAATATAACAAGAGAAATGAAGATGGAAAACAAAAGCACAATGTAGTTAGTTTAAGAGAGAATGTGGCATAATAAAGCTAAAAAAAAGTTTAAAATTAATTTAGCCTGGAGCAAATCCCTGAATAAAATTGTTTTGCTTGGGAGCATTGTGTCCTTTGGATATTTGAGTTTAAAATGATATCTTACAAGTTTATTGGCCATATGTAAAAAGTGAGTGACATTCAATATCAAGACTCAATCTACAGTAATTGATAAATAAGATACAGACTTGTACATCCTCAAAGGCATTTTGAGAAGTTTTATCATATTACCAATTAATAATCGAAGCAGAAAGTATTATACTTTTAGTCACGGTAATGAGCACACTCTGAAGGAAGACTGGTTTCCTCTAATCTTGATCTGTAATGTTAAATATTACTGACTAGAGCATATCATGTGTAAGAAAGTATTTAGCATTAGCAGACAATAGCAGGTAACAAGACTGAGAGTATTAACCACTAATTTGGAAAGTCTGAATCTATATCAGAATAAGCTAAAGAAAATAAAAATCCAGTATTTTCATTCTTTCACTTTTGTTCTTTTTGTTTTAAGTTCTAAAGCATCTGCATCGCAAATCTTTTTAACTGAACAGTGAAATAACTGCACAGAGGCTGGTATCCTGTCACCAAGTCACCCTCTATTTACATGCAGAGAGTCCTTGACACTGATTCAGCTCCCTCAGAGCCAGCTCTCAGCGTGAACAAAACCCTTGACACTCCTGTTTCTATCTGTCAGCCAGGGCTCCCTGATTGGACCAGATTTACAGCCCCAATCAGGGAGAACTCAGATTCTACAAAATCCACTGGGCTGACCTTGCTACAGTCATTACATCCCTCCCCCTCTGAGTCCAAGGATTTTGGCTGGTTCTTTTTTCTGTAGCTCCCCCTTGGGAAGTTTAGCACCAGGTCAGGCTCCTCCATCTCTGCCTCTGGTCCGGGCGGTGTGTAACACTGTAGCTCACCTCTTGTGCCTGGAATGTCTCAGAAGAAATTCATCCTCCTCTTCAAGTGGCAAAAGCATCGAGGCGGTGACATCTGCTGTGTCCATCCCAGATTTCCAGGTATCCTCAACACTTGATGGAGATGGAGAACCCACGGGTTCCGAAACAGTCAGAAAGTCTGTCGAGGAGCTGGGAACATTTTGCTCCAGCACCGTTTGCAAGTTTGCAGCTTTCAGATGGCCCATGTGCTCCTACCCAAACTTCATATGTCACTTGATCTGACTCCATGTGGACCATGCCTCTTACCCATGCAGGGCCATTCCCATGGTTCCGTCAAAGTAAACTGTCTCTCTCGCTAAGCAGAGTCCCGTGACCGGCATTGGCATTCTTGGTGCCGTTTCACCCTCCCCACACCCCCCAGGTCCGGGAAGATCAGATTTAACCAGATGTGGAGTCTTCTCCTGATTAGCAACTGCTGGATCTATCCCTATAGTTATATGAGGCATGGCCCTGCAATCAAATAGAAACTGGGACAGTTTGGTATTGAGTGAAGCTGTTGGCTATTTCTTTAAACCCGCATTCAAAGTCTGAACTGCTCTTTCTGCCAGATCATTGGATGATGGATGGTAATGGAGCTGTCCTTACATGTTGAATACCATTTGACTTCAGGAAACACTCAAATTCCCTGCTGGCCTGTTATCTGTGACTAACATTTCCAGGATCCCATGAATTGCAAAAGATGTGTGCAGTTTTCATATTGTCGTCCCCGTGTTTGATGAATGAACTCTATGCACGTCCAGCCACTTTGAGTGGGTGTCCACAATGACCAAGAACATTGAGCCCATGAAAGGACCTGCATAGTCGCTGTGTAACCGAGTCCAGGGTTTACCCAGCCATTCCCATGAATGTGGTGGGGGTGGTGCGGTGAGTCGGTGGGGGCTGCTTTCAGTGATTTCTGCTCTTGTTGGCACTATGGGCACTGCCCCACCCAGTCCAGCTGTGTCGGCATCCAATCCTGGCCACCAGACTTAACTTCTCACCAACATCTTCATTTTGGAAACCCCAGGTGGAGTTCAGCCAGTATCTCGTGGTGATCTTTGCCCGGGACAATCACTCTTGCTCCCTGTAATAACATGCCCATCCTCTACTGTGATCTGGTCTCTCCGCCTCCAAAAACATCTCAGTTCTGGTTATGATGGCTTCCTGGATCACCACCAACTGTTTCAGTTTTACCAGACTAATACCTGTGTTGTCGTAGGAGGAAAGGCTGGGTCATCCAGCCTTGCATTTACTGGAGGTTAGAACAGTAAGATACATATAGATTCCAAGGGCTGTTGGCACAGTAGACATAGAGAGGGTGTTTCCTCCTGTGGGAGACTCTAGAACCAGCAGTCAGTGTTTAACAATCAGGGGTCACATGTTTAAAGAGGTGACTTTTCTTTTCTCTCAGAAGGTTATGAGTTTTTGGAACTGTCTTCCTGAGCAAATGACAGAAGTGGAGTCCTGGAGTATTATTAAGGCAGAGGTGGACGGATTTTGTTAGACAAAGGTGTGAAAGGTTATCGGAGGTGAGGGGGGAATTTGCATTTGCAGTAACAAAAGGACCAGCCATATCCTCAATGAATGACAGAGCAGTTTCAGGCATCTGAATAGCCTACTCCTGTTTCTAGTTTGTATGTTGATAACCTGGTATACACTATAGTGTTAGTAAGAACTGCCGATGCTGGAGTCTGAGATAACACAGTGTGGAGCTGGATGAACACAGCGGGCCAGGCAACATCAGAGGAGCAGGAAAGTTGACCTTTTTCTGAAGAAGGGTCCCGACCCGAAACGTCAGCTTTCCTGCTCCTCTGATGCTGCCTGGCCTGCTGTGTTCCTCCAGATCCACACTGTATACACTATAGTGTGGTACGTCACTATAGCAGTGCATTGAGACTGCAAACTGCTGAACATAATTCGACTTGGATTGTTCCTCTACTCACTGCATGTTCTTCAACCAAATACATTGGCTCGGTCTAGAGCATTGTTTGCTACACAGCATTGTTCATTTAACATACTCAAAAACTTCAGACAATATACATTGAAAAACCATCAAATTCCACCCATTGCTTCCATATAGAACTTACAATTTATAAACTTACACATAAACCCTGCCATGGGCTTTACCTCCTACTTTTTCCTTGCTGAAAATAACACTGTTAATTTCATAAAATCCCTACAGTGTGAAAGCAGGCCATTCAACCCATCAAGTCCACAGCAACCCTCTCATGAGCATCCCACCCAGACCCAACCCTCTGCTTACCCTATCCCTGTAATTCCTATGGCCAATCCACCTAACCTACACATCTTTGGACTGTGGGAGGAAACCCACACAGACACAGGGAGAATGTGCAAACTTCACACAGAAAGTCATCTGAGGATGGGATTGAATCTGGGTCCCTGGCACTGTGAGGCAGCAGTGCTAACTGCTGAGCCGCTGAGCCACTGAGCCACCCCTTGTTGAGCCAGCCTTCTGAAATGCAGTTGGAAATGCGCTATGTTAGAAACATTCTGTCATGGAGATTGTGAGGTATATTTTAATCAATGTTGGTTACTGCAAAACCAATGATGTCTAC
This sequence comes from Rhincodon typus, assembly GCF_021869965.1. Taxonomy (NCBI): domain Eukaryota; kingdom Metazoa; phylum Chordata; class Chondrichthyes; order Orectolobiformes; family Rhincodontidae; genus Rhincodon; species Rhincodon typus. Next base: position 4,062,250 of record NC_063344.1, read on the forward strand.
ACACTTTGATAGTTATTCAAATACTGATACAAATCGATGGGTGCAATTTGAGGAGGATTACTCGGTATATATGGAAATAAACCAAAGTCCTTCAACTGCGCGAGTAATTTTTCACTCCCTGTGTTGTGGAAAATGTGTAATCTCTGCACAGTATTTTCCCTGGTAAAGGTTACTGCATTATCATGCGATGAAATCACTGGTAGGATTCAGTGTTTCAGTTTGTGTCCTTGTTCTGTTCGCACTAGTGAGACAGCATGGATGAGCATACAAATTTGTTTGGAGTGATTTGAGAAACACTGTGTTCCTGAGGCTCACGCTCTTTATACGCAGAGATAGTAGGAACTGCAGATGCTGGAGAATCTGAGATAACAAGGTGTAGAGCTGGATGAACACAGCAGGCCAAGCA
>NC_063344.1:4077655-4089129 GCF_021869965.1 Rhincodon typus
TTTACGAAGATGGTTTGGAGTTGGGGGCCACGTGCAGTTTGTCAAAGTTTGTGGATGACACTAAGATGAGTGGCAGAGCAAAGTGTGCAGAGGACTGTGAAAGTTTGCAGAGGGATATAGATAGTCTAAGTGAATGGGCAAGAGTCTGGCAGATGGAGTACAATGTTGATAAATGTGAGGTCATCCATTTTGGTAGGAATAACAGTAAAAGGGACTATAATGTGAACGGTAAGAAGTTGCAGCATGCTGCTGTGCAGAGGGACCTGGGTGTCCTTGTGCATAAATCGCAGGAGGTTGGTTTGCAGGTGCAGCAGGTAATTAAGAAGGTAAATGGAATTTTGCCCTTCATTGCTAGAGGGATGGAGTTTATAAACAGGGAGGCTATGCTGCAGCTGTATAGGGTGCTGGTGAGGACACACCTGGGAGTACTGTGTAAAGTTTTGGTCTCCTTACTTGAGAAAGGATGCACTGGCACAGGAGGGGGTGCAGAGGAGATTCACTCGGTTGATTCCAGAGTTGGGAGTGTTGGCTTATGAGGACAGACTGAGTAGACTGGGGTTGTACTCATTGGAATTTAGAAGAATGAGGGGGGATCTTATAGAAACATATAAAATTATGAAGGGAATAGATAACACAGAAGCAGGGAGGATGTTTCCACTGGCAGGTGAAATTAGAACAAGGGGGCATAGACTCAAAATAAGGGGGAACAGATTTAGGGCTGAATTGAGGAGGAACTTCTTCACCCAAAGGGGTGTGAATCTGTGGAATTCCCTGCCCAGTGAAGTGGTTGAAGCTTCCTCATTGAATGTTTTTAAAGGCAAGATAACTAATTTTTTGAACAGTAAAGGTTATGATGAGTGGGTGAGTAAGTGGAGCTGAGGCCATGAAAAGATCAGCATGATCTTATTGAGTGGTGGAGCAGGCTCGAAGGGCCAGATGGCCTACTCCTGCTCCTGGCTCTTATGCTGTGTTCTTTAGAACTTTTCTTTATAATAAGAATATATTTATTCTGAGTATTTTGAAATATCCTCTTAAATGTCTGCTACTGTGTTCTTTATTGATCTATCCCCTAGCCTAGTATTCCAGTTCAGTCCAGTTAGCTCAGATTTCAAACCTACACAGTTACCCCTAATTAGGTTTAAAATACTAATCTTTGACCCAATCTTCTCCCTTTCAACCTAGATGTAAAATTCAATCCCTTTAAGGTTGTTACTACCTAGAATGTTTTTGCTTTGAGGTCATTAACCAATCCTGCCATGTTTCACAATACCAAGTTTAATATTACTGCTCTCTAGTAAACACACACTTTCAAAGAATGGTCCATACAACATTTGTTTTTGTTTATTGAAAGGGATATGTTTGGAGAAATGTATTTGTAAGGACATGGTATACTGGTCTCTGTTGGAAATGTTTTCAGAGAATCCATCAAATGAAACATGGGTTACCAACAATATACCAAGGACTCACGTTAGTGAAACCTCCAGCTCACAGTGTGGAGATCAGGAATCAGGGTGACAAGGAGCCGTCATTATCTGGGATGACTGAGTCAACTTTTTAACTTTATTCAGACAGTAGGTGTACTGGACTTGGGCCATCTGTGTGCAGCTCTTAATAGACTTATGTACACAGTGTGAAATTCTCTAAAAATGGCAAATGATTAGGGTAAATTGGCAGGCACTCTGAGGAAACAGAATGTCGAACTTTATAGAAGAAAGCTGAATGGGAATGTTAAATCATATTGACGGGACAGATTTACAAATGTTTAAATTGTATCTAATTCCTACCTCAGCTAGAGTATGTGATGCTAACACTGGACGGCAAAAGTAGAAAGGTATTTTTTCTCAACACCGATAACAGTATCTCAGTGAGAACACAAATCTCAGTAGTAAAAGACATGAACATCATGGTGAGAATGAGGGGGCATCAGATTATCATCATAATTAAGACTTGAGAATAAGTGGCTTATTATTGGAATAGCACCTGCGTGAACTGATGGCTGTTAAATTGAGGACATGATGTTTTGTGAAATAACTGGAGCCAACGTACTATCTACCTCACCAGGTTAGTTTTCTATTTTACACAGAAAGCATGGTTTTCTGTTCATCAGGTAAGGGCAATGGATGCTGGTCTAACCAGTGGTGGCCACATCCTCAGAATGAATTTAGAAAAAAAATCAGAGCCAGGAGCATATCAGGATCCTGACCCCAGGCAGGTCTGCAATACACCCTCCAGCCAGCTTTCCAGGTGGCAGCACCTGCCCCTATTATCCCATCTACACCATCAGGGCGTCAATCATGACTGGTCCAATAATCCTCAACTCCACTTTCCCCCAGGTTCCCTTGATTCCCTCACTGCTTAACAATTTGTCTACATCAGCCTCAAATTACTTAATGATCCAGCCTCAATACCCCTCTGTGGTAAAGAATTCCACAGAATCGCTCTCCTTTTGAAGGAAGAAATTCATCTTAAATTTGTGACCCCTTTGAGATGATGCTGTGTGGTGCTGGACTCTCCCATAAGGAGAAACAACCTCTCCACATCTACCCTGTTGAGCCCACTAAGAATCTTGTATGTTTCAATAAGGCTGCCTCCCTTTCTAATAGGAATTGGAAATAGATTTCAGAGGGAAGCAGTGAGTGAAGTATTTGAGAGAAGCAACGCTACAATGCAGAGCATTATGCATGAAGGAAGTGAAAGCAATTTGTTTCCAATGGCCTTTTGAACAAGGTACACCTACACAATCAAATTGTTTCTTTGCATCCTTATTGTTATATTGTCTGTCAGCCCTTTATGTTGTTTCCACCATCTCTGCAAGTCAGGACCACTGTGACCTCTATAAAGGTGACCCACTTCTACATTTACCTGTAGGTCATACATTTGCGGCAAATGTATTGAGTAATAGAGAGTGCCTTTACCAAGTCGAAATGTGTGTTACTGTGCCAGAACACAGCTGGACCTGTTCCCCTCGCTAGAGATACCCTGTTAGCTTCCTTTATTCTTTTATTCATTCACGGGATGAGGGCATCGCTAGCTAGGTCAGCATTTATTGCCCATCCCTAATTGGCCAGAGGGCAGTTAATTCAACCACATCGCTGTGGGTCTGGAGTCACATGTAGGCCAGACCAGGTAAGGATGGCAGTTTCCTTCCCTAAAGGACATTAGTGAACCATCGCCACATCTTTAGAGAATGAAGTAAAATATCATTACTGTACTCTGTCATTCAGTATCAACTTCCTGGTAAATTACACTGATCTGTTTTTTGAATATAACTGTCTGCAAACTGGTAGAAACGTTAAATGTTTTTATTCATGGAATAGTGTGTACAAAGAATGTCTGTGATGAGTTGTGACAAGTGCAGTTCCTTTGTGCTTCAAATTCTATTCTGACATGTTCTAAATTATGAGCTATTCCTCAGTGAGATCTTAATGAAAGGAGGATGTGTTGGGGCTGGATGTGAGCTCTGTGTTGTAGCCATTAGAGATTCTGCTAGCAACGTGTCTGCACCCCTGAGAGCCCAGTTACTGCTGCAATTTCTTCAAAAGGGACAACGTGCTTGTGGAGAGGCATCTGTTGCCTTGTTAATAAGACAGACAATTGTTGTTGCGGTGCTGCATTTTAATGTTAGCTGATAAGTGCTCAAAGCAGCCAGGGAGATGAGAGTTGCACACTGTTACAAGGTCACCAGATCCTTTCTTGATCCTTGTCCTGAATGTATCAAAACGATTTGGTGCTGCCACCTTGGCTGGTCAGTCATGGGCATCTCAACAGCAACACAAGACACTGTCCGTGCGCCCCTTTATCTTTGTCCTCCTCTACACATGCCACCAATATCAAGAAGCTGACTGTGACAGAATGCAGTTAATGCAGGGTGTTCGATAATGGCAGCAGTACTGGCCTTGTGAATCGAATATACTCATGTTAGACTTATCTTGCTGTGCATGAACCCATGTGTACTGTTTACTCTGTTGCAGAATCTGCATTCTTCTTCTGAAAGTGATCTTAGTGCTGCTGTTTCTCTGTGGATCTCCTCGGGCACTTGTTGGGCCTGTATTCCTGTTCATTTGTCTCATGCGTTGTCTGTGTCACACCATGATCCTTCTTCCAAATTACCATCTCTCTCTTTCCTTTCTGTGTGGTAGGCGTACGACATTCTTGAGATTGATGTGATATTGGGCGTGTTATGGAATTCTGATTGATCAGGGCTGTGTCTATCTGTAACTCTCTTCTTTCTGATGCTTGGGCAAAACCCCCTAACATAGACTTGTACTGATATTGCACTTTAACACATTGGCCAGAAATGTCCCACAGCATCTTTGAGAAAATTACTTCCTTTGAAGTGCATTTCTTATTTATCCCAAAGCAGGGAGTCGTCCTTGCTGCCCACAGCACCCGAGAGCTATCATTTATTGTGTTGTTTTTTTTTGGTCGGTGTGCAGACAAGGGAAAATCATCAGGAGATCTGAGCTAAACATGTGCTTCAATATTTCATGAAACCACTGAAGTCTCAGACCTACCACAAGGGTAGTGTATCTGCAAACAACATTGTGATCAACTGAAATGAAACGAGGCAACGTTTCCAGTGATCTGTTGGAGTAATTAACTGGAGTGATTAACCTGCAGTTAATAACCTGGAGTAATTAACCTGGCATATTTGATGTGTATGTAGATGTAATGTGGAACCTTTGTCATCGCTCCAATAGAGTGAGCACCTCAGCAATGTGAGTGTGAGGAGATTCATCCACAAAAGCATTTTGGCTTCTAGCTACTTCTGCTGGGAGAGCAGACGCCTTTCTCTGTCCCAGTCTTCCCTGCTAAAAGTGACCATTTCACAGCAAGCCCCATTATTCAAAAGGAGTTGCACATGGGTGTGGTGTGACTTCTTGAACTGATCCTGCATTGGTCTACATGGGACGTGTTCTCCAATGCTGGACCTAAAAGTTATGGAGATGACCCCTGTATAATTATGAAATCAAAAATTGTCCTTGTGGCTTCTTGGAATACTGAGTGTAAGGTTGTCACTCCACTGTGTGCCGTGATATATTATAATATATCAGAGAGCCTGACATTCTTGTACCATTGTGACAAACACATTCACAGCCTTTGTAAGAGTTTATTGTGTCCAAAGTGTGATTCTGAGCTCTCGTTCTTATATCCTGGGAAATCTGACAGCTAAGAGTAATGTTTCTCTTCCATTTTGCTCCAAAATTGCTAAGGAGCATCTTGAAACAGGTGTGAGAGAGGTGGAGATATTCCCAAAAAAGTTCCTGTTCTTAACAGTCTGGGCAGCTGAAGGCATAGCCACTAATGGTGAAACATTGAAAATTGGGCATGCACAATAAGGCAGCAATGGCGGAAAATTTCTGAGGATTGTATGACCAGAGGAAACTGAATGTATAAAGGGTATAAGCTATGGAGGGTTCTCAATACAAAAATGAACACTTTAATATTGAGGCATCATCAATTGCGGGCAGAATATTGGTCAAGAGCACAGACAGGATGGGTAAAACTTGATGTGAGCCAGAGCACAGTTAGCAGATTTTTAGAATAAAGTTTATGAAGGGTGCAAGGTGAGAGATCAGACAGGAAAGCATTGGAATAGTTATACCTAGAAACAACAAAGGCACGGACGAGGGTTTCAATAGCAGATAAGCTGAGGACGAGATGGAAATGGGAAATGTTACAATCGTAGAAATAGGTCGTCTTGGTAACAGGGAGGGTTTGGTGTTGAAAACTCAGCTTGTGGTCAGTAAACCAAAAAAAGCTGCTAAAGTCTGATTCAGGGTAAGCTATTGGCCAGGGGGGTAGATGGTGTCATGGCTTGGGAACATACTTTGTGGCAATACCTGAGGACAATTTTCCCGAAATATAATTGAAGGAAATTTCTGCTCATTAACCTTGATGTTAAACTCTTGAAAGCAACATATCTTCATCAGCCAGGCAAAGCCTTTATTTCTAAACTTTTATATCCAGAAACATCTTTAATGGGAGTGCTCACAATTTTGACCTTTCTCTCTTAACCAGATGATCAACTCCTCGAATTTCCTGTGTCCAAACAATGGCTCCAATGACCTTGTTATTGAAGTACCTGAGGCGACTGCAATAAGGTATGGAAAGGGGGATTTCTGATCAGCCCTTATTAAATGGATTTGACAGAAATCCTACACTCAATTACTTGGACTTTGCTGCTGTAACGATTGTGAAACTGTCGGCTTCTATCATTATTACAAACCTGAAATTGACAGCAATTTCAGCATTTGCACATGTGTAGTTAATGCACAGTTAACTGCAACAATCTAGAGATTGCTGAAAGTGATGGACTGGTGAAGTTTGCATGGATGAAAATTTTAAAAATCAACTGAATTCACATGAATTTCCACATTTATACATTTAGACTTGCTGTAAATTTTCTTGTAAGGTTTCTGCCTTGTTAACTAAGGTGCAGTTGGAATGATGATATAGACATACAAATAACAGCAGGCCACTCAGCCCTTCAATTCTGCTCTGCCATTCAATAAGATCATGGCTGATTGGGTTTTAATCTCACTCTACATTCCTGTGCATTCCCTGGATAATCTTACATACCCCTTGCTCATCAAGAATCTATTCATCTCGGCCTTCAAGATATTTAAATATTTTGCATCCGTTGGCTTTTGAGGAAGGGAATTCCAAAGACTCACAACCCTGTGGGGGCACGTTTTTAAGGTGAGAGGAGAGAGATTTAAAAAATACACGAGGGACAAATTTTTTATACAGAGGTTGGTTCGCGTGTGGAATGAACATCCAGAGGAAGTGGTGGATGTGGGTACAATTACAACTTTTAAGAGGCATTTAGAGAAATACATGAAAAGGAAAGGTTTGGAAGGATATGGGCCAGGCAGGTCGGATGAGTTTAGTTTGGGATTATGTTCGACATGGACTGGATGGACTGAAGGGTCTATTTCTATGCTGTATGAATGTATGACTCTGAGAGAAAAAAGTGCTTCCTCATCTATCTTAAACACCTCCTTATTTTTAAACAATGACCGCTAGTTCTAGATTCTCCCACAAGAGGAAATATCCTTTCAACATCCACCCTCAATCCCTTCAGGATCTTAAAAGCTTCAATTAAGTCACCTCTGACTTTTCTAATGCCAGATTAATTTTAAAATTATAGCTAAACAATATCCTGGGCTCCAAAGAAACAATTCCATATTTCTGGAAAGTCAAACTTTCCTCGTTGATAAAAGTCCACAGAATTTTAACTTTTTTTGATGTTTTTTTGTATAATCAAAATCCCTATGGTGTGGAAAGAGGCCACTCAGCCCATTGACTCTGCACCAACCCTCCAACGAGCATCCCAGTCAAAACCCGGGCCCTGCATCCTATCCCCACATTCCCCAGGGCTAACCCACCCAGCCTACACATCCCTGGGCACTATGGGGCAATTTCCCAGGGCTAACCCACCCAGCCTGCACATCCCTGGGCACTATGGAGCAATTTCCCATGGCTAACCCACCCAGACTGCACATCCCTGGGCTCTATGGGGCAATTTGCCATGGATAACCCACCCAGCCTGCACATCCCTGGGCACTATGGGGCAATTTGCCATGGATAACCCACCCAGCCTGCACATCCCTGCACACTATGAGGCAATTTAGCATGGCTAACCCACCCTAACCTGCACATCCCTGCACACTATGGGGTAATTTAACATGGCCAAGCCACCCTAACCTGCACATCTTTGGACTGTGGGAGGAAAACCAAAGCACCCGGAGGAAACCCACGCAGACACAAATGTGTGCAAACTCCACACAGTCATTAAGAATATTTAAGGCTGAGACAGACAATTGTTTAAGGGATGGGAGGGTTATGGAGAAACGACAGGAGAGTAAAGTTGAGGATTATCAGATCAGTCATGATCTCATTGAATGACAGCCTCGACTTGATGGGCTAAATGGCCTCTTCTGCTTCTTCGTCTTATATAACATTAAGGAATATCAAGTCGTTCACATGACTACCAAGTCGAGGATTTGAGTGATTCTGTGGTGATACAGCTTCTGGCAGAAGACTCCATGCTAATTGGCTTATGTTCTCACTGTCATTTCAAGTTGAATCAAAATGCTAAGTGAAACTAAAGCTGTATCCTTTCATAAAATTCAAAAATCAAACAAAGAAGTAAGCATTTAAATAAATTCCTTGCTTAAAATAGAAGTGACTAATTGAATTTAATTATCAACTATGTTTACCTTACAGAATTAAACTGAATGAGGTTAACGTATCTGTTGCTTTCTGGGAAGTTACTGAAGCTAAGTTCCAGCAATGTTCTGTTTCAAATGGAAAGAACATTGTTCCTCTACACACCACTGATGGTTTCGTTTTTTTGGAGGAGATGCTGTCTTTGGGGAGCAACTACTTTATTGGTAAGATATTTTGGTACTGAGCTCCTTCATGTTAGATCATTTCTCATGGCCAAAAATGAGGTTGCAAAGGATACCTCCCAAAACTGGGCACTAAAATGTGTGCAGCCCACATTAGCTGAGGGTACCGTGATGGTCCCACTTTCTCAACCTCTCCCCTCACCTGAGGCATGGTGACCCTCGGGTCAAACTCACCACCAGGTGTCTCTCTCTAATGAGCGAGCAGCCCCATAGTCCTTTGGACCTTGGCTACTTTTACCTTTCCTTTACTAAAGCCAATTATTTACCAAAAGTTGTCCAATCCATGGAGTAACGCGGCTATTATAAGTAGAACAGGGAAGGTCACTTGGAAATGTAAAAGCTGATTGAACATGCAGGGCGAGGAGCTGAATTTGGCCAATGGATTGGGAACATGAAGTTCAACAATGGATGGCTAGAAGATGCAGTCTAAGCTCACACATTGGGTTTGGGAGTAAACATGCCCCGAGGAAAACGATCACAAACTGGCGAAAAGAATCCTATTGATAGATGGGAGAAGGTCAAACAGTAGTGGTTCAAAAAGAGAGACAAGGTAAAGTAAAGGTTTAACAAGGACAAGAAATGTAACACAAACCAGGAGTATCAGCAGGAGCAGAGGCCCATCTGATCTAGAAATCTTAGTGGCCATGAACAAACTAGAATGCAAGTTAACAGAGAAAGCTGGATGACAAGAATTAGAAAGCTGGAGAGAATTAGGGAGCATCACAAGGGGGCCATATAAGGTACAACCATCCCCATCACACAGATGGATCTGCACAGAAAGGTGTTTCCTGACAGAATGTATAAGGCTAAAGCCAGGCTAGTGACATAAACTAGGGGAGCCAAGATATAAGATTGGATTCACCTACAGCAGGAAAACAACTTTAAAAATTTTTTTGGCTTTGTTAGTAACAAATACCTGGGAATGGAGTGCTTGGTAGTACAGAACATAAACATTACATAAAGACGACTAGAAGCCTTTCGTCTTGTACTCATCAGAATCAGGAGTCAAGAAACAAATTTGTAAAACAATACAGCGTTTTATACAGTATAATTGAGGGTGCTGATTGGTTGGGCTATCATTGGCATGGAGATGCCACAGGAGCAGTTAACTGTCAATCTTAATTCTCAGACCAGGTAAGTAAATTCTGATTGGCCAGGATGTTTCCATGGGAATACAGCAGAATTTGATTATCTCCATGAGTACTTTTATTTGAAAAACGATGTTACAACTTCTGTTTCAGTAAAGCGTTTGATAAGGTTTCCCATGGTAGGCTATTGCAGAAAATACGGAGGCATGGGATTGAGGGTGATTTAGCGGTTTGGATCAGAAATTGGCTAGCTGTAAGAAGACAGAGGGTGTTGGTTGATGGGAAATGTTCATCCTGGAGTTCAGTTACTAGTGGTGTACCTCAAGGATCTGTTTTGGGGCCACTGCTGTTTGTCATTTTTATAAATGACCTGGATGAGGGCGTAGAAGGATGGGTTAGTAAATTTGCGGATGACACCAAAGTCGGTGGAGTTGTGGATAGTGCAGAAGGATGTTGTAGGTTACAGAGGGACATAGATAAGCTGCAGAGCTGGGCTGAGAGGTGGCAAATGGAGTTTAATGCGGAAAAGTGTGAGGTGATTCACTTTGGAAGGAGTAACAGGAATACAGAGTACTGGGCTAATGGTAAGATTCTTGGTAGTGTGGATGAGCAGAAAGATCTCGGTGTCCACGTGCATAGATCACTGAAAGTTGCCACCCAGGTTGATAGGGTTGTTAAGAAGGCATACAGTATGTTAGGTTTTATTGGTAGATGGATTGAGTTTCGGAGCCATGAGGTCATGTTGCAGCTGTACAAAACTCTGGTGCGGCCGCACTTGGAGTATTGCGTACAGTTCTGGTCACCGCATTATAGGAAGGATGTGGAAGCATTGGAAAGGGTGCAGAGGAGATTTACCAGGATGTTGCCTGGTATGGAGGGAAGGTCTTATGAGGAAAGGCTGAGGGTCTTGAGGCTGTTTTCGTTAGAGAGAAGAAGGTTAAGAGGTGACTTGATAGAGACATACAAGATGATCAGAGGATTAGATAGGGTGGACAGTGGGAGCCTTTTTCCTCGGATGGTGATGGCTAGCACGAGGGGACATAGCTTTAAATTGAGGGGTGATAGATATAGGACAGATGTCAGAGGTAGGTTCTTTACTCAGAGAGTAGTAAGGGCGTGGAATGCCCTGCCTGCAAAAATAGTAGACTCGCCCACTTTAAGGGCATTTAAATGGTCATTGGATAAACATATGGATGATAATGGAATAGTTTAGGTTAGATGGGCTTCAGATTGGTTTTCACAGGTCGGCGCAACATCGAGGGCCGAAGGGCCTGTACTGCGCTGTAATGTTCTATGTTCTATGTTTGCCTCTATAAGGCAGTGTCCTGACTATTTTTGTAGATAGCATTTCACATGCATGAATGAATGAATGAGTGATTTTATTGTCACATAAACTAGTCCCGCCTGCCTGCACTTGGCTCGAATAGCTCCAAACCTTTCCTATTCACGCACCTATCCAAATATCTAGATAAGTACATGAATAGGAAAGGTGTGGAGGGACATGGGCCAGGCAGGTGGGACTAGTTTATCTTGGGGTTATATTTGGCTTGGACTAGTTGGACCGAAGGGTCTATTTCTATGCTGTACGACCCTATGGTTCCATATATCTTGAGGATACAGTGGAAGGTATTTTGTCGCCACAATACAGCGCCATGTTGAGGTACAAAAAGAACAATAATAAATTACTGAAATAGAGTTCATCTTCTGTTCAAAGTGGGGTCCCAAGCATGGTTCAAGACTTCTGCAAGGCCTATGCAAGAAATTCTGGTCCTCAAGGAGTCCCCACTGTGGATACAGCAACGTAAGCGACAGTGCCCAATGTCCCAGGAGACTGGCTCTGCCGCTGTCTGACACTGCCAAGAGTCTCGGCTCCAAGCCTCCACTCCAGGCACTGCCACCAGGAGTCCAGGCTTCGGGCCTATTGTCACCCGGAGTTCCCACTCCAGGCACTGCTGCCAGGAGTCCAGGC
>NC_063344.1:4089139-4104166 GCF_021869965.1 Rhincodon typus
CCGGCCTACTGTCACCCGGAGTTCCCACTCCAGGCACTGCTGCCAGGCGTCCAGGCTTCGGGCCTACTGTCATCCAAAGTTCCCACTCCAGGCACTGCTGCCAGGAGTCCAGGCTTCGGGCCTAATGTCATCCAGAGTTCCCACTCCAGGCACTGCTGCCAGGAGTCCAGGCTTCGGGCCTACTGTCACCCGGAGTTCCCACTCCAGGCACTGCCGCCAGGAATCCAGGCTTCGGGCCTACTGTCACCCGGAGTTCCCACTCCAGGCACTGCTGCCAGGAGTCCAGTGTAACACTTAGCACAGTGTGGAATTTAATACATGATTTCCAATAGCAGAATCATGCTGGATGATGGGTACACTATGCCCAGGTTTACAAGCAGGACTGGTTGAACATTAACTGTATACTGTTCTGAGGAAGGGTCACTGGACCTGAAACGTTAACTGTGTTTTCTCCTCCACAGATGCTGCCAGACCTGCTGAGCTTTTCCAGCAACTTTGTTTTTGTTCCTAATTTACAGCATCCACAGTTCTTTTGGTTTTTATTAGCTGTATACTTGCCACCGTGAATGGTCCATTAGTCTGATACAGCCCACCAGTCATTGTGATGTTTGGGCCTACTTGGCCACACTGGAACGATGTTGAAATATGTAGGAATGTAGACCCCACCCCATTGATATTAAAGCTGCATTCCTTGCAGGGAAATCAGCTTCTCCACCAAAAGAGGCAGATAGTGCAAAGGGGTCATTCTGGAAGTTAAATGCCTATATGATGCCTCGAGAGTTTGGTACTTTTCAATATGGTCCATCCTGTTGTCCCCAGTAAAAGCAGACACTGATGTGTTTTATTGGCACTGTAGGCTGGGAGCAAGGGGGAATGTTGTCAAACAGCTTTATGATGCATGTAAGACAACAAGGCATAGAGCTGGATGAACACAGCAGGCCAAGCAGCATCATAGGAGCAGGAAGGCTGACGTTTTGGGCCTAGACCCTTGAGTCTTGGTGGGAGGCTGTAGGGAATTTAAAATCATTGTCACTAATGCGCTTAAAGCAGAATTCGTAATTGGCTGTTGGGGTTTTGGAGCTTTTATATATAATTAGATTGGACATTAGACACAGATGGGGGGCCCCCTCTTGTGGTGCAGTGGTAGTGTCCCTACCACTGGACTGGGAGGCCCAGGTTAAAGTCCCACCTGCTCCAGAGGTGTGTAGTTAGGGTTAGGGAAAAATAGGTTAAATACAAAAAGAAATAGTCAAAGTTGGGAATAACTCTGAATCAATGATTTTACCCAGAGAATATTGGCAGGATCCTGGTCAATTAGATGAGATCCCCACAAAACAAAGTCTCCATAACGCAGGAACAAGCAGACCCATTGAGACATTTAATTGGCCAATTCAACTGTTTTTACATAATTAAACTGCTTATGCACAGGGCGCAAGCTGGACCAGATGTGTTGGATGGTGCATTAGAATTACGCATCATACTGAAATGTGCTACAGCTGCAGAAGTGCTGAAGGCAAATACAAAATGAAAGGAATTAAGTTTAGAACAGAGTACGCTCATATTTCCAGACCTGGGTGACCCAGAAGAAATGAAATTAGTTATTTTTAGAGATGCCTCTTGTGCTAATCTTCCCAATGGCTTTTCAAGTGCAGCAGGATTCATTATATTTTTAGTGGGACAGAATGATAATGTTGTCCATTATTTTGGCAATCAGCAAAAATAAAAGGGTAGCTAAAAGCCCTTTAGCTTTAGACACATACTGGTAAACACAAGAGATAATGGCTATGTGTTTATCTAGGATTTTAGAGGAATCCCCTAGAAAGGGCCAATTGGGGAAAAATGTTGCTGAAACCTTCATTGATAATGGTTCACTCTGGGACCATGTCAATTCATTGAAATTGTTGCAGAAAAGAGATTGAGGATGGTCTTGTGAGCATTAAACATGTTAAAAGAAAAGGGAATGTCGGAAATAAAATGGGTTGACACAAGTAGTCAGCTATCAGGATGCCCCATGAAAAGAATTATTTGTTTGAAAAAGCTGCCCACAAACAGGGAAGCTCCGTGCTTTCGTGAACAAATTGAGAGAACTCTGGTAAAACTCAGCAGGTCTGTGTAGAGAGAAACAGGGTTAACATTTCAAGTTGGGTATGACTCTTCGTCAGTGTTTTGAGGAAGAGGCATATTGGATAGTGAATCATGATGTGGTTTGTGAGGGGTGGGTTAGGGAATAGGGATGACATATTGGAAGCGCTGGTTTGGAAGTTGGTTAGTCGAGCAGGAGAGACATATTTCACGCACTTACATGGAAGGTAGTACCAGGTAGATGTTTCAAACCCAACTGAGTGCAGATGAGGCTTAACATTTTATTCAATAGATAGCATCATTGACATTGCAGCACTCGCTCACCACAGCACACAGATTATGTGCTAAAGTCTCCCAAGAGGAACTGGAACCCTCAAACTTCTGACTCAGAAATGGGAGCAGCCCATAACTGACAGCACATAATGCAAGGCCACCTCTAGATATCATCTTGCACCTTTTATTTTATTCACTTGTGGGACATACATCTCGCTGGCTGGGTCAACATTTATTGCCTGTCCCTAGTTGCCCCCTTGAGAAGGTGGTGGTGAGCTGCCTTCTTGAACCACTGCAGTCCATGTGCTGTAGGTTGACCCACAATGGAAGGGAATTCCAGGATTTTGAACCAGCGACACTGAAGGAATGGTGATATATTTTCCAAGTCAGGATGGTGAGTGGCTTGGAGGGGAACTTTGTGCTGATCATAGCTTACTGCAAGACAATGTTTTAAATAGTTTTTTTAATGTAACTGCATTAATTAGTAGTGTTTGTAAGACCATTTCCCTGCCTTAGAGCTAAATATTTCAATTAGATCATTGCCCAGAGATAGTGTAAATGCTGACTGGCAATTAAGGAAGAAGTTATTTTTGTCCCCAGTAAATTATTATTAAAAGGTTGTAACATGTGGGGAATTAACATTCTTCAGAGTTCTTTCGAAAGGGATAATTTAAATAACTGAGAAACATTCTGGTTTTGTTATCATTGTTGACTTTAGGAATGAAATTGCTTGGAGTAAAGTTAATAACTCTGTTCCAAGGAATTAACATTTAGTTCCCCATGATAGCTTATAATAACAGAACAGGTGCATTCTGCATCCGAGAATTAACCCACATTGAGAAACTGCTCTGCAGGAGGCCCAGCTGTAGTAAATTGTCATCGTCTTGGGGGACTGATGACAAGAATGGTTCCAGGAATGAGAAACTTCAGGAATTGAAGTCAAGTTGAAGAAGTTGGGACCATTTTCCTTGCAGAGAAGAATTGCTGAGAGATCTGATCGAGGTTTTCAAAACCATGAGTGAGTTGGATGCAGCAGAAACTGTTCCTGCTCGTAAAAGAAAATAGAACAAGAGGGGCCTAGATTTAAAGTGATGTGTAAACAAAGCAAGGTCCATGTTAGAAAAAAATAATTTTCACACAGCAAATGGTCAGGATCTAGAATGCACCGCCTGGAAATGTGATGGAGGCAGGTTCACTTGAGGCATTCACGAGAGTATTCAGCATTGGCTGGTTATTTGCAGGGATATGGGGAAAAGTCAAGAGATTGGCACTAGGTAACAGAGCTGGTGCAAATACTATGGGCCAAATGGTATTCTTTAATGCTGTAACAATTCTGTGATTCTGGTCTAAAATAATCTTAAAAATTCTCCCCCTGAAGTCATTTTCATTAACATTGGAAGTGATTAAAGCTTTCAGGCTGTAGTTAGGAATACAATACTGGATAGCTATGATGCAAATCACCGTATAGTTTGGAGCATTCACAACTGTAGGTTACAATGCACTAATTTATCTTATTGTTAGTGTGTGACTTTGTCAGAAATGGGACTTGGCGTGTCTGAGAGTGAGACACTTATTCCTGAGCGAAGATGGCAGGATAGGTGCCAGGAGGTGGTTTTAACAAACCTACCTCACTGTGCACGCAGAAATATAGAGAATAATTTTTGAGATGGAGAATGAAGACCAAAAACTTAGTCAGTTGCTGCGGAGGTGATAAGGAAGACATCTGTGTCAATAATTGCTGCTTTAATAATGGATTTTATTGCTGCTTTTTCCCAGTAACCATACCTCAGCGATTTCAGTCAATTCACTTTCAGGGTGTTGTGGCTGATGGAGACTTCATGCCTGAAGCCAGGAATGCTGGCACCAATCTAACATAATCCAAGAGCTACCCTGATGAACACACAGTGGTAAAGCTCACATCTGTTTAGCATCAAGCATTCTGAACAGCAAATAACTCTGAGTGGTCCCACAAAGAAAAGGACAGAATAAATTCAAAGATATTGTGACAGAAACACAACCAGGAAGGAGTAGGCCCACTGTGGGAAGAGGAGATGTGTTTAATATTATATGTCATTACTCCAGCCTGTTACAAGGGTTATCTGTAGCAGTTCTTTGCAATTTACCAACCAAAGGTCCAAGATTTTCAATAGCCATTTCTTTGAGCTCGTATGAAAAATCTGCCTTCTCTCCTTTGGCTTTTCTTCTTCCTAACATCAAAAGTCCACTCCCCAGATGGCCTAGAAATGGCAGTCACTTTCCCACCTACAACACTGCTTGGTGGGAATCCAAATGTTGCTGCTGTGGGTCATGTTACTTTAAATCAATGTTATTAAAAAGCTGCCTTCTCAGCTTTCCAACAGAAACTCATAGGGTTTTTACAGCAATGAAAGAAACCCTTTGGCCCATCATATCCATGCCGGTCATCAAACTTCCATCTACTCTAATCCCATCATCCGCACATGGCCCTGTGCTATGGCGTTTCAAGAGCTCATCTAAATAATTTTTTTTATGTCTTGAGGGTTACCACCTTTCCAGGCAATGAGTTTCCAATATACAAAACCCCCTGGATGGTTTTTCTTTGCCTAGAATTCCACTAATCCTCTTGCTCCCGACCTAACACCACACCCACTGGTTACTGACCTGTCTACTACAGGAGAAAGGTTTCTCCCTACCTGTGTTGGTTATGCCCCTCTGAACTTTATATACCTCCATCAGATCCTCCCTGAGCCTTCTCTGCTCTAAGGAAAACAATGCCAGACTATCTAGCAAACAGACACAGAATGGGCTGAAGAAACCTAGCAGGTCTGGTAGCATCTGTGGAGAGAAACAGAGTTAACGTACTGAGTCCAGAATGAGATAACAAGGTGTAGAGCTGGATGAACACAGCAGGTCAAGCAGCATCATAGGAGCAGGAAGGCTGACGTTTCGGGCCTAGACCCTTCATCAGAAACTGTGAAGAATTCTGAAGAAGAGTCAGACTGGATTTGAAACATTAACTCTGTTTCTGTCTCCGAAGATGCTGCCAGACCTGCTGATTTTCTCCAGCCATTTCTGTGTCTGCGTCAGATCTCCAGTACCCACAGTTTTTCTGTTTTAATCCTGGACTGTGCAGTCTCTCGTTATAGCCGAAACTCTCCAGCCCACATAACATCTTGGTGAATCTCATCAGCACCATCTCTAGTGTAGTCATCTCCTTCTGATGGGCTGGTGACCAGAACTGTATACAGTACTGCAGCTGTGGGCTAGCTAACATTATATAAAGGTTCATTGGAACCTCACAAGTCTTTTCTCAGTGCCTTGACTAAGTAACCAGGTAAATAACCAGGCTGTCAAAGAAAATGCTACGGACACCCTGAAGCTTTCCATGAAGTGCAGTCATTATTGACTGGGAAAAGCTTGTTAGCAGTCATTCAAATTGGCAACAATTTGTCTATCCAGCGGCATGGTACGCCTGAGTATTCCCAATATGAAACCCCTTGATGGTGAAGCAGAGCAGCAGCAACAGGGAAGGAACTGGAAGTCAGTAAATTCTGATGTTTGCACCTCATGACCTTATGGGATGTACTTGCCTTAGGTAGCCAAAGGTCAGGGAGTCAGTTATCAGCTTGTTCGGTCTCCAGAGAAACTCACAGCACAGACCCAAAAATCAAGACAGTCATTGCCCTTGAACCAAGGGCCAGTTAATGATGATTAGGAACTTGTCATCATAGATAAGTATAGTTTGTCTTCTAAATAGAGCCGTTATCAATTGACACAGGGCAGCACAGTGGCTCAGTGGCTAGCACTGCTGCCTCACAGTACCAGGGACCCGGGTTCAATTCCAGCATTGGCTGACTGTTTGTGTATCTGTGTTGGGTTTCCTCCAGGTTCCTCCCACAGTCCAAAGTTGTGCAGGTTAGGTGGGTTGACTACAGGGTTTACAGGGATATTCTGGGTGGGATGCCCTTCAGAGGGCTAGTGCAGACTCAATGGGCCAAATGGCCTGCTTCCACACTGCAGGGATTCTATAACACACAATGTTATTTTCTTAGTTCCTGAGGTTTATCTGCAGTGTGTACTATACGAGTTGGTGGGGAGAAGTGATTAAATAACTGGGTAAAAATCATTTCACTCCAGCGCGAGATGGTGCAGATTTTGAAAACTAAAGTCTGCTCTGGGCTGTACGTTTACTGGAATGAAATGGAGCCTGTGATAGCCTGGTGAACCCTCCATCAGCTGCCAAATGTTTAGCCAGTCACTGACTACCACACACTGCTGTCTGTAAGTGTGGTTAGAGCCTGGGTCAGCCCTGTGCTAAGGGTTAATATAAGAAATTTAAATCAAAAACATCCCTGTAGCCCTCACTGCTCATGACTCTGCTAGCGCCCCCACACTCTCCATACTACCACCCATGACAGCTCAATGCATCCTCATGCTTTCCATGTCTATGCACCTCATACCCACCTCTACCCATCTCCCATTGCCTTGATACCTCACAGATCACCTTATTCCCTTCCATCCAACTGTAAAAGGCTGTTAAATCCCGACATTCCAGTTTACAGTTCTCTACCCACCACCCTGATCTTTCATAGCCCCTATTCTAATTTTATGCTAAATCATGATATTCTATTGCCCCACTCACAACCCTTGGCCCCTACCCTTCCATGCTTTCTCATAGTACACACTGTGGATAAACCCCAGGAGCTAAGATAGCACCAAATAAAATTGTGTGTCTCTGTAGGTAATGGTACTACTTAGATCAAATATTCAACTTGATAGAAAAACATTTGATTCATTGGAATTCTTTAAGTGAGTCTCTTCTGAAGAGAATCATTTGTATGCTGAGTTTTTTGGCAGCTTTGACAGATCTGGACATCCTCTTGCCTACTTTTCACAATCCCAAAGAATACCTTATCATCAATCTCTCTCCATTCATTGTAATAAATCATTCATATGTGAGGCCTTAGCCATCTCCAAAACTACCCACACAACCAGAAGACCATAAGATATAGGAGCAGAATTAGGCCATTCAGTCCTTCAGGTCTGTACTGCCATTTGATCATGGCTGATGTGTTTCTCAACCTCATTCTCCTGCCTTCTCCCTGTAACTGTTAATCCCTTTACCAATCAAGAACCTAACCACACTCAATGACTTGGTCTCCACATCCCTCTGCAGCAATGAGTTCTGCAGATTCACAACCCTTTGGCTGAAGAAATTACTCATCATTTCGGTTCTAAAGGGTCATCCCTTCATTCTGAGGCTGTGCCCTCAGGTCCTAGTCTCACCTACTAGTGGAAACATCTTCTCCATGTCCACTCTATCCAGGCCTCTCAATATTCTAAAAGTTTCGATCAGATCGCACCTCATCTTCTAAACTCCATCAAGTACAGAGCCAGAGTCCTCAACCGCTCCCCAGATAACAAGCCCTTCATTTCCTGGGATCATTCTTGTGAAACTCCTCAGGACTCCCTCCAACATCAGCACATCCTTCGTTAGATACGGGGCCCAAAATTGCTCACAATATTCCAAATGTGGCCTGACCAGAGCCTTATACAGCCTCAGTCTCAGCAGTTCTTTCCTGCTCTTGTATTCCAGCCCTCTTCAAATGAACGCTAACATTGCATTTGCCTTCCTAACTGCCAACTGAACCTACAAGTTAACCTTAAAAGAATCCTGAACTAGGACTCACTAGTCCCTTTGTGCTTCAGATTTCTGAAGCCTTTCCCCATTTACTACACCTCTGTTCTTCTGACCAAAATGCGTAACCTCACACTTTTGTTCCATTCAAAAATCAGAAATAGGAACAGGAGGAGGCCAGTCAGCCCCTCGAACCTGTTCCACCATTCAATGAGATCATGGCAGATCTGCAACCTAACTCCATATCCCTGCCTTTGGCCCTTAATACCTTTGTAAATAAAAAATTATCTATCTCAGATTTAAAAGTAATATTGCATTTGGTGGTGGGACTTCTGATTTTTTTTTAGAAATTTCCACAATTGCAGTGGGAATCTGGGCTTATAAAGGGAAAAATATGGAGCAGGACTTTGAATTTGATAATTTCTGTTCCTGATTAAAGTGCTTTACTTGAACTTCAAGATCAATTTTTTTGTAGTCAACCTGCTCAGAGATGTTATTGTACACCTCTGGAGCATGTAGGACCTGAACCAAAGTCTCTCAGTCCAGGGATAGGGACATTACCACTAGACCACAAGAAGGCCCAATCTTCAAGATCTATGCCAGTGAGGTAGACGTCTGTATGATACCTTTCTGGATAAGGTAGAGAGAGGCCATTCGTTAGTGAGCTATCCTTCAGGTCAGTCTCTTTGTAACTTAGCGTAGGTTAACAATAACTTCAGGAATGTCCTGTGTTTTCCTGTCACTGGAGAAAAGAACATTGAATTCCCTGTGACAAATGAAGTTATCTCAAGATCATTCGCACTGATCTCAATATTGAGAAAGAACACTGATGTTAAATAACTGAAAGAATATCCCAGATGGAGATGACCACAAGAAACAGGTCAACCTGATGCAGTTTCACGGAGTTCCAGGCAGCCAGCCAGGAAATTCGCAAACCTTAGGCACATGATTGGAGAATGATTTCCACTTAAAGGATCCAATAATATGTAGAAAATAAAGCAAGCATGCATTACAGTGTGGAGCTGGAGGAACACAAAAGGCCAGGCAGCATCAGAGGAGCAGGAAAGTTGATGTTTCAGGTCAGGACCCTTCTTCAGACCCTACTTGTACATTCTATTCCTTTAGCAATAAATGCCAAAGTTCCGTTTGCCTTCCTGATTACCTGCTGTACCTGCAGACTAGCTTTCTGTGATTCCATCAGTCTATTAAAGCAGTGTTGTTATAAACTTGTTTTCCTGACTCTCAAATACCAGTGCTCCAGGGAAGAGCAAAGAAATCACTGCAGAGATACTCTGAAACTCTCCTTGAAATGCAGATGCATTGACCCTGCTGACTGAGAGGGGTTGGATACAACCTGTCCATCAAGCTGTGTCAAAGTTTGAGTCCATACATCTTAATGATGATGCAGAGCACAGCAGCAAAGGAAAGAGAAGGAAGCAAATCCTACTCTGTAAATCCCACTGCTTTGTGGCGTATCCTGCTCCATGTGTGCAAAGAGCTGAGGGTCAGGACTTGGCCTGTCCTCTCATTTGAAGCCCCATGCTGAAAACTCCATGATCATGAGCAGGGTTTGTGGTCAAATAGATGGGCGGTCTGTGACACAGCATCACTGTTGATTTTAGGGGGTTTGTTTTCACAGCTACCTAAAATAGACAGTCGACAATTCGTTAGTAACGTTCTGATAGTTTATTAAGTCTGTTAAAAGCAGCAGTTTAGATATGACCCATTAATTAGATAAAGAAAGAGTAACCATGATGACTGAGGATGGATCATTGATGCCAGAGGAGAGATTGGCTGTCATTGTTTAATGCTCCGTTCTTGTTAAAGTGGCTCTCAAGTCAAGGTAGGAGGGCAATCTTTCCTGGATCTTCCTCACCGTATTCTGGTCCATTTTCCATCTGCCCAATGACGACTCCTCAATGAAGACAGTTCTCTGGGGACCACGAGAACAGCTGCCTACAAAGTCTGCAATGATGAGAATTGGCCTCTAGCCTGGGACTTATTGTTAAACATCTTTCAAGGGACAGATTATTTTCTCTGTATCAATCAATTGTCTGAACCCTTTTGTGCAATAACCATGGGATAGTTACTGGTGATCCCAGGATAACTACTGTACCCTTGCCCACCTCCACTGGAAATTTAGTTTTCATTTTTTCTAAGAACAAAACCTTTCATACACGAGCCACCCTTTTGTGAAGACGTTGCCTCTCAGGTACCTTTTAAATCTTTCCCTTCTCACCTTAAAAAAATGCCCCCTAGTTATGAACTCCCCCACCTTAGGGAAAATACCTTTTCTATTCACCTTATCTATGCCCCTCATGATTTTATAAACCTTTATAAGGTCACTCGCTCAACCTCTCACACTCCAGTGAGAAAAGTCCCAGCCTATCTAGCCTCTCCTTATAACTTAACCCTTCCAGTCCTGGCTACATCCTGGTAAATCTTTTCCAAACCCTCTCCAATTTAATGAATTGCTTCCTTTGGAAGGGTGACCAGAACTGTACACCATATTCCAGAAGTGGCCTGACCAGTCAGCAGGCACCAAACTACACTAGTCCCCATTTATCTGCACTTGATCCATCACATACAGTGACCAAGTGCTGATCCATCTCAGCTAAAACCTAAATAGAAAAACTCTCCTCAGCCACCAAGTAGAATCCGCAGCAGGGTAGATATTAATTTCTATCCCCTAGTTGAGAAGGAATTTGGGAGTTAGGGTAGAAATGTGCAGGAATGCGCAAGTGCATGCATTTTCCTTAAGAGAACCAAATATACGGTCTAGGCCCGAAACGTCAGCCTTTCTGCTCCTATGATGCTGCTTGGCCTGCTGTGTTCATCCAGCTCTGCACCTTGTTGTCTCGAATTCCCCAGCATCTGCAGTTCCTGCTATCTCTGATTCAAATATATGACGTGTTGTTTGAGTGAAAAATGCAATGCAGCCTTTTATAATCCCAAGCCCAGGTTCAATTTCAATCTCCAAATCACTTTTTGTTTCTATTTTGACTGAGCAGATGGATGAGTGGGATTGATTCCAAACAAAAACCTCTTTCTCCCAGCAAGCCATGTTTGGGAGCCTGATGGAATGATGCCTGGCACTCAATGAATGTTCTCGAGGAGGAAATGGGTCAGGAGTAGGCATCCTGGGGTCACCTGGAGTTTTTAGGGAGTGGGTATCTGGGGATGACCGTCACTGAGCTGTTAAGTACCTTGGTAGCACCCAGTGTGATGGCCTGTCCCGAAAAGAGGTGGCCTTGGGCTGTCATTGACCATCCAGCCATCACCCCATTAAATACCAGCCCAGAGTCTGACACTGAGCAAGGTTGAGATCTCAGTGACAATAATAACATCTGAAATGTTAACTTAGGCTACCTTGACACACGAATATCATCCAGTTGTCTGGATGAAGCCCGTGAGTGTTATTTATTTGAATATTCCTGAGAAGTTATATGGTTGAAGTTCATCACTGATATTTGACAACTGTCCCATTTGCAGATACCAGGCAATGAGCCATTTCAATTTTGATTTGATTTCGAGCATCTATAGCATTTCTGTTGATTTAAATCAATATTCAGTGCTGGTTTACCAGCTCACTATAGCTAATAACCCCTTAAACTGAAATGATAAACTGTCTTGTGAAAGCATACAGAGATAATAAAACAGCAAAGGGATGATCGATCTGTTTGTAATTCTAATGTAATCATCAACATGTGCTATTTAGCGAAGGAATGGGAAAATGATTGCATGGCTAAAGGGATTGCACCTGAACTGGAATGGGCCCAACATCCTCGCTGGGAGGCTCGCTTACGCTTTTGAAGAGGTTTTAAATTGCTTTAGTGGGGGATGGGGTACAGAGTAAATGTAAAGTCAGGAGCAAGTCCAATTGGATATAAAAGGACAGCCCAGTACGTGGAGAAGACTTGGGCAGGATAAGGCCCATGGGAGGACTAGAAAGCTAAGTTGTCCAATGACTCTTCATCAGAGCACTCATGCTGCTGGTTCTGTGGGATAGTTTATGTCTGTGCCTCAGTGGCATGGACAGATGTAGGGATTAGACTTTACATTTCCACCATGAGCTGGAGGGAAGGCAGTGCTCTTCATTGTCGCTAAACTTCCAAATCGTTACTCATTATATCAGCAAGGTACCTTCTATCTGATGGGTAAATTGTGACCCGTGCAAAAGGGGAGTCAGTGAGTTAGCAGGCCATGTTCAATTCCATCCACATACTCTTCCATTGACTTCAATTTTCCAATCCTCCCAGCTCCAGAGCATAGTGTTTTGTTTCAAATTCTTAAAAACTTACCTTTGGCAGTTGTAGAGACTACTTAAACATCACAAGTTGGGCAGGCTCAAAGCCTAATCAATTTAGAATTAGGATTAGGTTTATTGTCATGTGTACTCAAGTACAGAAGTGCAGGAGTACAGTGAAATGTGTTTAATGTCACCACACATACACAGTGCCATCTTAGGTACAAAAATAGAGAAATATGTAGACATTTTCTAATCAATCTGTTCAAAGATGTTATGGCTCACCTCTGGAGCAGATGTGACTTGAACCCTAGTATCCTGGCTCAGAGGGACGGACACTTCCACTGCACCAGAAACGCTCCCATGACCAGTTGGTAGGATGACCACTTTGTCAGTGCGGTCCTGTCAAAAAGGGCTTAGACTCCAACCTCACATATTCAAGGGACGCAAGTGGCCGCTTTAGTTGTCTACATTACATGCCATAAAATGACATTGGAACCAGCAAAGCACAGATTAGACACAGGCTGCCCTACCAGTATGTTTGGTGTTTCCTTTCTGCTCCACTAATCTATCCTAATATCAGTTTGCTCCCAGTGATATTTAAAAGAAATTGCAGTAAAGCAAGTACTATTAATGGAAAAGTGTTTGGCCTCAATAAAGTTGCTTGTATCTGCAGTTCTTATCTATATAGTCTTAGCCAAAATAGACACTGAGAACATAATGGATGGATGGATTCTAGAAATTAGGCCATGAGCTACTTTTTGTCACTGATGATTTAATAATTTCTTGATTGTTTTTCTGCTATATTGCATTATGATCCAATTAGGAACTGCTCCCATTTCAAAAGACGTCTGAATACCCCACTTTAACCAGCGCAAGTACGCAGGAAGATTTCACTTTCCTTTAATAAAAAACAAATATTATTGCTTATAAAAGACTTAAAACAAACTCAATTATCAAACACAGTGAATGCTGGAGAAACTCAGCAGGTCTGGGAGCATCTGTGGACAGAGAAATAGAGTTAATTTTTGAGTTCATTAGAACGTTTCTTCAGAAAATGAAGAGTCACACTGGTCTCTGAAATAACTCCACAGAGGCTGGTATCCCCTCTCGAAGTCACCCAGCTCCTAGAGTGAACAGAACCCCTGACATTCCTGTTTTTATCTGTCAGCCAGGACTCCCTGATTGGACCAGGTTAACAGCCCCAGTCAGGGAACTCATATTCTATAAGGTCCACCTGGTTGACCTTGTTCCAATCACCAAAGTCTCGAAATATTGACTCTGTTTCTCTCAGCACAGATGCTGCTATACCAGCTGAGTTTCTTTAGCATTTGTTTCAGGTTTCTGGCATCTGCAACTGTTTTATTTAAATTAACGATATAGTTGATAGTTATACATGTTATACAGGCAGATTTACATTGTCTTTCCCCCAGGAATTCTCATAAGATTTCTATAGGGTACATCCACAATTAAGGCACAGTCCTCTGGGAACGTTCCCCTCAGCTCCAGCTATTCCCATCGTTTAATCTTTCACATACACTCATAGAATCCCTACAGTGTGAAAACAGGCCCTTTGGCCCAACAAGTCCACACCAACCTTCAGAGCACCCACCCAGACCCACCCCGCTATAACCCACCTAATCTACACATCCCTGGATACTATAAGCAATTTAGCATGGCCAATCCACCCTAGCCTGCACATCTTTGGACTGTGGGAGGAAACCCACACAGGAAATACGTAAACTCCACACAGACAGTCGCCCTAGGGTAGAATCGAACCTGGGTTCCTGGTGCTGTGAGGCAGCAGTGCAAACCACTGAGTCACCATCTCTTGATTTCTTTCCCTAGTTTCAGATGAGGGAATCTTCTAACTTCTGTTCCCAAGCACAATACAAACTGAGATGAAGCCTTGCCTACCTCTCAGTCCCTCAGTGATGAAGTTTATTTTTTGCTTTGCTTGCATTGAGGTCCAGCTATCATTTACCTCAGTGATCCCTTAGTGAGCTGCTAGATACACAAGTTCCAAACTGAAACTGAAAATTTTCTCAGCAAACACCCAGATAAATTAAAATTGGAAAATCTTCCTAAAGCCACCCACCTCCATGATGACATAGCCTGCCCTAGAGTGTCCTCAAACCAAGTTTTCTCCCTTTCTTTTGCTATTTCACCTGTTTTTCTAACCAACCTGTTCAGATATATTATTACACACCTCTGGAGCAGGTGGGACCTGAACTCAGGCCTCCCAGTCCAGTGGTAGGGATGCTACCACTGCACCACAATTAGGTTAATTCATTAAAAACCGAAAGAACTGCAGATGCTGTAAATCAGAAACAAAAACAGAAATTGCTGGAAAAGGGTCCTAAGACCCAACACATTAACTCTGATTTCTCTGCACAGATGCCACCAGACTGCCTGCGCTTTTCCAGCAATTTCTGTTTTTGTTTTAGGTTAATTATTTGCCCATCACAATTATTCCTTTGTTATTACCCTTTTGAGGTTCACTAAATGCTTTTAAGTTATTGTCGTTCTAACTTATAAAGCCAAAATATCCCACTGGGCTACCATCGCTGTGAGCAATGAGGGCATAATGGCCCTGCATTTCCAACCTTGAGGCGAGTAGTGGGAGTTGGGTAGTTTCTTGTTGGCTCACCCACCTCAGGAGAAAATGCCAGGTAAGGCAGGGTCTGCATTCCAGGTGAGGGTTGGCACAGGCATGGGACATGAGCTGCAGTCAGGTCAGCTAACCCAGGGGAAGGATCAGAGGCAGACACAGTGATGCCAGGCACTGGAATAGATTGCTTAAAAGGTG
>NC_063344.1:4104666-4126488 GCF_021869965.1 Rhincodon typus
GCTGTGTTCATCCAGCCCTGCACCTTGTTGTCTCTGAGTTTATAAGAATGTTGTTTTATGGGTAGTGCTTCCTCCACATTAACATCAAGAATTGGCAAAGGGATATTTTCTGCTCTATTCACAAAAATCAATCCAGAAGTCTATAAGTGGTTTTGTAAGTCACTCAGATTGTTTTCCAGAAAACAGCATAAACTCCCATCAAACGTTTAAACCCAATGTGGTTTCTCAAGGTCAACTATTGAATTTTCAATTTCTGATTAATTCTCTGATCATTCTGATGTTTTTATTTCACTCCCTATTGCTTTCTCCACTTTAAACATTTCTCCTGACTGTCCTCCCATCACGGTATCTCTTGAACATAGTAACATGGCACACTTGCTAATTTTTACTACTGTCTAGAGTACTAGCTATTTAATTTACAGAAATGAGTTTTCAACGCAAGAAATTCCATTGAACCTTGCTTTTAATGGTTTCTGAGACAGATAATAATACTAATACCTCAACTCCAGTAACCACATTTTGAACTTTGGCATGTTTAGCCATCTATTATTTGATGAGCACTTTTCAAATGAATTTGACCAGTTCACAAGCTTTGGTTCATTTCTTTCTGAAACTTGAAACATAGGTTGGAAGTGTAGTCTCTGAACTTTAGTTTGTAGATGTTCCTTTAATTAATTTAAGGGGCCCTCTTACATCCTGTCTATATCAGTTTAAAAGGACCCAATCCTATGGACCCAGCAGGGGCTTCCCTAATGGCAAACTGCAACAAAGGAATTCCTTTATCTCAATCATTAGGGTACTCTTAGCAATAAACTCTAATCATAGTCATTAAAATTGGAAACCACTTTTCAAGCTGCTTCCTGAGAACGTGGACGATAAGATGGAGAAGTTATTTGTTCACTTTTTCTTTTAATATTTGTGACATAAAATCTGAACCTTGATCTTATTGTGTTTCTTTGGGTAATCTATATAGAGTCAGAGTCATAGAATCATACAGCATGGAAACAGAACCTTTGGTCCAACTTACCGACCAGACATCCCAATCTGACCTAGTCCCATTTGCCAGCATATGGCCCCTGTCCCTACAAATGCTTCCTATTCACATACCCATCCAAATGCCTTTTAAATGTTATAATTGTACCCGCCTCCACCACCTCCTCTGGCAGCTTGTTTCATACATGCACCATTCTCTGTGTGAAAAAGTTGCCCCTTAGGGCCCTTCTAAATCTTTCCCCTTTAAACCTATTCCCTCTAGTTTCGGACTCTCACACCCTAGGAAAATGTTCATGGCTATTCAGCCTATCCATGCCCCTCATGATTTATTATACCTCTATAGGTTCACCCCTCAGTCTCTGACAATCCTGGGAAAGGAGACTCAGCTATTTAACCTCTCCCTATAACTTAAAACCTCCAGTCCCGCCAACATCCTGTAAATCATTGCTGCACCTTCTCAAGTTTAACAATATCCTTCCATACAGAAGGATGACCAGTATTGTACACAGTATTCTAAAAGTGGCCTCAACAATGTCCTCTCCAGCTGCAACATGACATGCCACCTCCTATACTCAGTGTTCTGCCTAACACCTTCTTCATCGCGCTCTCTACCTTAGACTCCACCTTCTTCACCGCGCTGTTTACCTTCGGCTCCACTTTCAAGGAATGATGCACCTGCACCCTAAGGTCTCTTTGTTCAGCAACACTCCTCAGGGCCCTACCATTAACTATAAAAGTCCTGTCCTGATTAGACTTTCCAAAATGCAACAACTCACATTTATCTAAATGAAACTCCTCAGCCCATTGCCCATCTGATCGAGATCCCATTGTACTTTGAGATAATCTTCTTCACTGTCCAATACACCACCTATTCTGGTGCCATCTGCAAATTTACTAATCATGCCTCCTATATTCACCTCCAAATTATTTACAAAGATTTACACGATTTCCCTACTGTTTTTGCCATAATTTGTTTACAGTCATTGCTTCAGGAAATTTTATTGAAACATCCAAAATTGTTCAAAGGAACTTGCTCCCATTCCTGGCTTTAATTGAGTCCCTACCTCAGCACAGTGGCTCAGTGGTTAGCACTACTGCCTCACAGGTCCAAGGACCTGGGTTTGATTCCAGCCCTGGGCGACTGTATACGTGCAGTCTGCATGTCCTCTCTGGTTTCCTGAGAGAGTCAATAGCTCTCCCAGTTCAGACTTAGTCAAAGATTTCAAGTAATCCACTGTTACCTTTTTACTCCCAGAAATGTCTTAGCTATATTCAAAGCCATTTTGAAATTCCAATCTGTGTGATACACTTCACTGCAACATTCCTGTTCTATCTTCATCACTTTCACATACCTGTCTCTCTAAAAGAGTCACAAATCCTTCTTAAATTCAATAAACATCTATCCTGATTAGAGTCACGCTTTGTTATAAGCCCAGCTGATAGAAATCAGCTGAGTCAAATCCCAAAGTGAAACCTGGCATGAAAGATCATAAGTTATTGCACCATGGTGGTTAGTTACTGAAAATAGGAGGCTGCGAGTGTTCTTCAATATATGAACACAAGTTTATTACGTAAGAGAAAAAAAAGCAAGCAAATATGTCAAATAGTTTTTAAAAATCTCAACATAAGCAAAGCTAAGTTTCAACCTCTTTCCCATCCATGACAGATACACAGATATCAGAAATATCTCTCCTATCTCAACTCTGTCCTGCACACAGCAGTATAATCATTCCATTAATTAACACCAAGGGATCATGCTCGACACTTGACTGATTTTCATGTTTTCTTAGAAATGGTGTGCTTAGGTCACTGCTCCAAAGGCTTTTCAAAAATACGTAGTTACAGGTAGAGAACTGAACCAAAATCCATCAACCTACATTTTTAAAATCCAAATTCCAAACATGATAATAACATCTTATACATCCCGATCACATCAGCTAGGATATGTTTATCTGAAATGCAATTCATTTTCATTTCATGTTTCACTTCACTGCTGCTCCTGTGACCAGATTTCTATGTAAATTGTGACATCTGATATACCATATACTCTGGGGAAGTTTAAAGTCCAATATTATACATTAAGACAAACAGAAAATACTGCAGATACTGGAAATCTGGAATAAGAACAAAGAAAGGCAGGACAGACAACATCTATGGAGAGAAGACACAGTTAACATTTCAGACCTGAGCTTATTCTGCTTTACATGGTCTCATTCAAATGATATACACATTAGCCAGAAAGAAGATACATTTATCCCCATAAAACAGACATGAAACGCTCTAACATTAAACTTGTCTCACTAATCCTAGAAAAAGAAATGTCAGTTCCAATTATAATATTTCAGATGTGGAGAGGAAATGATATTTTAGGATTTGAATGTGTTATCTCCAGTTCCTAAAGAGCTGATCCCTGATTAAAGATCATTAATGTAAGAGGTGCGGATTTCTATTACATCACACCCATTCGTCATCTGATTTTCCATTTTTGCAATGAATGTAGATATCACAATGAAGTTTGTTCAGACGAGGAATTGAAATGTCAATTGCTTACCAACTCACTATTGGGTGGTGTAACTATTTCTGTTGAAATGAAGTCTGCTTTGTGTAATAATTTTAACAATTTAATTTGCATTTTAAGCTTGATTTTACCAATTCTGTTCTTAAACAACCTTAATGTTGAATGCCTTTTTTTGGCAGATTCACCCACACCATTGACCATCCTCCCTCAACTCCTCTAGATGCTCATGCTCATTTGTGACCCAGTGTCATTGGACAGCTTGGCTGTGGAAGAGATCACAGCTCAATCTAGTCTCATTTTCATTTGATTTCTGTGTGCCATGGCTGTGTCTAGATAGGGACCAGGGGAGAGAAACATGGCCCTCTTCGCTTTCCCTCAATATTATGCTGTTTGAAACATTGATGAGATATATGTATGCTTTGGTGCCATTGTCTAATGGACCATCATTGATAGTCAATGTCTTGGCAAGGTACAAAATGGGGCTTTGATTAGCAAGCAATTCATGCAAATAACTCTTCTTTTTTTATTCCCCTGTGGGATGTGGTTGTTGCTGGATGATCCAACATTTATTGCCCATTCCTGGTTGTCCTTGAGAAGGTGGTACAGTCCATGTGCTGCAGGTAGACTCAGAATGCCCTTAGGGAGGGAATTCCAGGATTTTGATCCACAACCCTGAAGGAATTTTCATGCATCTAAGTAATCCTAGTGGGACTGGGTCAATTGTACATTAAATTTAGCGGTTGATTTTAACTCTCGCAGTACTGTAGATACCAAGGAGAGTAGTTTATAGAGTCATTGTATCACAGAGCACAGAAACAGACCCTTTGGTCCAACCACTGCATGCTGACCATAGTCCCAAACTAAACTAGTCCCAACCACCTGCCTGTGTCTGGCCCTTGTCCCTCCAAGTATTTCTTATTCATGTATTTATCCAAATATCTTTTAAATGTTGTAATTGTACCCCCATCCACCGCTTCCCCTGGCAGTTCATTCCACACATGACCAACTCCCAGTGTAAAATAATTGTCTTTCTTTAAACCTTTCTCCTCTCACCTTAAAACTATTCCGCTGTAGCCTTGAAATCCCCCACCTTAGGGAAAAGACACCTGCCATTCACCTTATCTATACCCCTCATGATTTTATAAACCTTTATTAGGTCACCCCTCAACCTCCTATGCTCCAGTGAAAAAAGTCCCAGCTTATCCAGCCTCTCCTTCTAACTCAAACCCTCCATTCCCGGCAACATCCTGGTAAATCTTTTCTGAATCGTCTCCAGCTTAATTATAGCCTTCCTATAACAAGGCGAAACAGTAATCCAGAGGAGGTGTCACCAATGTCTTGTACACCCTCAACATAACATCCCAACTTCTATTCTCAAAGGTCTGAGCGATGAAGGCAAGTGTGCTAAACGCCTTCTTAACCACCCTGTCTACCTCTGATGCAAACTTCAAAGAATTATGTACTGAACCCATAGGTCTCTCTGTTCTACAATGCTGCCCAAGGCCCTACTTTTAATTGTAAAAGTCTTGTCCTTGTTTGTTTTACCAAAATGCAATACCTTGCTTTTATCCAAATCAAATTCTATCTGCCGTTCCTCAGCCCATTGACCAAATTGATCAAAATCCCTTTGTATTCTTAGACAACTGCCTTCACTCTCCACAATACCATCAATCTTGGTGTCATCAGCGTACTTACTAACGATGCCTTCTATATTCCCATCTAAATCATCAGCAGTCAAAAAATTAGGAATGTGATCCTCTGTAAATGTCATTGTGTGATAGTCTGCTAAACGTGGCCTGACGGAGTCAGGATAAATTGCAGGGTGATATTCCCTTTCTTTCAGAGAGTAGCTACCTTTTATTTGTCACCCTGTTCTCTCTTCCATTTTTAATAGCTCCTGCAAAAATCAGCCTAATACAAAATGCAGGAAATGCTGGAGAAGTTCAGCGGGTCTGGCAGCATCTGTGGACATTAACACTCTGTGTCCAGGATGTCCCCTCTTTGAATCCCAAGAAATGTCATACAGGACTCAAAGTGTTAACTCTGTTTCTTTCTCCCCAGATGCTGCCAGACCAGCTGAGTTTCTCCAGCATTCTCTGTGTTTGTCTCAGATTTCCAGCATCCAAAGTATTTTGCTTTTATTTAAGATCAGGTTGATGCTGGATGTACAGGTAGGATCAAGGCTTGTTCTGGGTATCAGGTAAGACATGGATAAAATCAGCATTGTGCTGGATAGACAGGTAAGATACAGGTAAGGCATACCATGCTGTAGCGTCAAAGTGCTGTGTAACGATATTTGTGTCATAAAACATTGACTGATCTTGTCAAATTCACAGGAACATCTGATCAATTCACATCATCAAGACAGAGTGAGCCTTGGATCTAAGTCATCATGTTTCCCTTAATAGAAGAAAACTTTTGCATTTTTGATGTAGATCATTATAAACTTTTTTTTGATAATTTGTACAACATATTGGCCAGTAATTCACACGCCAATTAATGATGATCTGTGTGTTCACAGATGGTTGCGGAGAATGAAGCTTCATATTTTGTCACAGTTAAAGATTATTTCATGAATAACAATGACCATCTTGTTACGACAATAAAAGGCAGAGAAAGTCACTTGAGCATTTAAAGAATCCTTAATCATCTGCACGGTGCTCTGTAAATTTAATACCTAACACTGAGCTATTGTCGATCTGTGAAATGTAATCAGACCTATTGTTTATTTCTCCACTTGAATCGAACTGAATTTAATCCTCCTCCACCTGCCACCTCATTAACCAGGCAGTGGCTGCTCCCTGGAGACTGGCTTTGAGCTTCTGTCGCATAAACTCAAATTTAGGTCAATCAATCGACAGGTATCCGCAGCAACAGAAAATTCTCTCCCATCTCAATCTTCCCTCGACTGGGTTGATTGGAACCAGATAAGAAACTACCTGATTGTGAGGTTGAGGAGCTGGTTTTAAAGGTTTTACAAGATGGTCACGCCTGCATTTTTACGTATTATCCTTACAAGCACCACGTAAATCCCAATTTGACTTATAAATATCTGATTTTGCAAAGAAAAGGAAACCATTCTTCAGACAACCAAGCTAGCCATCAGGACCTAGGTGTGACCCAGAATAGGTTGGATCTGTCAAAGGAACCTGGGTGAATTGCTGTAGATTCCTTCAGTGAACAGTTCCAAACCTGAAATGCCAAACAATTCAAAGTTATTCATAACTGCATCAAAGTAGCCATGCCCCTTTGATATTGCAATTAGAATTCATCCTACAATAATGTCAATTCCCACACAGCCCTGAGCTCCTCATCATATTTTCACTATAATTCCTTCATTTCAATACTTACATCGAATTACAGTTGGAGCTATGCTACAAAAATGCCCACACCGTTCCAGCAGGGACCACCTAAGGCAAGCTGAGCAAAGACAGGAATTCAACACTTACTAACAGCATTAATCATGTTTCTGAGCGAAATTGATTTTTGTGGGTGTTTATGACCAGTAACTGACCTTAGTGAGAAGCTGTGATTCAGGTTCTGAAATATGGCTTGTGGACTGAAAGTTACCAATCCTTGATCTTTCCTTTCAAAATAAATACTGAATTAATTTAAGAACATTGTTCGCGCCAATCTACAACTCTACCATCTTGGGAGTTATTTTCAGGTGTACAAAACAGTGAAATAATCTTTGCACATCACTGTAAATAAAATAGTGCACTTACCATCCTGAGTTTAGTAATTTGATATTTTTATAAATAATTCTGTAAGAAATATAGAAGCTGTTACTTTAAGAACTAAAGACTGAATTATGCTGCACTTCTCCCTGCAAATTCTTAGAATACAAAGACTCAGAGGAACCACACCTACATGAACCCTTCTGCACTGGTGATTTTACTGTCTGAATGTTTTAATCAGCACTCTGTGGGAAAGATTTGTCTCAGGTGGATGGGATTGGACCTGTCGCTGGTTGTAGACAGAACCAGATATTTAATTTCATTGACTGCGATGATAGAGTATCAGGCACAGCTTATAACAAGTGACAGATCCAATATCACTCATTTTGCATTACCAGCCAGGATGAATTTCTACCTCTGCATCTTGAATAATCATCTTAGCTTTGCTTAAATCAAACACAGCCAGCCAGCTCAGGCACAACAAAGCTCACGGGAACAGGAATGGGTCATTCAGGCATTGCAGCTAATTCCCAGCATTCAACAAGGTATCTCAACTCCAATTATACATCATCTCCTTTGGTATTCTTATCTAACAAAATCAACATTATTATTGAAACATTTGATTGATCCATCATCTTTTATGTGTGTGAGAGAGAGTGAAAGTTCCAGATTTCCATTATCCTTTGTGTAAAGAACGTCTGTGATTTCACTCCTGTAAGAGCCCAGCTCTAATTTTAAGTTTATGCCCTTTAGTTCTGGATTACCCCACAAGAGGAAATAGTTTTTCTGCACTTAATCTATCAAATCCCTCAATAATTGTAAATGTTTCCATTAAATCAACTGTCAGCCTTCCAAAAATCAAAGGGAATAAACAAAATTCATTAATGCATTTCTAAAGAAGGGTCCCCAACCGAAACATCAACTTTCCTGCTCCTCTGATGCTGCCTGGCCTGCTGTGTTCCTCCAGCTCCACACTGTGTTATCACATTTATGCAACCTATCCTTATAATTAAGCTCATTACCTTCTGAAGAGCCTGCACTGCATTCTCTCCAAGGTAAATACATCTTTCCTGAGGTTTGGTGGTCAACTGAATAAGTCTGAATGGGCCGTGACCAAGGCTTTGTATTATGGAAGCGTATAGAATTTATTAATTCTAGTCAACTGTAAAGGTAAAGTTTATATCCCACTATAGGTTGGTTCACTAAGTTGGGCTGGATGGCTCGCTTACAGTGCAGCATAAAGCCAACAATGTGGGTTTAATTCCTGTACTAGCTCAGTTTACCATGAAGGACCCTGCTTCTCATTGTCTCCCCTTGCCTGAGGTATGATAACGTTCAGGTTAAATCACTATCAGTTACCTCTGTCCCTAATGAGGGAGCTACCCTATGGTCTGGTAGGGCTATGGTGACTTTTAACATTCCATTAGCCTTTTTAACCTGGGCACAAGCTTTTACTGATGGATGCACATGACAAACTAATTTCCTTTGTCCTCCATAAGACCTACTGTTTCATCACTGAGAAAGTATTCCAATTTGTCTCTCTCAGATTCAAAGTGTTCAAGCACTTAGTAAGGGTATCATCTGATGTTGAGATAGAGTCATAGAATTGAACAGCACAGAAACAGACCCTTCGGTCCAACTCATCCATGCCAACCAGACATCCCAATCTGACCTAGTCCCATTTGCCAGCATTTGGCCCATATCCCTCTAAACCCTTCCTATTCGTATACCCATCCAAATGCCTTTTAAATCTTCTAATTGTACCAGCCTCCACCACTTTCTCTGCCAGTTCTTTCCATACATGCACCACCCTCTGCGTGAAAAAGTTGTCCCTTGGGTCCCTTTAAAACCTTTCTCCAACCCCCCTTTAAACCTATGCCTTCTAGTTTTGGACTCCCCTACCCTGGGGGAAAGACCTTGTCTATTCACCCTATCCATGCCTCTCACGATGTTATAAACCTCTATAAGGTCAACCCTCAGCTTCTGACACTCCAGGGAAAATAGTCCCAGCCTATTCAGCCTCTCCCTATAGCTCAAACCCTCCAACCACAGTAACACCCTTGTAAATCTTTTCTGAACCCTTTTAACTTTAATATTATACTATGAATGTCATAAAGTGCTCCATAGTTCTTCACAGGAGGACTGTCAAGCAAAACTCGTCACTGAATCACATAGGGAAATATTAAGGATGATGATCAAAAGCTGAAATAAAAACAGAAATTGCTGGAGAAACTTAGCACATCTGGCAGCATCTGTGGAGAGACAAAACAGAGTTTATGCTTCAAATCCAGAATTCTGAAAAGGTTCCAAAGAAGAGTTACTGGATGCGAAACGTTAAATCTGATTTCTATTCACAGGTGCTGGCAGACCTGCTGAGTTTCTTCAGCAATTTCTGTTTTTGTTTCAGATCTCCAAAATCTGCAGTTCTTTGTTTATGGTAAAAAAAAAATTACTCAAAGAGGTAGGTTTTAATGAAACCAATCACAGAATAGAATCCCTACAATGTGGAAGTAGGCCTTTTGGCCCATTGGGTCCACACCAATCCTCTGAAGAACATCCCACCCAGACCTAAGCCCCTACCCTATCCCTGTAGCCCTACCTTTCCTATGGCTAACCACCTAGCTTGCACATCCCTGGACAATTTAGCATGGCCAATCCACCTAACTTGCACATCTTTGGGCTCTAGGAGGAAGCTGGAGCAAACCCACACAGACACGGGGAGAATGTGCAAACACCACACAGACAGTCCCCCGAGGCTGGAATCAAATCTGGGTCTCTGGCGCTGTGAGGCAGCAGTGCTAACCACTGAGCCACCCCTTAGAAGGGATGAAGAAGAGAGGGAGAGAGCTTTAGTGAGGGAATTTCAGTACTAGGGTCTTGGTAGCTGAAGGCACAGCCACAAACGGTGAAGGAGTTAAGATCAGTGATGCTCAAGAGCCACAGGAGAAGGAATATCGAGGTAGCAGAATTGTGGGACACAGGAAGACTGTCACGGGGTGGGCATGGGAAGATTAGTAACTAAGCAGTAGAATTTCAAAATCGGGATGTTGCTTGACTAGGAGCCAATGTAGCTCAGTGGGTACAGGGGTGAGAAACGAGCTGGACTTGGCTGTGAGTTTGGTGCAGAGTGGACTTTCCACTCCATCACCAAATCAATGAGGTTTCTAACTTAACCAAAAAATTACAAGCATTCCCTGAGGGGCAGTACAACATTAAAAAAAGTCAAAAAAGGCAGGAGAATAAATTAAAATGGATTGGTGGGGTTCAGTAAAGCAGAGT
This sequence comes from Rhincodon typus, assembly GCF_021869965.1. Lineage (NCBI taxonomy): Eukaryota > Metazoa > Chordata > Chondrichthyes > Orectolobiformes > Rhincodontidae > Rhincodon > Rhincodon typus. The sequence goes on from NC_063344.1 coordinate 4,115,134, forward strand.
GTCAGATACAGTGATCTCAAATCCTGGAGAGTTAGAAGCTGGCAGGCCAGACAGGAACTGGAGAGGAGAGATAGTAGGAACTGCAGATGCTGGAGAATCCGAGACAACAAGGTGCAGGGCTGGATGAACACAGCAGGCCACGCAGCATCATAGGAGCAGAGAGGAACTGGAGAGGAACAGGTCTTGGGTCAGAGTGTATACATAACAAAGGAATGGATGAGGATTTCAGCGGATGAGCTGGAGCAGTGGTGGAGATCAGTACCATAACAGTGGTTGGAAAGAAGCAATTTTGCTCCTGTGGTAGCTAATTGTTCGGAAGCTCATATCAAAGCATCAATTATCAAATCAATCATTTGCATGGGGGAGTCAAATCAATGTACCAAAATACGTAGAAATGTAAATGATCTAGGGGAGGTGGGGAATCTGCAAAGGGATATGGTCAGCTTAAGTGAATGAGCAAGAATTTGTTAGATGGGGTATAACGTCAGTACATGCAAACCTGTCCACTCTGGCTGGTAAAGTAGAACACAACAGGTGGGTCACGTTGTGGACAGTGCGGAGGGCTGTTCTAGGTTACAAAGGGACATTGATAGAATGCAGTCCTGAGAAGTGGCAGATGGAGTTTAACCCTGAAAAGTGTGAGGTGATTCATTTTTGAAGGACAAACTTGAAAGCAGAATACAGGGTTAACGGAAAGATTCTTGGCAGTGCGAAGGAGCAGAGGGATCTTGGGATTCATGTTCACAGTTCCCTGAAAGCTGCCACCCAGGTGGATAGAGTTATTAAGAAGGCGTATGGTGTGTTAGCTTTCATTAATAGAGGGATCGATTTCAAGAGCCGTGAAGTTATGTTCCAGCTATACAAAAGCCTGGTTTGGCCACATCTGGAGTATTGTGTCCAGTTCTGGTCGCCTCATTACAGGAAAGATGTGAAAGCGTTGGAAAAGGTGCAGAGGAGATTTACCAGGATGTTGCCTGGACTGGAGGGAAGGTCTTACAAGGAAAGGTTGAGAGAGCTAGGGCTATTATCTTTAGAATGACAAAGGATGAGAGGTGACTTGATAGAGGTGTAGAAATTGATCAGAGGTATAGATAGAGTGGACAGCCAGAGACTTTTTCCTAGGGTGGAGGTAGCTTTTACAAGGGGACATAGTTTTAAAGTGAAAGGAGGTAGATATCGGGGAGACATCAGAGGTAGGTTCTTTACTCAGAGAGTTGTAGGGGCATGGAATGCATTGCTGGAGAGGGTAGTGGAGTCGGCCTCATTAGGGGCATTTAAGCGGCTATTAGATAGGCACATGGATGATAGTATAAGGTAGCGGTGGAGGTTAGATAGACCTTAGGTTTTGGGTAAAAGTTCAGCACAACATCGTGGGCCGAAGGGCCTGTACTGTGCTGTACTGTTCTATGTTCTATGTTCTATGTTCTATGAAATAGAGAGAGACTGCAGAACTCAATGATACAAAGAGATCTGGGCATCTGCAATGGAATACTGTGTTCAATTCTGGTCACCCTGCTATGGAAAGGACGTTGTTGTTAAAGTTGAAAGGGTTCTGAAAAGATATGCAAGGATATTGCCAGGGTTGGAGAGTTTGAGCTATAGGGAGAGGCTGGAATGTAGGAGGCTGAGTGGTGACCTTACAGATGTTTATAACATCATGAAGGGAATGGATAGGGTGATAAGCAAGGTCTTTTCCCCAGGGTAGGGGAGTCCAAAACTAGTGGGCATAGGTTTAAGGTGAGAGGGGAAAGATTTAAAAGGGACCTAAAGGGCAACTTTTTCACACAGAGGGTGGTGCGTGTATGGAATGAGCTGCCAGAGGAAGTGATGGAGGCTGGTACAATTACAACATTTAAAAGGCATCCGGACGGGTATATGAATAGGAAGGGTTTAGAGGGATATGGGCCAAATGCTGGGTAATGGGACTGGATTAATTTAGGATATCTGGTCAGCATGGACGAGTTGAACCAAAAGGTCTGTTTCCATGTTGTATAACTCTATGACTATGACTCTATGACTTACTACCACAAATGAAGAGGAAAGCAAATGGAACGTTGTTTTCATTTCAAGGGGAAATGGAATCTAAAAGTAGGGGAGTTTATTGCATTCATTCAGAGTGCTGGTTAAACCATGTCTAGAGTATGTCCAGTTTTGGGTTCCTTTTTTGGAAAGAGGCTTTGGAAGCTGTTCTGAGAAAGTTTACTCAACTCATTCCTGGAATGAAGACCTTGCCTTGTGAAGAAACATTAATCAGGTTGTGCCCCTACTCCTTGGCATTCAGCTGAATGAGAAGTGATGTGTAAGATATTAAGGGTTCTGTATACAGTGGATTCCAGGAGGATGTTTTGTCATGGGGGAGTCTAAAACAGGGGGATACAGTTTAAGATTTAGAGATTCCTTTTCAGAAAGAGATGAGGAGAACTTCTTCTCTAAGAGCTTCATTCAAGAATGGAATTTTCTGCTCCAGAAAGTAGTGAGGGCTGTGTCTTTAAATTTATCCAGGGCTGAGTTAGAGGGATATTTGATAAACAGGGAGTCGAGGGTTCTGGGGGGCACACAGTAAAGTGGAGCTGGGCCCTCAACTAGATCAGCTGTGATCTTGCTGTATGGCAGAACAGACTCAAAGGGCCAAATGGCCTCCTCTTACTCTAAAGTCCTTTGTTCCTAATGGAACAATCATGGATTAAGCACTTGATACGCCTTGATATGGCAATAATCACTAAGATGTAATACACAGATACAAAAGGAAAATTTCAGTTCTATTGCATTATGCCAAAAGGTAACGATTCACTCATACCTATCCAATAGGATAACTATCCAAAAGGAACTAGGTGTATCACAGAGTTACAGAATTATTACTTTGCAGAAGGAGGCCATTCAGCCCACCATGCCTGTACTGGTTCTAATACCCAGTCCAATCATCTGCCTTTTCCCCATCTCCCTACACAAAATTTCTATCCAAATAACTATCCAATGGCCTCTCAAATCAGGACCAATTTGCATATGCATATGGTGCATTCTGATTTAAGAACGTTAGAGCTCAAACACACGTTAATTATGGGGAAGTTTCAACTTCGTGCTTCAGATTTCTGAAACCTTTCCCAATTTAGAAAATAGTCTACATCTCCATTCCTCCTACTAAAATGCATAACCTCATACTTTCCCACATTGCACTCCATCTGCCACTTCTTTGCCCACTCTCTTAGCCTGTCCAAGTCCTTGCGCAGCCTCCCTGCTTCCTCAACACTACCTGTCCCTCCAACTATCTTTGTATCATCTGCAAACTTAGCAACAATGCCCTCTGTTTCTTGGTCCTGATTGTTAATGCATAAAATAAAGAGTCGTGATCCAAACACAGACCCCTGCGGAACTCCACTAGTCACTGGCTGCCATCCTGAAAAATACCTCCTTATCCTCAATCCCTGCCTTCTGCCAGTCAGCCAATCCTCTTTCCGTGACAGTACCTTGCCCCTAACGCCATGGGCTCTGACCTTACTTAACAGCCTCCTGCACAACATCTTGTCACATAGATTACATCCACTGGCTCTCCTTTGTCTAATTTGCTCATTAGGTAAATAAGAATGGAATTAATTGAGAGCAGTGCCACACAGCTGGACAGAGGTTTGGGAGAAGGATGGTGTGGTCAACTGAGTTAAAGTCCATTTGCAGGTCATGAAGCTGGAAGAAGGATATTTACATCTGTCACTGTCACACAGGGATGTTATTTAGAGCTTTGATGGAAGCTTTCTCTACTATGGAGTGGTAAACTGATAGGAGGGGTTCAAACATGGGCATGGAGTCGGGAAACACTGCGTTAAAAGACTTTGGAGTGGTAAGAAAACTTGGGGAGTCAATGGTAGTCCTCAAGGAAAGAGGTGATGAGGGCAGATTTAAAGGAAAGAGCGACAATATACCTGAGAACAGAGAATCTCCAACAATATTAGCTCACATCAGAGCCAGGAAGGAAATTGCATTGTCAGAAAGTTAGTAGGAATATGATTAAGGAGGAATGTGGCCTCAAAGGAGCACAAGGGAGATGGGAGAAAATTTAATGAAGGTTCCATGTTCGGGTCTAGAGCAGAAAGTCAGCCTTAGAGAAAGTTTGGCTAAGTGAGCTAGGGAAAGTAAGGCACAAAGCAGAGAGAGTTAATTAGATTGAATATGGGCCAAGCACAGGAAAATGGGACAAGTTCTTTTCTGAAAACCTGGTTTGCATACAGTGCTGTACAGCTCTATGACTCTATGATTTGGGCCAAAGGGCCTGTTTCCATACTGTATGACTCTATGACTCCAGATCAAGTGACAAACAAATCCATCAGTTCCATACATTTGTTGGAGCGCTTGGGGGAAGACAGTTTCAAAAAGCCGGTTTGCTGGGCTAACCAAGAACCCAGGGCTAATATTACATTTCAGCGTGATGCCAAAATAGTGAAAAGATCTGGCAGAAAAGAATAGATCCATTCAGATTTTATTGAAGAATTAATCACCATAAAATGTGCATGTGAAGTTGTATTGCAAAGTTTTAAATTTAAAGTTTTAACAACATCTTGCTTTTCTCATAACTTCGATTGTGATTTTCAATGCTCAAATACAGAATTGGCAAAGTACCCATTATACAATCATAACTTCCACTCATTAGGAATCTCTTGTGGAAAGCAGAAAACAATATAATGAACCTGAAATGTCACAGAGCATGAGATTTTATGAGTGATTTGATTTTATATCTGATAATTTATATTAGAGTAATGAGTAATAAATTAATATCAGAGCAAACTAACTCAGTGCTGTAGATCCTACCATACTCTTTATGGTTATTTGCTTACTTTCAAGAATTCAGTAGCATTGAAACAAGGAAACAATTAAATATTCATATTGGCTAATTTATCCCAGAACCCAGGGATTACCACATTACATGCTATCTGGATACTCTTGATGTCATTCTTTATATTGAATATGGCGGTACAAGTCTTTGGCTCTAGGAATTTGCGCAGAGTTCAATTATTCATATTGCTTCAGAAGGGATAATGGCTCCAATGTTTAGACAATTAGCTTTAATTCTGTGAAACAGCATCAGAAGTCTGCTTTTATTCCTGTTCCTTTGCTGAGGAGTGTTGGGGTCAGTGAGAAAAGAGGTTAGCGAGGTGGGAGAGGAAGACAAATTACTCGCATTCTGCTTCTACCGTCCTCCATAGTGTCCTTGCATCAGGCACCTCTTCCACCTGAGGGTACCTATTAGAGAATCTCTCTCCGGGGAGATTGTGTTGATGTGGTAATGTCACTGGATTGGTAATCCAGGCTCCTACTCTGGGGTTCTGGGTTCAAATGGAAGCTTTGTATTCAGTTAATAAATCTGGAATGTAATATTTATTTGAGCAATGGCTAAGCTATTATTGATGGCACAATCTGGATCACTAACGTCCTTCAGGGAAGGAGATCTGCCATCTTTGCCTGGACTGGCCTCCATGTGACTCCAGACCCACAGCAATGTGGTTGTCCCTTAATTTCCCTCTGAATTGGCTGAGGAGATCTCTGAAGTAATTAGGGATGGGCAATAAATGTTGACTTTGACAGAAATGCCTCCATCCAATGCAAGAATAAAGGAATGTGTGAAATGATTTAAATAAACACAGAAACGCACTGGGGGAGGTATTGGCCTAGTGATATTATAGCTGGACTATTAGTCCAGAGACTCAGGTACTGTTCTGGGGACCCAGGTTCGAATCCTGTCATGGCAGATGGTGGAATTTGAATCCAATAAAAATCTGGAATTAAGAGTCTAATGATGACCATGAATCCATTGTTGAGGAAAGTCCCATCTGGTTCATTAATGTCCTTTAGGGAGGGAAACTACCATCCTTACCTCTCTTCTGGGCAATAGAACATAGAACAGCACAGGCACTTCAGCCCACGATGTTGTGCCGACCTATTATCCTACTAAGATCAATAAATTAGAGATGGGCAATAAATGCTGCCTAGTCAGCAATGCCCTCATCCTGTAAAAAAAAGCATCTGTGCAGAGACAAAGTTAATGCTCCCAGTCTAGTATGACTCTTCTTCAGATCTTTAGTAAAATGGCTAATCTGTTCAATGGATTGCCATGGGGTAACCAGCTTATTTTCTAACCGAGGGCGATGTGACAAAGTTCCTGCCCAGCCCATTGGCCTGGCACTGGATCAGATTTTAACAGATTTCCCTTGGCTAGCTGCTCTGTAACAGCTTGGTTCCAGCTATTGCACTTTCCTATGTGATTACATTCTGCCATCAGGCCCTTTCCCATTACAGTTGGGGTCTGTGGAACAGAGCTTAGGAAAGTGAATGGGCCCTGGACGGATGATATGATGTCATCAGAGTGTGACATCACTGGACGTTGTCAGACCCATGATGTTATGGCTCCAGGAAGAGGAAGCATAAAAAAGACAAACTTTCATTCCTTTATCCCTCAGCATTTTGCAGCTTACACTCCTAATGTTTGTTAATATGCTGTGATTATCATGAATATGCGCTTTGTTAATCTGTTATCCTTAGCACTGCCCCATACATCCTCCTCATGCAGGCTACAGATTGCCCCTCTATTTGTAGGATCAAGTGCATCTCCTGCTATGTTTGAACACACCTTCACTTTCACAAAACACCCTTCTTTCTTCACTGTCACATTGCAAACCATTGCCCCCAGTCCCGTACTATAGGAAAGAATACTGACAGTATTTGAAGTTGAACTCAACTTTTGATCATTTTGCTCATAAGACCATTCGAAATAGGAACAGAGGTAGGCCATATTTTGTACATTCTGCTGGTCCATTTTCTACCTATTGCAGACATTCACTCAATGATTTGCTGCTTGTTCACCAAACTGGAGGACATAGTTGAAAGGGATTCAGGAATTGGTAGACTGATTCGGTTTGTGGGATATCTGCCACACTGCAAACACTACATTGTAATACACAGAGCAGTGCAATTCCCCACAGCGTAATGTGAAGCAAAACCATATTCTTTACAAACTGCTTTACTTCCCTCACTGTTGATTACTGAAAATTTATGCAACACGCGGGATTAATACAGACGGAATATTGACAGCAATATATTGTGGCTTTGCCTTCCCCTATGAATATGTGATGGGCTGCATCAATGAGTCACTGAATTTATCCAAACACTGGGCAAGGCTGAACAACTGGTTTCCCTGCTCGAGTACGAAGGAGAGATTCTACATCTGGGTCAGGGACACAGGAAGAACTCAATCGCTAAACTGCAGACAGTGTCAGCATTGGAGCAACTGTGGCTGTAAAGGTCTTTCATCCCTGCATTCAACAACAACTTGCAGGGATACAGCGCCTTTGAAATACTAAAACACCAATAGCCTGATGAAAGTCACTGTCAAGGGTCTCTGCAGCAGCGAGGAAGTTGGGAGAGGAGAGCGAATCAGTGAGAAAGATAAATATCCAAAAATGGCAATATCAGGGAATTTCAGGAAACATTTTTGTTCACCCAGAGGGCTGTGGGGGTCTGGAATGGACAGCCTGGGAGGGAGGTTGAGGCTGGAAACTTCGCAGTCTATAAAAAGTACTCGGATGAGCACCTGAAATACCACGACATTCAAGACAACGGGCCTTATGTGGGTAAGTGGGACTGGTATAAATCTAGAACAGTCACTGGACCCAAAACGTTAACTCTGCTCTCTCTCCACACATGCTGCCAGATCTGCTGAGGTTCTCCAGCAATTTCTGGTTTAGTTTCAGATATCCAGCATCTGCAGTTCTTCGTTTTATCCTATTGCAGATTTAGTGTAGATCTTTGGCTGTACAGACTTGATGGGCCGAAAGGCTTTTCTGTATGGTATGATTCTCTGAACAAAAGCAAACAAATCATCCATCTACAATAAATGACAAATACCTTGCAGTAGAGCTCTCTAATACTATTTAATTGACGAGTCAAATATAGAAAACTTATGGGAAAAAAATGACTGGTGATGTTCAACTGTTACTGAAATCCGAAAAATGGGCAGGATGTAGACTGGGGTGTTTAGTGGTTAATTATATAAAATTATCCTTCAGTCTTCTCAATTCAAATATACACCCGAACCTAGGAAGTTACAGTGGTCAATAACTCAACTATCTACGAAAGATATAATTTGTTGGCAAGTCACATGAACTTGATAACAGTGTGGCCTTTCTGTGGGACCCCAACAGCAGAGACACACCAAGTACATATGGATTAAACCAGTCACTGTACCCAGTGTGCTGGGAGCAACTGGCCTGGGGAGAGCAGCTCAGTCTTTACTCGAAACGAGTGGAATCCTAATGGTCTGCCCAGACTGAGAGAGTGCAGCGTAAAACATGGAGTGTCCTTGACTTTGAAACAGGGACAGAGAGCTACCAACCCTACATTGGCACCGTCACATGTACTGTACCTGAGAGGTGGGAAGGTAGAATGTGAACCCTGGAATAGGCCACAAAACCCAGCTAAGGGGCAGGAGAACTGCACCCACGAACCTTAGCTAGATTTCCTCATCTGCCTGTTCAGGCGTGTTACCACACACCTTGGGGAGCACGCAGGACTCAAATCCAGTTCTCCTGGCTCAGAAGTAGGGACACCGCCAGCCCACCACAACTTATATTATATACTATATATTACAGGGATGCTGCATTGAACCTGTATAAACACAGACTCCACCCCAGCTTTGTTAGTGACAGAGGGGAGCTGGTAGAGAGGGTTTCATGAGAATGTTTCCAGGGATGAGGACCTTTGCTTACTTCAGTCACTGGACCGGTCTGAGGCTGTTTTCTTTCCTTGAAGTGAAAGTTAAAAGGATCCTTATGAGGGTTATAAAGAACTGTGGATGCTGTAAATCAGGAACAAAAACAAAGTTGCTGGAAAAGCTCAGCAGGTCTGGCAGCATCTGTGAAGGAGAAAACAGCGTTAACGTTTCGGGTCTGGTGACCAGTTCTGAGGAAGGGTCACCGGACCCGAAACGTTAACTCTGTTTTTTTCCTTCACAGATGCTGCCAGACCTGCTGATCATGAGGGTCATGCTGGACAGAGTAGACAAGGGGAGGACTTTTCCCATCTGGGCAAGGTTTGCAAACGAGGGGACACAGATCGAAGATGATTAGAGCAAAAAGCAACAGAGTCATAGGCTTCACAGCATGGAAAGAAGCCATTCGGCCCATCATGTCTGCACCAGTCAACCAAGATGCGACTACACTGATCCTATATTCCAGCTCTTGGCCCATAGATCGGGAGGTTACGGAAACACAAGTGAATATGTAAATACCACTTACATGTTCCAGAGAGTTCCGGACTTAAAGTCTCAAGGCTCACCAGGAAAATAAAAGGAAAGCAGCCATTGGTTAGGATCAGTGTGGGAAGGTAGTGCAGTATATGGAGGGAATTGGATCATTATCCTAAAAGGAAAAATGGGCAAAGCTAAGAGGAGAAGGTGGGAATGTGGATCTAGGTGAATTGCTCTTTCAGTGAGCTAGAGCAGACAGAACTGGTTGAATGGCCTCCTTCTGTGCAATAACAATACAGTGGTCTCCAAACCGACACTGGCACCGTCACTTGTACTGTAGCTGGGAGGTGAGAGGGTCAATCACAAACCCTGCAATAGGTAACAAGACCCAGCTAAGGGGCAGAAAGGGCAGAAGGACCTTATCAAGTTTCCTAATCCATCCATTCATGGATGCTACCGTTCACTCGGGAGCAGACAGGGCTAGGCAGCAAGCCAGGTTTTCCTGGCTCAGAGGTAGGGATACTACCAGCCTGTAAGCTTTCAAGTACTGGGCTCTTTCCTGATGGACATCATCATATGACCATGGTCCAGGTCTCTCGGTTTCTAATGCACAGTCTTAGAGGACTCCTCACTTCCCTACCCTCAGGGAGATTCTATCTGGCTCCAGGCGTGTTTCGAACCGGCTGTTTCCCAAGACGGAGAGGGCTATCACTGTCTGAAACCTCAGCAATCTACCAGCAGAAAGACCTCCTGCTACCAGGAGGGGAGGCGGAATTTGGGAAGCAGTCATTTACAGAACAGCTGAGATTCAGCAAACTTTCCTACAGGACGTGGAGCTTTAGAATAGGGGATAGAAATGAGAGCAGTGCGCTGAATGGCCTCAATGAGCTAGAAACTGCTTCAATGGAAACAAAGCTCCATGCCAATGTAATAACAAACCCCGCCCCCCCAACCTCCCTCACTGGGAACCTACCTTCCCAGTGAGGCTCAGGCAACTGTGTGCCAGCGACACAGAGAGTGAGAGAGCACCCTGAGTTAGTCAAACCCCTGCCTCACCCTCCCACCCACTCCTTTCAGATGTGATTTGCCACTTTTCAGATTTTGCTTCTTTTACCGAGTGTGTGTCTCTGTCCCTTCAGTGTCAGAGGCCATTCAGCCCACTGAGTCTAGTCTGCCATTCACAGCTAACCTGATCATCCTCAGCTCCAATTTCCTGCCTTTTCCCCATAACTCTCCATTCGCTTCCTGATTAAAACCCTGTCTACCTCAGCCCTGAATGGCCAGTTTCGACAGCCCTCTGTAAGAAAGAGTTAGGGCTCAATGAGAGACCAGTACAGGTTTTTTCAGGGTTACCTCTCTGCAGCACTCTCTGCCCTGCCCAGGGCCAGGATGTGCCCCTCTCCAATCAATGTGAACCCACCTCGGCCACAGTCCAATGCCAACTGAGCCTTGGGCACTAGACAGAGGGAGACCCCTTCCCACAGACACACACACACACACACACACACATACACACACACACACGAACACACACACACACACACACAAACACACACACACACACGAACACACACAAAGACACAGATACAAAGACACAGACACACTCCCACACAAACATACACACAAACACACACACAGACACTCACACAGAATCTCACACACACACACAAACTCACTCACACACACACAAACTCACTCACACTTATACAGACACACACGCATAGACAGACATGCACACAAACTCACTCACTTATACAGACACACACGCACACAAACTCACTCACACTGATACACACATGCACACAAACTCACTCACACAGACACACGCGCAGACACACACAAACTCACTCACTCTCATACAGACACACACAACAAACTCACTCACTGATACAGACACACACACACACAAACTCACTCACTCTCATACAGACCCACACACACACAAACTCACTCATACTCATACAGGCGCACACACACACAAACTCACACTCATACAGACACATACACACAGACACACACATACAAACTCACACACATACAGACACACACACACAGACACACACACAAACTCTCTCACACTTTTACAGGCACACACGCACACAAACTCACTCGCACTCATACAGGCACAC
>NC_063344.1:4126498-4127486 GCF_021869965.1 Rhincodon typus
ACACACGCACACAAACTCACTCGCACTCATACAGGCACACACGCACAGACACACAGACAGACACACAGACACAGACACAATCCCCTCTCCCTCAAACCCAGGATCCTGCCCCTCACACTGCAGTGAATCAGAAACACAAGCAAATGGTCAGGAGGTAGATTTGGCACTTACCTGGCAGTGTGGTCTTGCCAATCCAGGGGGGCAGCTGCAGTTGTAGGATGCCAGTCTTTGTAATAAACTTCCACATGTGCCATTGTTGAGGCAGGGCAGGTTGGCACATGGGTCCAGGGGAGCAGCATTAGAGAGCCACACCAGAGACACGGTGCCCAGGAATAGCAGCAGGGGTGGCATCTCAGCCTCTGGGGTGGGGTGGGGGGGGGGGGGGGGGTAGGGGCTGGTGAGAGGCGGGTGAGGCTGGCAGGGGAATGTTACTGTGGGTCTGTAACCCAGGAGGTTTGGGGGGGTAGGGAGAGGGAATGGGATATAGCCCCCACCCACACACACACACTCACACACAGGGCAACTCCTCCTGGTCACCGAGAGATCGCCACTGCGGACCCAGGCACAGGATCCCGAATGACGGCAGACTGGATCCTTGTGGGATCGAGCCGCTTTCGGATAGCCGCACGGATTCCGCTACTGAATGATAGAGCAGCAACTCCCTACATCAGCTCAGAGCTCTCCCAGAGAGAGGGAGGGAGGGAAGGAGTGTGTGAGGGAGGGAGGGAGTGTGTGAGAGAGGGAGGGAGTGTGTGAGAGAGGGGGAGGGACAGATAGAGAGTGAGGGAGGGAGTATGCGTGATATATATAGAGAGAGAATGAGATAGAGATTGAGAAAGACAGAAGGGACAAGGTGTTCCCAGGCTGAGAGTGAGAAAGAGAGAGCGGGTGGGGACAGAGAGATACAGGCACAGAATTAATAGAGATATGGAGCAGGGAGCAGTGTGCGGAGACAGGGAGCTGGGAGCTGTGTGTGGAGACAGGGAGC
>NC_063344.1:4127986-4166986 GCF_021869965.1 Rhincodon typus
TGAAGAAAATACTAAATGTTTCCATGTAAGAAGATTCAACCAGCCCAATCCCAACAGTAACTCATAGAACATAGAACAAAGAACAGTACAGCACAGCACAGGCCCTTTGGCCCACGATGTAGTGCTGAACTTTTACCCTAATCCTAAGGTCTATCTAACCTCCACCCCTACCTTATACTATCATCCATATGCCTATCTAATAGCCGCTTAAATGCCCCTAATGAGGCCGACTCCACAACCCTCTCTGGCAATGCATTCCACGTCCCTACCACTCTCTGAGTAAAGAACCTACCTCTGACGTCTCCCCTATATCTACCTCCACTCACTTTAAAACTATGCCCTTCGTAATAGCTACCTCCACCCTAGGAAAAAGTCCCTGGCTGTCCACTCTATCTATACCTCTGATCATTTTGTACACCTCTATCAAGTCACCTCTCATCCTTCATCGTTCTAAAGAGAAAAGCCCTAGCTCTCTCAACCTTTCCTCATAAGACCTTCCCTCCATTCCAGGCAACATCCTGGTAAATCTCCTCTGCACCTTTTCCAACTCAGTCTACATTAATCTCTATGACTATGGTTAACATAGCATCACGAGGAGACCTGCCTCTGGTCAATGACTCAATTTCAAGGGAATTTATGGAAATGGACTGATTTCCTTCCCAGGTTATACCAGGAATATTTCTTAAACTGCATTACACTCTGTGAAAAATACACTCTACTCCTGTTCAGTGAGTTTTGTTGATTGGTTTTTCGGCTCCCACACAAATTCTACAAGACAAAATGATTTGCAAAGTTTCAACTGATACAAACAATGAGCAAACCTTGTGTTTTGATCTAGCCACTTTCTCAAAGCAGACTTTAACCTAGTGGTGCTGTACCTCAGCCACTTCAGTCAACTTTTATTCATTCATTATTGGCAGCGTAACTGGTCAGGCGGCATTTATTGCCCATCCCTGATCGCCCAGAGGCCAGGTAAGGGTCAACCACCTTGCTGTGGGTCTGGAGTCACGTGTGGGCCAGACTGGGTAAGGATGGCAGTTTCCTTCCCTAGTGAACAAAGTGGGTTTTTATGACATTAGGCAGTGGGTACATAGTTACCACTAGGCTAGTATTTACTTCCAGATTTTATTAAACTCAAATTTCTTCATCTTCCACCATCATGGGATTCAAACTCATGAACATTAAACTTCTTTTTTATTATTCATTCATGGGATGTGGGCATCCCTGGATAGACCAGCATTTAGTACCTCCCGAATTGCCCACGGAGCAGGTCACAGTCGACCACATTACTGTGGGTCTGGAGTCACACACCATGTAATGAGGACAGTTTCCTTCCCTGTAGACATTAGTGATGGGTTTTTCCAACAATCAACGATTTCATGAACATCATGGGACTCTTAATTCCAGATTTTTTAATCGAGTTCAAATTATACCATCTGCTGTGGCAGGATTTGAACCTGGGTTCTCATGACATTACCTGGGTCTCTGGATTAATAGGTAGACAAACAGGAGGCTGGAAGAACACAGCAGGCCAGGCAGCATCTGGAGGAAGAGAGGTCAACGTTTTGGGTATTACCCTTCTTCAGGTGCGTTTTGTCCTGAAGCAGGGTAATACCTGAAACGTTGATTGCTCCTTTCCTCCAGGTGCTGCCTGGCCTGCTGAGTTTTTCCAGCCTCCTGTTTGTCTACTTTGGATTCCAGCATCTGCAGTTTATTTGTCTCTGTATTAATAGTCTAGCGATAATAACACTAGGCCATTATGTCCCCCAAACTACTCGTCCATAAGACCATAAGGCCAAAAGATATCAAAGCAGAATTAGGCCGTTCAGCCCATCAAGTCTGCTCCCCCATTCGCTCATGGCTGATTATGTTTCTCAACTCCATACTCCGGCCTCCTCCCCGTAACCCTTGATCCCCCTTACTAATCAAGTGTCCAGTGTCATTACCAGTAGGAAACAGGTTCCCCAAGTTAAATGTTGGAATATTTTCTGCTTCAAATCCTGTCACAGATGAGCACCTGAAGTTCCAACTGAAATAAACCTGACTCGCTCTGAATTAGTTGGGATGGGACTGTTCTGAAGTTCAGGAGAAATGGATGTGTCATCCATTGTGAACTCCTGAAGTAGGGTAACACCTGAAACGTTGACTGCTGTGTTTCTTTCGTTTGTCTACTGACTGTGATGCCTGAGCATTCCTTTAGGTGCTTAGTAATTAAAATCAGACATTTTCTCCTTTATTACTTTAAACACACTTTCTAACCAGCGATTATTATAATATAGTTCCACCTGCATGTTCCATAGATAATAAACAACATTCCTATTGTGAATATAACACAAAAGGTTCACTCATTTTAAGCCAATGTGATGGTTCTGTGCAGGTCAGGTCAATTTGGTCAATAGATGGCAGTATTAAACAACAAAACATTTATTTTGGAGCAGGGAACATTGAAAAGCACTCCATCATCAGAAGTTAACATTATAAATTTGTCTCCATCCAAAAAGTGAATTCATTTGCTGAGCTCGTATCCAACACAGACTGAGGAGAAAGCAGAACCAATTGCCCTGTAGCACTCATGAAACATGTCTGTAATAACCTTTTTTATGTGCTTCGTAAGTGCTGGTGTTTTTAATTACATTTAGTGCCCTATTCTCGCCCAGGACAAACTAAAACCCTAACCTTGACATTAGCTTGCAAGTTTCTATAACTAATATTATGCTGTTTTCTTAACAAATTATTATTACACTAGGTTAGTGCCTCTGCACAAATAGGCTCAAATCCCAGTT
Source organism: Rhincodon typus (assembly GCF_021869965.1). NCBI lineage: Eukaryota > Metazoa > Chordata > Chondrichthyes > Orectolobiformes > Rhincodontidae > Rhincodon > Rhincodon typus. The sequence goes on from NC_063344.1 coordinate 4,130,770, forward strand.
CTATTTCTGTCAGCCAATTCAATTAGAGTCATAGAGACATACAGCACATAAAGAGATCCTTCGGCCCAACTCGTCCATGCTGACCAGGTTTCCTAAACTGAACTAGTCCCGTTTACCCGCATTTGGCCCATATCCCTCGAAACCTTTCCTATTCATGCACCTGTCCAAACATCTTTTAAATGTTGTAATTGTACCCACTGCTACCTCTTCCTCTGGCAGCTCATTCCATACACGCACCAACTTCAATTTGCCCCTCAGCTCTCTTTTAAATATTTTCCCTCTCACTTTAATCCTATGCTCTCTAGTTTTGGACTCTCCTACCCTGGGGAAAGGATCTTGGCTATTCACATTATCAATGCCTCTCATGACTTTATAAATCTCTACAAGATCCAGAGCCAGGGGTCACAGACTAGGAATAAGGGGTAAGCCATTCAGGACTGAGACAAGGAAGAATTTCTTCACTCAGAGAGTTGTGAACCTGTGGAATTCTCTCCCACAGGAAGCTGTTGGGGCCAGTTCATTAGATATATTCAAGATGGAGCTGGACGTGGCCCTTACGGCTAAAGGGATCAAGGGAAATGGAGAGAAAGCAGGAATGGGATACTGAGATTGCATGATCAGCCGTGATCATATTGATTGGTTCAGCAGGCTCGAAGGGCCGAATGGCCTACTCCTGCACCTATTTTCTATGTTTCACCCATCAACCCCCTATACTCCAGGGATGAGAGTCCCAGCCTGTCCAGCATCTCCTTATAATTCAAACCCTCATGCCTTGGAAACCTCCTTCTAAATCTGTTTTGCATCTTTTCCACTTTAATAACATCCTTCCTGTAGCAGGGTGACCAGAATTAGAATTTATCTTCAATGTAGAGCCAGAATAAATCCATCTGAGTTTTTCTTTGTAATCTTCCTGCATTGCGGAAAGTTATAGCATCTTAGTTTGTAAGAGCAAGGAGGTAATGCTGGGATTGTCCAGAGCATTGGTCAGACCACAGCTGGGGTACTGTGTGCAGCTCTGGTCACCTCACTACAGGAAGGATGCATTAACACGAGAAGGGGTACAGAGGACGTTCATCGGGATGTTGTCTGAGATGGAGAAATTGGAGAGACTAGATAGGCTTGGATTGTTTTCTCTACAACAGAGAAAACTGAGGGGGGACATGATTGAGGGGTATAAGATGATGAAGGGTATGGACAGGGTGAATACAGAGCAGCAGGGTCAAACATGAGAGGGAATAGTTTTAGAGTAAGGGGCAGGAGGTTCAGAGGGGATTTGGGAAAAATGACTTTTTGACTCAGGGGGTGGTGGGAATCTGGAATGCACTGCCTGGGAAGGTAGCGGGGTCCAGAAACGTTACAACCATTCAAAAATATTTGGATGAGCACTTTAAACATCATAACATTCAAGGATATGGGACCAGTGCAGTGGGTAACAGTGGATGAAGATCCAGTGCAGGTACAATGGCCCAAATAGCCTGTTTCTGTACCTTAACAATTCTATCCTTCTGTGACTGAGATCACAGAATTTGAAGGGTATGCACACTCTTGGTCACTCACTGTAATCTCCTAAACATTTGTGATCAACTTTGAGATTGGGACGGAGTTTTTCAAAGTGATTTCCACCTCCCGAATTGACCAAAAGGTTATTTTTTTCTCTCTGTCTTGTGCCTGCACTGGGAGATAATGTCTACATTACACCGTCCAGCTATAGGGCAGGGCTGTCTTCTTGTTTACATTGGACATTAAACAGAAGTTGCTGGAGAAACTTAGCAGGTCTGGTAGCATCCCTGGAGGCAGAGCAGAGTTATTCTGAGTCCAGTGACCCTTAACCAGAGCTCAGTTCTTCAGAAGAGTCACTGGTCTCGAAATGATGACTCTGCTTCCTCTCTCCATAGAAACTGCTTGACCTATGAGCGTCTCCAGCAATTTCAGATCTTCATATCTCCAGCATCTGCCCAGTTCTTTGTTTTATTTTCGTATTTAACTAGTCGTAACGTTTGAATGACTGATTGCTCTGATTACTATGTATTTCTGTCCTGAAAATGCTGAATATTTTGTTGGTCACACCCCCCGCTGCACCACCACTTCAGCCATGTTTGTAACAATTCCACAGGACTCCCAGAAAGGGAACATCCTTCAAATACAGGGCCCACTCCTTTCCTGGAATGAAAACATTCACAGTGCCGTTAGGTGGAAAAGGAGCTAAGATTGAGGATTCTACATACCTGGAGCACAAAGACATTTGTAACTGGTTCCAACACCACGGCAGATGCCATGGGCACAGGGATTGAGGGCACAGAAATCAATGAGCTGAGCACAGAGTGGTCCAGTGTAGGCGGGAGTGCAGGTACAACTGTAGGATGTGCCATCTGCGAAGCATGTGCCATTGTTCTGACAGGGAGACAAGGCACAGGGGTCGACCCTCTGCTCGCACACCAGGCCTGTAAAACCTGTAACGAAAATCACAGACAACCATTTTAACCACAAGACATGTGCATGTAAATGGAGACTTAATGATGCAAGGTGGAGTTGGGGGGATCATGTCCTTGGGCTTTCCTTCACTCTGTTACTGTAACTGCAGCATAAATCCCATTCATGTGAATAAACAGGGTTGAGATGCACTGCCCCTGAGAGTATAATAACTGAGAGGAGGAAACCCCAAGAACTGTTGGCCCCCCACCACCCGGTGACAAATGGGAACAACCACTGATGGTGGGTGAGGTAGATGATCTGAATAAATCAATGTTGTATAACTGTTAAATATAAAGGCTGTTAGGCTTGGGAAAGTAATCGCAGCCAGGTTGATTCTAAACTGCCATTACACGTGCATGATATATATGTGTAAATAATTTGCTGAAAGGAACTGCAGCCTTAAAATGTTGTCCAGTGCAAACAATACGCTGGCTCAGCAATTCTCTTTATTCATGGAGGATGTGGCCATCTCCGGCCAGGCCAGTGTTCGTTGTCCATCCCTAATTGCCCAGAGGGCAGTTAAGAGTCAACCACATTGCTGTCGGTCTGGAGTCACATGTAGGCCATACCAGGTAACGATGGCAGATTTCCCTCCCTAAAGGACATTAGTGAACCAGGTAAGTTACGTGGTTATAATGGGGCGAGCATTTTTATTCCAGATTTTTATTGAATTCCAATATCACCATCAGCCAGAGTGCGAACTGAACCCATGTCCCGAGAACATTAGCCTGGACTTCAAGAATTACTGGTCCAGTGACATTAGCACTCTGCCCCACTCACCCTCCATCTGAATCTGCTGTCAATTTATTCTGTTTGGTTTTACAGTGGGTTGATGTACATATTATTATGAAGGCTACAAGAAATGCACAGAGGTGTTATGTTCAACACAAAATAGCTCACCTCCCAGTGGCATTATCGTTAGAATATTAATCTAGAAACCTGCATAATATGTTGGAGGACTGAGGTTCAAATCCTATCATGGCTGATGATGAAATTTGAACTCAATAGTAATCTGGCGTTAAGAGTCTGACCATGATTGTTGGGGGGGAACACCTAACTGGTCACTAAATGCTGGTCAAGCCAGCGATGCCCACATTCCCTGTGAATAAATAAACAAAATTGCTTAAGACTGCAGATAACAAAGTGTAGAGCTGGATGAACACAGCAGGCCAAGCAGCATCAGAGGAGCAGGAAGGCTGACGTTTCGGGCCTAGACCCTTCATCAGAATAGGGTCTCATCATTTTCTGAGGAAGGGTCTAGGCCCCAAACATCAGCCTTCCTGCTCCCCTGATGCTGCTTGGCCTGCTGTGTTCATCCAGCTCTACACCTTGTTATCTCAGATTCTCCAGCATTGGCAGTTCCTACTGTCGCTGCTTAAGACTGCAGTTCCCTTCATCGAATTCTTAACACATGTGTATCATATACATGCAACAGTAGTCTAGAATTGATCTGCCTGCAATTTTTTTTTGTTCATTCACAGGATGAGGGCATCACAGTCTGGAGTCACATGTAGGCCAGACCAGGTAAGGATGGCAGTTTCCTTCCCTAAATGACATTAATGAACCAGATGGGTTTTTCTGACAATTGACAATCAATTCATGATATTCAAGATATTTTATTGAATTAAAATTCCACCATCTGCCATGGCGGGATTCAAACCCAGATACCCAGAACGTTATCTGGGTCTCTGGATTAACAGTCCAGCGATAATACCACTAGGCCATCACCACCCCAATTGCTTTCCTGAGTGCTTACCTGGTCTGGTGGATTCCAGACCCACAGCAATGTGGTTGAATCTTAACTACTCTCTGGGCAATTAGGGGTGGGCAATAAATGCTGGCCTGGCCAGCGACACCCTCATCTTTTGAATGCATGAAAAAAAGTTTCCTTCACACAAAAGTCAAATCAAATACTCACCACTTGCCTGGATGGCCAAAGCTTAACAACACTCAAGAAACTGGACACCAGTCACAACAAAAAAGTCATTTTCTGAGGAAGGGTCTAGGCCCGAAACGTCAGCTTTCCTGCTCCTCTGATGCTGCTTGGCCTGCTGTGTTCATCCAGCTCTACACCTTGTTATCTCAGATTCTCCGGCATCTGCACTTCCTGCTATCTCTCTCCACAACAAAAAAGTCATTGTATTTGGAAGCCCTGTCACCATAGTAACTGTAGTTCATGTTTAAGACTGCAGCTCTGATTTACTGGGTTGAATTGTATTCTTGTAGTGGAAGTCCTGAAGGAAGACTAGAAAACCAGGAGTAATGGGGGCAGTTTGCAGGAGCCCATTAAGCAGGTTCTAAAAGACAGGTGTCCCAGCCCCACAGGAGTTTCTTGTTATTTGCAGGGCAAGCATCTCAGCTGCATACTGGGATGGCCACTGCTTGGTGCTGTACCTGGAAGATGGCCTCCCAACCGGGTAACTGGGGGCTGGGAGTGTGACAGCCAATTAGGATGGTCCCTGGCGATGGGAGGGTGTAAGGGTGAGTGGGCGAGGTTACAGACGGGGCATCTGCTGGGGGCAGGGGGAACTGTGCTCAAGTCAAAGAGTGCCCAAACTCCAAGGACCCTTCCAGAGCCTGCACACTCCCATGGTTCACCTGGTGGTCTCCCAGAGGGCAGGTAGGCTCCTTTCATTGGTCCAGTTGGCCTCTTGGTGGTGGTGGGGGCAGGGAGTGGGGCACAGGAGGGTGTTGCCACCCTCCTGCTGTGAGTAGAAAGACAATGGGTCAACTCTACCCCCACCCCCACCCCTCCCCCACCCCCGCCACCGTCCCAGCCCAATTCCTGAGGGCTGGTAACCTCCATCCCACTGTAACCACCATCTGGAAGACTCACTCCAGCAATTCAAAACGTCAAGTTTGCTTTGGCAGGAGTCTGCATGTCCCTGCAAGGACATGCAACATCATCAAAGTGCAATTAAATCCGAGATCCCTGTTCAGAACGCAACACGTTGACATTCCTTCATCTTTGTTTGGTAAGTAGCAAAGAAACCATCTGGCTGAGATCATACGGAGTGCACTAGGACCACAGTGAGGTAAAAAGAAAGCACAAACAACTGCCCCCCCAGCCCCACCCCCAGCTCCTTGGAGCAGGAGATTGAGTCCTGGTTGACATTCCAACACCAAACCAACATGATTTCTCCACCCCCAGGCTGGGACTTCATACCCTCCTCTGGGCTGGTTTTGGTGGTAGGCAGTGTTTAATCACATACAATCCCACCGTTTCCAGGCAATGGCCTGATTACGTTTGTGAGGAGAGAGCAGCTGGATAACCTTCCCAGGCCGATACCAATTAAAGCCTTTAGGATTCACAGCATCCGCTGTTCTTTCTGTTTTTATTAAGCCTTCAGGACTACCTCCACCTGCCTCAGATTGCAGACTGCCTCAGCTCATCTATTGCTGAGACCCTCTTCCATGTATTGGTTATCTCGCAATAGGGTGCCTTTTTTTTAATCATGTTGAAGACACTTTAGAAATACAAATTGGTTTTGTTCTTATAACTGTATATTACCGGCATGCAACACCTCCCAGATGCTCCATTTGTGTAACTTTAACCTTTCATGTATCTCCTTCCCTATTTCCACAAATACTTCCAGGTGCTTTGAGTTCTTGTTCTGGGTTACTCTCCCCAAGGTCCCTTGCTACTCCCATTTCCCCAGTTCCTACAAGGTAATGTGCTGCATAAGAGGCTGCTAAATAAGATACGAGCCCATAGCGTTAGGGGCAAGGTACTGGCATGGATAGAGGATTGGCAGCAGATGACACAAAGATAGGTAGAGGGACAGGTAGTTCTGAGGAAGCAAGGAGGCTGCAGATGGACTTGGACAGACGAGGAAATTGGAAAAAGAAGTGGCAGATGGAATACAATGTGTGAGGTTATGCACTTTGGTAGGAAGAATAGAGACGTAGACTATTTTCTAAATGGTGAAAGGCTTCAGAAATCTGAAGGACAAAGGATTTGGGAGTCCTAGTTCAGGATTCTCTCAGTTAATATACAAGTTCAATTGGCAGTTAGGAAGGCAAATGCAATGTTAGCATTCAGTTCAAGAGGGCTAGCATACAAGAGCAGGGATGTACTGCTGAGACTGTATAAGGCTCTGGTCAGACTGCGTTTGGAATATTGTGGGCAGTTTTGGGCTCTGTATCTAAGGAAGGATGTGCTTGTATTGAAGGGGATCCAGAGAAGGTTTACAAAAATTATCCTGAGGATGAAGGGCTTGTCATATGATGAGAGGTTAAGGAGTCTGAGCCTCTACTCGATGGGGTTTCGAAGGATGAGGGGGGATCTGATTGAAACTTACAGAATACTGAGAGGCCTGTATAGAGTGAACATGGAGAAGATGTTTCTACCAGTAGGAGAGACTCGGGTCCAAGGGCACAGCCTCAGTGTGAAGGGATGACCCTTTTAGAACTGAGATGAGGAGGAATTTCTTCAGCCAGCAGGTGGTGAATCTGTGGAACTCATTGCTGCAGAAGGCTGTGGAGGCCAAGTCATTGAGTGTATTTAAGACAGAGATGGATAGGTTCTTGATTAGTGAGGGGATCAAAGGTTATGGGGAGAAGGCAGGAGAATGGGGTTGAGAAATGGGGGAGGCGATGGCCTAGTGGTATTATTGCTGGACTGTTAATCCAGACACCCAGATAATGTTCTTGGGACCCAGGTTCGAATGCTGGAACAGCAGATGGTGGAATTTGAATTCAATAAATATCTGGATTTAAGAATCGAATGATGACCATGAATCCATTGTTGATTGTCAGGAAAAACTCATCTGGTTCACTAATGTCCTTTACAGAAGGAAACTGCCATCCTTACCTGGTCTGGCCTACATGTGACTCCAGACCCACAGCAATGTGGTTGGCTCTTAACAGCCCCCTGGGCAATTAGGGATGGGCAATAAATGCTGCCTGGCCAGCAACACCCTCATCCCATGAATGAATTAAGAAAAAAGAAACATATCAGCCATGATCAAATGGTGGAGCAGCATCGTTGGCTTGAATGACCTAATTCTGCTCCTATATCTTATGGTTTTATGATCTAAAGCCCTCCGTTAACCCTCTTTGTTGACTAGTTTTGGTTAATTTCCGTCATTGTCTCCTTTGACCCAGCCTCCAATGTTGCTTTGTGCCTCTGTGAAGTACCATGGGATTTTTTTTATATAATAAAGGTGGACTTTAATTACAAATTCTTGTTGTTATTTTTTATCTGTCCCCCTTCCCCCGTGCTACTCAGATTGATTACAGCTATCAGGCTAATCCATAATGCAGTGCTGCACCTTCAAAAAGGTCAGGAAAAGCATCCAATTACCAAGCCATTTTGATAACTGCAAGAAACAATTTTGCTAAATGAAAAATTGTTTAATCTGTTTGAACATTGCACAAGCCTATTAAAGGATTGGAATGTCAGCTGAGAGACTGTTGAAACTGTGGATTTGTTTTGCTTCAGTAAATCTCGTTATATTATCAGAAACAACACTGACAAAAGACCAGGCAGAGATTCCAAACTGCACCTTGGAGCAATTTGTTTCCATAGTGATTGCAAGACTTATTTGATCATTTGTCTGACACCCTTGTTCCTAAAATACAGCAATACCTTGACGACAGCTATAATTACCTTACTGAAGCTTGAACTGTTGAGGGGAACAGTATTTCATGTACAATTAATGGCTGCTTAAAAGTCAGACAAGGACTGTTCTCAGTTTTGTTAGCCTGCAGCTCCGGGGGTGAGTTTGTGACACTACATTTGTAAAATCACTCTTAACCTGCAGTAGAACACCCTCCAAGTGTCATTAACTTGATTTAAATGAAGGCTATTCCAATTCATCCATTGATAGTAAGTTTGCTACAACAGTACACCAGCTAGCCAGCACCATCCTAGAATCCCTACAGTGTGGAAGCAGGCCATTTGGCCCATTGAGTCCACACTAACCCCCCTAAGACCATCCCCCCCAGATCCTTCCCCCCCACCCATCCCTGTAACCTTGCATTACCCATGGCCAATCCACCCAGCCCATACATTCCTGAACACTATGGGCAATTTAGCATGGCCAATCCACCGTAACCTGCACATCTTTGGACTGTGGGAGGAAACCGGAGCACCCAGAGGAAACCCACACAGACAGGGGGAGAATGTGCAAACTCCACACAGAGAGTAGCCTGAGGGTGGAATCGAACCCAGGTCCCTAGCGCTGTGAGGCAGCAGTGCTAACCACTGAGCCACCGTGCTGCCCTCAGGGCTCTACTTTCATGCCCTGGGATCCACTGTCTGACCAATGGGTGAAAAGAAAGCAAGAGCTTTTCACTGGGCATGCTAAGCCTCATGCCAAACAGTCACAGGCCAGATGCAAAGAGTAATCATCTTGTATTTCAATCCTTTACTAAACTAAGCATGTGAAGATTTACTTCATTCACAAAACTGACCATGGATATTTGTTTCCAATAATGTGACATCCAGACTCAGCCATAACACTTCAGGTGAAGGGAGCTAAGCAGTGTCTTAGAAAGTGTTAGTGCAGCTTCATTGTTTTTCAATTCAATACTACTTTCATAGGTTCCCACATGTCTTTCTTATAGCCTCCTCAATTTTATCTGCCACTTATAAAGATTTATGAGGAAGGGTCACTCGACCTGTAACATTAACCATGATTTCAATCCACAGAATGCTGCCAGACCTGCTGAGCTTTTCCAGCAATGTCTGTTTTTGTTTAAAGATTCATGTATATGCATCCCTGGGTCTGTCTCTGTTCCTGTGTCCCTTTCAAAGATGTACCATTTATTCTACACAGCCTCGTCTCATTCTTCCAACTGAAATAAATCACTTCACACCTCTCTGCATTAAATGTAATCTGCCATGTGCCTATGCATTTCAGCAATTGTTCTACATTCTCCTGATGCCTGTTTACCATCTTCCTCAAAGCTCAATGTACCTTTTGTGTCAAGTGAAATTATCTAAAGTATACTCAAGTCCAACTCACTGGTCTACATCAAACAGAGCAGTGGTCCCAACCAGCATTCCTGCTTTTGTTTGTTCTTCCATATGGACCTTTGAGATCTGTGTATGGCGGCGAATTTCAGAACTACGGGTCAGTGGTGTGGACTGTCGGAGCAGAGGTGTGTGCTGCACTGCATAGAAAGAATGTTAGCCCCCCTCCAGTCTGAAAAACAATCTTCGACCCAATACTCTCTGCTTTCTGTTCCTGAGTCAATTTTGTATGCAGGCAGTCATTGTCCCTTCAACCTCATAAGCTTCAAAATTCCTTACAAAGCTGTTTTATGTGATGCTTTACCAAATCCTTTTGGAATACTGTATTCCCAATATGAACTGCAACACCCTTATCTATCCTTCCTGTTATTTCATCAGGGATGGCTTTATTAATAACTTCAGTTACTGACTTTAATAGAAAGGTAAAGTCACCATAGTTTTACTAGACCGGAGGGCTGCTCTCTCATTAGAGAGAGAGAGAGAGAGAGAGAGATGAATGGTGGTGGTTTAACCTGAGGGTCACCACACCTCAGACGAGGGGAGAGGCTGAGACAGACAGTACTTCATGGGTAACCTCAGCCAGTGCAGGAATTGAACCCATGCTGTTGGCATCACTCTGTTTCACAAACCAGCCATCCAGCCAACTGAGAAAGGTTTGAATGGACTATTATCCTCAAGCAATCTCCTCAGCAACTGTGATGAGGAGAAAATATTCCCAGCATGCTATTTACTCAATCATCATCACAGCAAATATCATCTGGTCATTTTTCTTCTTGCCATTTGTGGGACCTTGTTACACACAAATTGCCTGCATTTCCCTACGTTACAATGGGGAGTACATTTCTAAAGTAATGAATTGGTTGTGAGGTTATCTGACACAGACTGAGGTTATGGAAGGTATGAATATGAGCTTATTTTCCAAGCCATCAACATGGGTGGCTCAGTGGTTAGCACTGCTGCCTCTCAGCGCCAGGGACCTGGGTTTGATTCCACCCTCGGATGACTGTCTGTGTGAAGTTTGCACATTCTTCCTGTGTCTGTCCTCCCACAGTCCAAAGATCATAGATCATAGAATCCCTACAGTGTGGAAACAGGCCCTTCAACCCAACAAGTCCACACCAATCCTCGGAGCATCCTGCCCAGACCCATCCCCCCCACAATACTATAACCCACCTAATCTACACGTCCCTGGATACTATGAGCAATTTAGCATGACCCATCCACCTAGCCTGCAGATAAAAAGGTGTAGAGCTGGATGAACACAGCAGGCCAAGCAGCAAAGCTGATGTTTCAGGCCTAGACCCTTCTTCAGAAAAAGCCTGCCTGCACATCTTTGGACTGAGGGAGGAAACCGGAGCACCCGGAGGAAACCCACGCAGACACAGGGAGAATGTGCAAACTCCGCACAGACAGTCACCTGAGGGTAGAATCGAACCCAGGTCCCTGGTGCTGTGAGGCAGCAGTGCTAACCACTGAGCTACCATGCCACCCTCTTTATGTGCAGATTAGGGTGGATTTGCCACGCTAAACTGCCCTATAGTGTCCAGGGATGTGCAGGCTGGGTGGGTTAGCCATGGGAAATGCAGGATTACAGGATAGGGTAGGAGGTGGATGTTGGTGCGATGCTATTCAGAGGCTCGGGATGGATGAATGGCCTGCTTCTGCACTGTAGGGATTCTATGATTTATTCCCAGACTTTGATGGAATTTACAAGCTTTGCACTCGCTGTGTTTTTTTAAATTATATCATTAAGACCAGTAACTGATTTATTGCTCTTTTTAAAGTAGTTCTGAGATTGTACAAAATGTCCTCTTGTGTACAGTGGGTGAGAATTGGTCTATATCAAAACCCATTTTAAAAAACGGACCCTGTTCTTATTACATAATAAGGGGACCTTTAAAAGAAAATTGCAAATATCTGAGTTTATTAATGTATGAAATTGATTTGGATAATCTGCCAGCTACATTATTGGCAGCTGCAGTTAGGACACTGCATGCTTTAGGAATGTATAGTAAAGGTATTATACTTTCAGTGGAAAAGGAAAATCAACAGTGAAATCATTAAATTAGAGCCATGATCTTATTGAATGGCAGAGAAAACTCAATGGACTGATTGGTCTCCTTTTGCTCCTACATCTTATGCTCTCAGTCAATGCGATTTCTGACTCTGGTTTCTTACATCTTTCAAACCTTTATTCTGTTTCAAAATATAAAATCATATTATGTTGTGAGATCTCTAAATATTTATTGAATAAAAGAAAACTTAACTCTCTACCATTTCCAACAAATTAAAACGTAGCTCTCCTCCACTCCGACAATAACTATGACCACATTCTTCGATCAATGTATGAGATTCAATTAAACCAGGATTGCCAGGAGTCTTTAACTGATCAGGCAGCGAGCAAGGGATTGTTGAGCTACCTCAGACAGCACCTTCCAAACCCACAACCATTTTCCTTCCAGAAGGACAAGGGCAGCAGATACATGGGAACACCATCACCTGCAAATTCCCCTCCAAGACACTCACCATCCTGACTTGGAAATATATCATTGTTCCATCATTGTTGCTGAGTCTAAATCCTGGAATTTCCTCCCTAAGGGACATTGTGGGTCAACTTACAGTACATGGACTGCAGTGGTTCAAGAAGGCAGCTCACCACCACCTTCTCAAGGGCGACTAGGGACAGGCAAGAAATTGAACACATCCCATGAATGAATAAAAAATAATAACTACTTGAATAATATTTACGTTATATCACAGCTTGTCATCTTAGTCTTGTTTCAAAGCACTTTGAGTGCTGAATAATGTTTGAAATACCATGTGTAAGAAAATGTGGCAACCATTCCTTCCCAGCAATGTTCTGCAAACAGCAGAGAATAGTGAGCAGAGAAGCTTTTCTACTGGAATTGGCTAAGGAAGAAATGTATGCTCAAGACACTGGACCATGCCTTTTTATTGTTTGGACACCACCACAGGACAGAAAGGAGCTCAGTTCTCACATTTCTTCCATTGTTAAAATTGAAACAAGTCTTCAGTATTGCATTGGAAGGCCAGCTGAGATGATAAATTCGGATTCTCTTACACAGTTTAAACCCATGATGAATCAATCCAGGTCAGAGTGGTCAATATACTTCACTTCATTAGTGAGAGTGGTCAGTGAATCAGACTGAATGTTTGCTGCTGGGGTGAACATTATCCCTGTGCTTTGTAAAAACCGAAAGAACTGTGGATGCTGTAAATCAGGAACAAAAACCAATTTGCTGGAAAAGCTGAGCAGGTCTGGCAGCATCTGTGAAGGAGAAAACAGAGCTAACGTTTCGGGTCCGGTGACCCTTCCTCAGAACTGATGGTGGCTGGGAAAACGTCAGTTTATATGCAGAAAATTATATATCAGTTCTGAGGAAGGATCACCGGACCCGAAACTCTGTTTTCTTCTTCACAGATGCTACCAGACCTACTGAGCTTTTCCAGCAACTTTGTTTTTATCTCTGTGCTTTGTGTGGATTCTTCTGTGGCCTGTGAATTCCTTAATCTTGTTTTCCCTCTTGTTTTCAGCGCAGCAGCGTGAGCCAGAGTGCCGACGGGAAGGTAAGGTTGTTTTTTTCTCCAGTATAAAAACTTACCTCATGCAGCAGAGGCCCTCTTGTTTTCAGCGGCGTGTGCGTGGAGGGAACGCGAGCCAGTAAGGAACTGATATATTTGGGCATTGGCTAAACCCGAAACACTACACGTGTAGTGTCTCCCACCCATCCTCCTCCTCTAACCAAAAAAAAGACTGTGTGGAGGGTCGGTAAGGTAAGGCTTCTTTTTTAATTCTTCTTCTGGAAATCTCGCATAGAGGGAATGGAAGCTAGGGCAGTTGCATGCCCCTCTTGCAGGATGTGGGAGGTAAGGGTCACTGCTGGTGTCCCCTCTGACTTCACCTGCGAAAAGTGCACCCAATTCCAGCTCCTCAAAAACCGTGTTAGGGAACTGGAGCTGGAGCTGGATGAACTCCGGATCATTCAGGAGGCTGAGGGGGAGATAGAGAGGACTTACAGGGAGGTGGTCACACCCAAGGTACAGGAAAAAGGTAGCTGGGTGACTGTCAGGAAGGGGAAAGGGAATAGGCAGACAGTGCAGGGATCCCCTGTGGCTGTTCCCCTCAATAATAAGTATACCGTTTTGGATACTGTTGGGGGGGGGACCTACCAGGGGAAGGCCATAGCGGACAAGTCTCTGGCACTGAGCCTGACCCTGTGGCTAAGAAGGGAAGGGGGGAGAATAGGAGAGCAATTGTAGTGGGGGATTCGATAGTAAGAGGCACAGACAGGCGGTTCTGTGGACGCGAATGAGATGAACAGATGGTATGTTGCCTCCCGGGTGCCAGGGTCCATGATGTCTCGGATCGTGCCTTCAGGATCCTTAAGGGGGAGGGTGAGCCACCAGCAGTCATGGTACACATCGGTACCAATGACATCGGTAGAAAAAGGACTGAGAATGTGAAAAACAAGTACAGGGAGTTAGGTTGGAAGCTGAAGTCCAGGACAAACAGGGTAGTTATCTCTGGATTACTACCAGTGCCACGTGATAATGAGGTAAGAAATAGGGAGAGAGTGCAGCTAAACACATGGCTACAGGGCTGGTGTAGGAGGGAGGGCTTCCATTATGTGGATAATTGGAGAACATTCTGGGGAAGGTGGGACCTGTACAGTAAGGACGGGTTGTACCTGAACCAGAAGGGCACAAATATCCTGGGAGGGAGATTTGCTCAAAGCTGTACGGGATGGTTTACACTAGATTGGCAGGGGGTGGGGAACGGATTTATAATTCAGAGGATGAGGTATTCAGCCTTCCAACAGACACAACAGGGAGTGAAGTTGTTAATAAAGAAATGCGGCCAATGGAGCGTAATTGCGGACACTGAGATGGTTTGAGGTGTGTATACTTCAGTGCTAGAAGTATCAGAAATAAAGCGGATGAACTTAGAGCATGGGTCGGTACTTGGAACTACGATGTTGTGGCCATTACAGAAACTTGGGTAACTCAGGGACAGGAATGGATGTTGGAAGTTCCAGGATTTAGATGCTTTAAAAGAAATAGGGAGGGTGGAAAAAGAGGTGGGGGAATGGCATTGCTAGTCAGGACGAGTATAGCAGCTACTGAAAGGCAGTTCGAGAATGATATGTCTACAGAGTCAGTGTGGGTTGAGGTCCAGAACAAGAAAGGAGCAGTCACTTTGTTGGGGGTTTTTTACAGACCCCCTAATAGTTGTAGAGAAGTAGAGGAGCGGATTGGGAGGCAGATACTGGAAAGGTGCACTAGTCACAGGGTTGTAGTCATGAGTGACTTCAACTTTCCAAATATTGATTGGAAACATTTTAGTTGTAATAGTTTAGATGGAGCAGATTTTGTCCAGTGCGTTCAGGAAGGATTCCTGACACAGTATGTAGATAGACCAACACGAGGAGAGGCCCCTTTGGATTTGGTGGTTGGCAACAAACCGGGCCAAGTGTTAGACCTGTTGGTAGGAGAGCATTTTGGCGGTAGCGATCATAACTCTGTTTCTTTCACGATAGTCATGGATAAGGATAGGCACATATGGCAGGGTAAATTGGGGGAAGGGTAATTACAATTCAGTTAGGCAAGAACTGGGTAGCATAAATTGGGAACAGATGCTGTCAAGGACGAGCACCACAGAAATGTGGAGATTGTTTAAGGAATGCATACTGCATGTGCTCGACATCTTTGTCCCTAGCAGGCAGAGAAGATGCGGTCGAGTGAGGGTGCCATGGTTCTTGAGAGAGGTCGAACGACTGGTTAAGAGGAAGAAGGATGCTTATGTAAGGTTTAGGAAAAGAGGAACGGAAAAAGCTCTAGAGGGATACAAGTTAGCCAGGAAGGAGCTGAAGAAAGGGCTTAGGAGAGCTATAAGGGGGCATGAGAAAACCTTGGCAGATAGGATCAAGGAAAACTCCAAGGCTTTTTACACATATGTGCAGAACAGCAGAATGACCAGAGAAAGGGTAGGGCCGATCAAGGATTGTAAAGGGAACTTGTGCACAGAGCCTAAAGAGATTGGTGGAGGTCCTTAATGAATACTTTTCTTCAGTATTCACAACTGAGAGGGACCTAGTTGTAGAGGAGGACGTTGTGAAACAGGCAGGTAGGCTAGAGGAGGTTGATGTTAGTAAAGAAGATGTGCTAGGAATTCTGAGGAAGTTGAAGATAGATAAGTCCCCATGACCTGATGGGATTTATCCAAGGATTCTATGGGAAACGAGGGACGAGATCGCAGGGCTTTTGGCGATGATCTTTTCGTCCTCTCTATCCACGGGTATAGTGCCGGAAGATTGGAAAGAGACAAATTCCCTTGTTCAAAAAAGGGAACAGGGATAACCCTGGAAATTACAAACCAGTTAGTCTTACGTCAGTGGTGGGCAAATTATTGGAAAGGGCTCTGAGAGACAGGATTTATGATCACTTGGAAAGGCACAATGTGATTCGTGATAGTCAGCATGGATTTGTGAGGGGTAGATCATGCCTCACAAACCTTATTGAATTCTTTGAAGAGGTGACCAAACACGTGGATGAAGGTAGAGCAGTGGATGTGGTATACATGGATTTAAGTAAGGCGTTTGATAAGGTTCCCCATGGTAGGCTCATGCAGAAGGTAAGGAGGCATGGGATAGGGAGAAATGTGGCAGATTGGATTCAGAATTGGCTGACCCTTAGAAGACAAAGGGTGGCAGTGGACGGAAAATATTCAACATGGTGCTCAGTTACGAGTGGTGTGACACAAGGATCTGTTCTGGGTCCTCTTCTATTTGTGATTTTTGTAAATGATTTGGATGAAGGAGTAGAAGGGTGGATTAGCAAGTTCGCCGACGATATGAAGGTGGGTCACGTTGTGGACAGTGCGGAAGGCTGTTCTAGGTTACAAAGGGACATTGATAGGATGCAGAGCTGGGCTGAGAAGTGGCAGATGGAGTTTAACCCTGAAAAGTGTGAGGCGATTCATTTTGGAAGGACAAACTTGAAAGCAGAATACAGGGTTAATGGAAAGATCCTTGGCAGTGTGGAGGAGCAGAGGGATCTTGGGGTTCACGTTCACAGTTCCCTGAAAGCTGCCACCCAGGTGGATAGAGTTGTTAAGAAGGCGTATGGTGTCTTAGCGTTCATTAATAGAGGGATTGAGTTCAAGAGCCGTGAAGTTATGTTCCAGCTATACAAAAGCCTGGTTCGGCCACATCTGGAGTATTGTGTCCAGTTCTGGTCACCTCATTACAGGAAAGATGTGAAAGATGTTAGAAAAGGTGCAAAGGAGATTTACCAGGATGTTGCCTGGAATGGAGGGAAGGTCTTACGAGGAAAGGTTGAGAGAGCTAGGATTTTTCTCTTTAGAACGATGAAGGATGAGAGGTGACTTGATAGAGGTGTACAAAATGATCAGAGGTATAGATAGAGTAGACAGCCAGAGACTTTTTCCTAGGGTGGAGGCAGCTTTTACGAGGGCCATAGTTTTAAAGTGAAAGGAGGTAGATATCGGGGAGAAGTCAGAGGTAGGGTCTTTACTCAGAGAGTGGTAGGGGCGTGGAATGGATTGCCGGAGAGGGTAGTGGAGTCGGCCTCATTAGGGGCATTTAAGCGGCTATTAGATAGGCATATGGATGATAGTATAAGGTAGCGGTGGAGGTTAGATAGAACTTAGGTTTAGGGTAAAAGTTCGGCACAACATCATGGGCCGAAGGGCCTGTGCTGTGCTGTACTGTTCTATGTTCTATGTTCTATAATCTACAGGAGAGGCCGGAATGCCTGGGAGATGTCTATATTGTCGGACCCAATACTGGTTTAGACCATTCTTTCATTGATTGAAACAATGGGGCCTGTAGCGGAATAACCAATGAGGACATTGTTTAATTGGAATAATTGGAAAAGGATAGAAGGAAATAAACCAGGTTTCCCCGTGGAGGACTTGAATTTCTTGCATTAACCTCACTAGATTCACCAGATGGTGGTTTGAATGATTTTTGAATTGTTTATGACCATGGAGTGAGAAGCCCCCTGAAATTTATCGAAGTTTTAAGACTGAGGGTGAGTCATTCATGTTAGACAATGTGTCCGTGTCCTGGGAACGGTTCATGGGAATTTACAGAGGGGCTCGGGAGCACCTTTCAGCATCCGAACCAAGTGTGGAAGAAAATTCCAACACATTCCAGTCCTTGCTGTCCAAGTGGGCAGCATCAGATTTCTTACTAAAATAGATCTGTTAAAGTGATGCTGATAGTTTTGTTTAACAACCAGAGCTAAAGAGGTATCAGCCTAGATCACACCAGACAGTCATTTTCAATGCCATCTGGGGCACTTGGGCTAAAAATTATTTAGCTACTTTCCAAAGACCGATGAACAACGTGGTAGCCAATGTTCCAAAATGGGTAGAGATGGTAGGAACTGCCGATGCTGGAGTCTGAGATAATGAGGTGTGGAGCTGGATGAACACAGCAGGCCAGGCAGCTTCGGAGGAGCAGGAAAGCTGACGTTTCGGGTCGGGACCCTTCTTCAGAAGCGTCCCGACCCGAAACATTAGCTTTCCTGCTCCTCTGATGCTGCCTGTTTCCAAAATGGGTAGTTTGCCTTGATGTACTATAAACAGTGGCATTTGGCAGGACCATTTGGAACAACTGGAAGATTTGTTTAGTAAATTAAAATCAGCTGATTTGGTGATGAACCTTACCAAAAGTTAGTCTGCAAAGAAGTAAGTAACATACCCAGGGTATATATTAAAGCGAGGGAAAGTGCGGCCAGGACGAGCATAAACACAAGCATTAGTGGAGTTCCCTGTCCCTAAAACTAAATATGAAGTCAGGAGATTTTGGGCAGATATTTGGTTTTTATTACAAGTTTGTACCAAATTGGAGCACTACAGCTAGTTCACTGATGGATTTGCTCCAAAGGAATGTCAAAATATCATTGTTGGGGGTGTGTCAGGCATCATTCGAGAAGTTGAAAGCCATTTGATCAATGAAGAAGTGTTGGTTGAGGGATGGTCTTGTAGAAACATTTAAAATTATGAAGGGAATAGATAAGATAGAAGCAGAGAGTTTATTTCCACTGGTGGGGGAAACTGGAACAAGGGGGCATAGACTCAAAATTAAGAAGAGCAGATGTAGGACTGAGGTCAGGAGGAACTTCTTCACCCAAAGGGTTGTGAATCTGTGGAATTCCCTGCCCAGTGAAACAGCTGTAGTTGCCTCATTGGATGTTTTTAAGGCAAAGATAGATACATTTTTGAAGAGTGAAGGAATTAAGAGTTTTTGGTGAGCAGGCAGGTAAGTGGAGCTGAGTCCACGAAAAGATGAGCCATGATCTTATTGAATGGTGGAGTAGGCTCGAGGGGCCAGATGGCCCACCTACTCCTGCTCCTGGTTATTATGTTAACATCAAGTTGGCAACTGGCACTAGTGATTTAGGGGTGCATACAGTCCTGCTACAAGAAAATGAGTCAAGCACAGAGAAGGCAGTAAAATACTTGTTGTAAGAGCTAAATTGACACCAAAAGAGATACTCTGCAAAAGGCAATGATCTTGTGATTAAAACTCTTTTGAGTATTTTGACCATTGCGATTACAGAGAGATTGGCATGTACTTATTACAAGGAAAGAACATAAAATGCCGGATTAATTTGATGGAGTTTCTTGTGACAGCTCTGTCTTTCAATTGTTCACATTATGGGTAAATAAAAAATGTAATTGTCAATGCTTTGTCAAGAACGCAAGCTCATCTGAATAGTGTAAATAACGAGAGGACATCCGAGATAATTATTTGTTACATGTAACGAGTGGATGAGGTGCGAATATGTTGTAATTTAAAAAAAATTGTTTAGTCCACACTTTACAATGAAACACATTGAAGTGGCATTTGGGCAAATCTAAAGATTTTAATTAACAACTACGTAACTGTTTCATTTTGACCTGACATATCCAGTATAGAGCTATAATTGTTGGCATGAATTTAACATCTGGACCTATTGACAAGTGCCAGCTGATTCAGATTCCTGTTATTTGGGATAAAACATTTCAATTCATGGTAATTGGCTACACTCAAGTGGATCAGATTCAGGTGGCTTTTGTCAATAGGTCCAGATGTTGAATTGCTGTAATTTGGAGGCTAAAAATGATGGTTCTGTGATGGATGCATGTGGTCAGGGTACAATTTGCAGTCATTAACGTGATTATAATTCTGGATCCTTAGATTTGACCAAATGCGTCAGAAGCTGAAGAAACAGCAGGAAATCGTATTCTCCAGCACTTTTCTGCCTTGCTCTGAGATCTCCAGCATCCACAGTACTTTGCTTTGAGTCAGGGAAGGGAGTCAGTCAGCAGAAGTAGGAAGCCCTTCTCTATCCTGTGTGCTTCCTGAGTGCAGACATCCAGCGGATAGATCAGCAGGTCCCTGCTTTCACATGAAGCACTATCCAGGAGAGGACCAGTAATACCAAAGGAACAGGAGATTGTTGGCTGTCGGAGGCAGAGCTATAGAATGTTCTCTTCAAGTAGTTTAATGTAAAATCTATAGTCAGTGACACATTATGCTGAGAGGCTAAAGATCTGCAAGAGAAACTGCTCAGACAGAATTTTTAAAACAGATTCCATCAGCTAAAAAACTTTGAGATCTCAAGTAGAATTGTACAAGTAAACACAAACAAGGAACAAGAGTAGGCCGCTCGGCCCTTCAATCCTCCTCTGCTATTCAATAAGATCATGACTGGTCTGATTTTAACTTCATTCTATATTCCTGCACAGCCCCTTTCATCTCCTCACTCATCAAGAATCTATCTACCTTTGCTTTAAAAAATATTTAAAGATTCTCTATCCCTTCCTTTTGAGGAAGGGAATTCCAAAATCGCATGACCGTTTGAGAGAAAAAATATTTTTTTCTCCTTTGTCTATGCAACTGCTCTTCTCTCTTTTTGGGTTCTATCCTATCATTTACTCCTTACCCCCTGCCCCCACCCTATCTTCTGCATATAAACCAACATTTTCCCAGCCACCATCAGTTCTGAGGAAAGGTCACCGGACCTGAAACTTTAACTCTGATTTTTTCCTTCACAGATGCTGCCAGACCTGCTGAGCTTTTCCAGCAACTTCTGTTTTTGTTCCTGATTTGCAGCATCCGCAGTTCTTTCAAGTTTTTATAACTTGACTTACTCCCACCTACAAACAATTAAACCACAACCTGACCAGTTCAGTAGAAACTCATCATCAGGCAATGGGAAGATGGTATTTCTGCCTTTGGAATCTTCCGGCTGCTGACTTGGATGCCACTGGGACTGGAGATAAATTCCCGGCTACGAGCCAGTGAGGGGCCATTGACATGTCCTGTCCATCACCCTGGCTTGGACCTGCTGTGATGTGTTGGCCACATTAATGGCCCAACTGCTGTGACTATTAGAAATGTTGTTACACAGCTCTAGAGCAAGTGGCACTGGAACCTGGGTCTTCTTGTCCAGGGATAGGGGCACTAACACAATGCCACATGTGAGATCCTTCTACAATCCTGCAGAGAGTTATTTTCATTCTGAGACACCCTTCTGGTGTCCTACCTGGCACAGCAGTGCCCACATCTCTCTCTGTCCATTTCACTTTCCAACTTCACTGGTTTGCTGATCGTCCTTAAATGACCATCTGTGGGAAGGTCAGGAATGTTGCTTGGCATCATCTCTGATGATCTCAGCAAAATCCAGTCCAATGTAGAATCACTGTAGTACAGGAGCAGCCCATTGAGTACACAGCAACCCACTGAAGAGCATCCCACCTTATCCCTGCATTTCTAATGGCTAACCCACCTAGCCTGCACGCCATGGGCAACTTAACATGGCTGATCCATTTAAACATACACATCTTTGGACTGTAGGAGGAAACCGGAGCACCCAGAGGTAACCCTCACAGACACAGGGAGAACGTGCAAACTCCACACAGACGGTCACCTGAGGGTGGAATCGAACCTGGGTCCCTGGCATTGGGAAGCAGCAGTGCTAACCACTGAGCCACTATGCCACCCAACAATACCCTGTCTAATTTTTAAGCCTTGTACCTTGCTCTTTAAGTCACATACATTCTGTGACACATTTTAGATTAACTTAATCATATTGAAATTTATTTTAATGTTGGCAGATTCATTCTGCTTCATCTGATTGAGTTGTTCTTCTCAAGTGATTGGCTCCCAGTCCTGAATGACCTCCACGTTTTAACAGATGCAGCAAAGTCGCAGAGATGTCAAGATAAACGAAAAATAATTGAACAACCCGAAATGTAGAGAGACCGAGGAAGCTCGGTGCCATGGGGATTCTTACACTCCTGAAAATGTGTTTCATTTTCAGCAACAGTATGTCTTAGCTTGGTCAAGGGTCTTGTAGTTTATGATGAAGGATGTTAATGTGTTGGAAGCATTTCACAGCAGGTTTACTAGATTAATCGGTGGAATGAGTGGATTGCCTTATGAGGAAATGCTAGACAGGGTCAGCCAGTATCCTCTGGAGTTTAGAAAAGTCAGAGGTGACCTAACTGAAACATAAGATCCTGAGGGGACTTGACCAGGTGGACGTAGAAAAGATGTTGCCTCTTGAGGGAACTAGGGATCATCGTTTAAAAATAAGGAGGTGCCCATTAAAAACAGAGATGATGAAACATTTTCTTTCTCTCAGACGGTCGTGCAATTTTGGAATTCCCTTCCTCAAACGGAAGAGATATAGAATCTTTAAATATTTTTTAAAGCAGAGGTTGATAGATACTTGATGTGCGAGGAGATGAAAGGGGCTGTGCAGGAATATAGAATGAAGTTAAAATCAGATCAGCCATAATCTTACTGTATAGCAGAGGAGGATTGAAGGGCCGAATGGCCTACTCTTGTTCCTTGTTTGTATTTATTTGTACAATTCTACTTGAGATCTCAAAGTTTTTTAGCTGATGGAATCTGTTTTAAAAATTCTGTCTTAGCAGTTTCTCTTGCAGATCTTTAGCCTCTCAGCATAATGTGTCACTGACTATAGATTTTACATTAAACTACTTGAAGAGAACATTCTATAGCTCTGCCTCCGACAGCCAACAATCTCCTGTTCCTTTGGTATTACTGGTCCTCTCCTGGATAGTGCTTCATGTGAAAGCAGGGACCTGCTGATCTATCCGCTGGATGTCTGCACTCAGGAAGCACACAGGATAGAGAAGGGCTTCCTACTTCTGCTGACTGACTCCCTTCCCTGACTCAAAGCAAAGTACTGTGGATGCTGGAGATCTCAGAGCAAGGCAGAAAAGTGCTGGAGAAACTCAGCAGATCAGGCAGCATTTGCGAAGAGAAAAACACAAAGGTAGCATTTCAAGTCAGAATGCACTCAAAACATTAACTCTGTTTCTCTCTCCCCAGATGCTGCCAGACATGCTGAGTTTCTCCAGCACTTTCCATTCAATTCCCTTCTCTGATTACCGCATAATCAGAACGGAGTGTCATATTACAGTCTGTTCAAACATTTTTAATTACAATGAGCTTTGTTGATTTATCATTGCAGAGTTTTGGAATTGGAATATATTTCTGTGCAATTACATTTTAATGCTTCCTTAATTAGCACTGAGATACAGAATGATTTTATGTAAATTCAGGATCAGACAAGTTCTGGTGTTTGATTGGTCCTTATCCCTAATTATAAATCTAATATAAATGGCACTCTTCACTACTTTGTGATAAGTGACAAGTGACATTTCCCTTGTGTTCCTCAAATGCTGAGATATGTCTAAAAGTTATTAAACAGTTGATGAGCAGGAGGATAATTCGAAATGTTATTACACGCAAGGCTATGGGCCTAGTGCTGGAAAGTGAGACTAGTGTAAGTTTAATGTAGCTTTAGTGGTAAGACTTGATGGGCTGAAGGGCCTGTTCTGTACTGTATGATTCTATGATTCTATGAGAGAAAAGAAAATAGGGTTATGGTGACAAACAAAGGCACAAATGAAGTGAGAAGGTTTTTGAAATAATTCCAGGAAGGCTGGTATCCCATCACCAAGTCACCCTTTATTTACACATGGAGTCCTTGACACTGATCCAGCTCCCTCAGAGCCAGCTCGCAGAGTGAGCAGAACATTGATACTTCTGTTTATATCTGTCAGCCAGGGCTCCCTGATTAGGCCAAACTTACAGCCCCAATCAGGGAACTCATAATAAGAAAAATGTTATTAATCTTGAAAGGGTGCAGAAAAGATTTACCAGGATATTGCAGGGATTGGAGGGTTTGAGCTACAGGGAGAGGCTGGATAGGCTGGGGTTATTTTCCCTGGAGCATCGGAGGTTGAGGGGTGACCTTATAGAGGTTCATAAAATCATCGGGGGCATGGATAGGGTGAATAGACAAGGTCTTTTCCTCCCAGGGTGGGGGAGCCAAAATGATAGCATAGGTTTAAGGTGAGAGGGGAAAGATTTAAAAAGTACCCAAGGGGCAACATTTTCACACAGCAGGTGGTGCATGTATGGAATGAACTGCCAGAGGAAGTGGTGGAGGCTGGTACAATTACAACATTTAAAAGGCATCTGGATGGGTATATGAATAGGAAGGGTTTAGAGGGATATGGGCCAAATGCTGGCCAAGGAGACTAGGTCAGTTTGGGACCTCGGTTGGTGCGGGCTATTTGGACTGAAGGGTCTGTTTCTATGCTGCATGACTCTAAGACTAACTGATATTGTTACAATCACTACAGTTTTGTAAGTATTTTAGAATAGAATCTGCACAGTTTGGAAACAGGCCATTCAGTCCAACAAGTCCACACCAACTCAACAAAGAGCATCCCACCCCTACCCTATCCCTGTAACCCTGCATGCATTCCCATGCATGGCTAACCCACCTAGCCTACACATCCCTGAACACTAGGGACAATTTAGGACGGTCAATCCACCCTAACCTGCACATCTTTGGACCAGAGCATCCAGAGAAAACCCACGCAAACACGGGGAGAATGTGCAAACTCCACACAGTCACCCGAGGGTGGGATCGAACCCGGGTCCCTAGCGCTGTGAGGCAGCAGTGCTAACCACTGAGCCGTCACGATAAAGAGAATTAATCGGAAGCTTCTCAAGTAAATGAAATTAGGAGTTGAATATCTGAGATAACTTTCCTAATCGTCTGCCATTCCTTTCCTGAAAGAACTAAAGAAATCATAGGAAACTGTGTTAAACATGATTTTGGGAGGGGAGGCACCAATGGCAGCATAAAGGAGTGGCACAGGTTAACAGAAGGAGGCAAGAGAGAGCATTGGTAAAATCTGTGCCAACTCAAGCACAACCTGCCAGCATCACAATTGGAATTCCTTCATACCAAGAGCTGAAATAAGACTGTGCACTCTTTCAGTATACATCCTCTACCAACCAGATCATCTCCGCTTACTCCCTTAACTCTCATACCCTTCCCATTACTGCATCTAAGTGTCAAGGGAACTTACTTTTGCATGGGCCAATTTCTGCAAATACTCAAACATTTTAGTCAAAAATCACTCCACATAACTCACACAGCCTTCCACAAATTCTGATTTTGGAGAATGCTTGACCTAAAGGACAAAGTGACATCATAGCCATTCACGATGACAAGTAGGCACTCTGTTTGGTTGAAAATAGGTCTTTTCACCTTTTCAAGAAACAGAATAAATACCTCCAGAGAAGAATGTGATGCTAAAATCCCAGCCTGCAAAGACTACACACTATTCGTCATTGGCAGACCGACTGCGGGAGATGGTGTGGGAAGGTGGCACCTGGGATTTGGTAAGGCTGCCAACATCAAAGACCCCTCCCACCTTGGTTATACACTCTTCCAGCCTCTTCCATCAGGCAGAAGATACAGAAGCTTGAACACCCGCACCAGCAGGTTAAGGAACAGCTTCTTCCCTGCTGTTATTAGATCACTGAATGGACTCTAACTACAAATAATGTTGATCTTGTTAATGTTGCTCTTGCTTCGTGCACCTCCTGTGCAGCGTAACCTGTATGTTTCACTCTGTCTAAGCAACCTATGATCAGTATGTCCTTGCTTACTATGATCTGCCTGCATTGCTCGCAAACAAAGCTTTTCACTGTACTCACGTACACGTGATAATAAATCAAATCGAATCAATGGTCACCATGAATGGTCTCCGTTCTCTGTGCTTTCTTCAAATACAGCAATGCTCTTACACTCACCGTCCATAAGTCCCTGAAAACTGGCATGTAGGTTCAGCAAATAATTAAGTAGCCAATGGAATGCTTTATTACAATAAGAATTGAGTGTAAATGCAAGGATGATATGCTTCAGTTACCAGATCACTGGTGAGACCACATGCCAAAACTATGTGCTGTTTTGGTCTCCTTATTTAAGGAAGGATGTAAATGTGCTGAAAGTGGTTCAGAGGCGGATTGATACCTGGAATGAGCAGGTTGTCTTATGAGGAGAGGTTGTACCAATTGAGTTTGTTTTCTCTGGAGTTGGGAAGAGTGAGGCTGATTTGATTGATGTTTATAAGATCCTGAATGATTTGACAAGGTGGATCTCCTTCCGCAACAGTTTCCAAACCTGTAGTTCTAACAACCAGAGGACAAGGGCAGCAAATGCTTGGGAACACCACTAGTTCCCCTTCAAGCAATGTAGCTCCCTGACTGAACACCAGGGCTCAGATTTGTGCTGAGTCATGAGAGCTTTGCAGACCTTTAGAAGTGACAAGCAGGGCCCTGATTTGCAAGTCCCACACTGATTTCCAGCAAGTCCCATGCTTTACAGGCAGCGGAAAGTGTTGACACATGAGCTGCATGAACGTGAAACACAAATCTGCTGTGCCATTTCAAATTAGTGTCTGTCCCCTTTGTCACTAATCCAGAAGCTGTTTGGAAGAACAGATTACACTGATAACCAATGGAGTTTAGAAGAATGTGAGGTAATCTTATTGAAAGATCCTGAGGTGATTGGGCAGGATGGATACCATGAGGATGTTTCAACATGTGGGAGAGACTATAACAAAGGGACCTGGTTGAAGAATAAGAGGTCTTCCTTGTAAAGCAGAGATAAGGAAAATTTGTTTCTCTAAGAGAGTTATTAAGAGTGTGAAATTCTCTTCCCCATAAGGTGGTGGCAGAATGGTCTTTAAATTTATTCAAGGCTGAGATTTTTGACAGACCAGGGAGTCAAGGGTTATGTGAGGGTCAGAAAAGACACATAGCTGAGACCACAACTAGATCGGCCATGAGATAGCAAGAACTGCAGATGCTGGAGTCAGAGTCGATACAGAGTGAAGCTGGAGGAACACAGCAGTTCAGGCAGCATCAGAGGAGCAGAGTGTTTCGGGTTTACACTCTTCATCAGGATTGACGTCGTCTCTCCTGTTCTTCTGTTGCTGCCTGACCTGCTATGTTCCTCCAGCTCCACACTGTATCAACTAGATCAGCCATGATCCTATTGAATGGTAAAACAGCCTCAAAGGACCAAATGGCCTCCTCCTGCCCTTAAAACAATCCGTTCAATGAACTAATTAAATAATGAACTACCCCTTAAAGGGGAACTGCAACAAAAGGAACAAAACTTTAAAGTAAACTTGTCTAAATAAATTAAAATAACATTTTGGGAGGTGCTGTTGAGCTTCAAATTCTGTGATGCCCAACAGTCATTTTTTCCCGTTTATTCATTCACGGGATGAGGGTGTCGCTGACCAGGCAGCATTTATTGCCCATCCCTAATTACCCACAGGGCAGTTAAGAGTCAGCCACATTGCTGTGGGTCTGGAGTCACACGTAGGCCAGATCAGGTAAGGATGGCAGTTTCCTTCCCTAGAAGACATCAGAAGCAGATGGGATTTTCTGACAATTGGCAATGGATTCACGGTCATCATTAGATTCTTAATTCCAGATATTTTTATTGGATTCAAATTCCACCATCCGCCGTGGTGGGATTCAAACCTGGGTCCCCAGAACACTATCTGGGGTCTCTGGATTAATAGTCTAGTGATAGTACCACTAGGCCATCACCTCCCCATCATGGAAGAGAATCTCTCTGTATGTATAAAAGTCTATACCCACTTAACCTTGGTTTCTGCACTTATCATGAATCTGTCTTGTAACCTAAACAATTCACTGTATACATCCAGCGATGCAATTAAAAGGCACATATCCAAACTAGCTGCTGGCCCACCAACAGCTGCTATTGCGAGCCGTGTAACCGGAAGTTTAACATGACAGCGATAATAGATTAAGTGATTGGGCAAAACTATCACAATAGCAGGCAAATGTGAAGTTGCCCACTTTGGGCTTTAAGAGGACAGAGTAGGATAATTCCTTAATTAGGCCATTTTTTTAAAAAAAAACTTTTGTGACTGCCCCAAACCTTTCTTGAAATGGAATAAAATCCTAACCGTACGGCAAAATCTCTAAACCCAATTCTGTCATCAGACGCAGCCAAATGCAGGCTGGACACTACCCTACAGGGAGAAAGGTGTCAGCATCTTTTGTTAGCTCACTGAATAATAGGAATCGCAGAATTATGACAGCAGGAGTTCTCTCTCACAGCTAATAGCCTGAGAGAGTCTGCTGGCTGTTCTGACAACACTGCCACTTATAATCACAATTGAGCAGTGTTTAATATAGAATGCAGTGTAAAGTATGAAAGTAGATGAGGAAATGACAATATGGCAAAGGGAAAACGTTGCTAATTAGAACATCTCAGTACATGAATTTTTAAAAGTCAAATATCGAAATGGACTTTAATCCCAACTTGAAATAACAACAACAACAATGTAAGGTGTCACATTAATTATGTCTACCACTGTTAACACTGAGCATTACGACAGACAGTATCAAGGATGTAACAGATCCGTTAGTGAGGAACAACTGTGGCAGATATTAGATGTACCCAGTTGGGTTGTTAGCACAAGACATGGGCAGAGAGTCAACATCGGCATAATGGCTCAACATTATTACATATTGCCACTGAGCATCTACTCAAATCAAGTAAGAGCCTGTCTCCCATAAAGTAAACAAATTATCTTTGTGGATTTTGTCTTTGTATCCAATCTGTCTGGATATCATCAGGGTATTCTGCATTGCACTTGGAACTTAGATAATATGAATCTTCTTCCTGCATTTGATTTGAATTTCTATACTTCCACTGAACCATGCAACAAAGAAAAGTTCCTTTTCCAAATTAAGTATACTTTTCTTTATTCGCTTACAGAACACAAAATCATGATGGTCACAGATAAGGTGAATGGTCTTTTCCCCAGGGTGGGGGAGTTCAAAACTGGGGGCGTGTTTTTAAGGAGAGAGATTCAAAATCTCCCCTCCTCCTACCGCATCCCAAAACCAGCCCAGCTTGTCCCCACCTCCCTAACCTGTCCTTCCTCCCACCTATCCCCTCCTCCCACCTCAAGCCCCACCCCTATCTCCTACCTACTAGCCTCATCCCGCCCCCTTGACCTGTCCGTCCTCCCTGGACTGACCTATCCCCTCCCTACCTCCCCACCTACACTCACCTTTACTGGCTCCATCCCCGCCTCTTTGACCTGTCTGTCTCCTCTCCACCTATCTTCTCCTCTATCCATCTTCTATCCGCCTCCCCCTCTCTCCCTATTTATTTCAGAACCCCCTTCCCCTCCTCCATTTCTGAAGAAGGGTCTAGGCCTGAAACGTCAACTTTCCTGCTCCTCTGATGCTGCTTGGCCTGCTGTGTTCATCCAGCTCCACACCTTGTTATCTCAGATTCTCCAGCATCTACAGTTCCTACTACCCCTTCCCAAAATAGCTCCGTTTACCTTCACAACAAAGGTGCCTTTAGTAGAAGCATCTTGCAGCTTCTTTAATGGAAATCTTGGCTTTATTCAGTTAGATTAGGAAAGTTTATAAGTTTGTAGGAGCTTAGGAAAATTAACCATCCTCAATCAATTTTCACGTACTGTTTATGAATGTTTTGTACATGTCTTCTAATAGATTTCAGTGAAATCTCACATTTCCCTCCTGGTTGGAAAATTTCTCAGACATTTCCTGTGTCCAAAGAAGGTAAAAGCATATTGTTCATGGACCCTCAATTTGTTTTGGACATTTCCAAGGTGTGGCACTGTGGAAGCTGTGCAGTGATGGACACAAACACTCAATACCTACCTTCAGGACACACACAGCTATAACCAGCGGCTCTGCTCATACAGGTAGCACCATGTTCACAGGGCTGAGAGATACAGTGATCGATCTGAGACTCGCACAATTCTCCTGTGTAACCTGGTAACACACAAAACATTCAGCAAATGTCACTCTTCCTCATATTCATGGCAAAACGATTAAGAAGGTAGTCATATGAGTGATTGTCATCACTCGGCACTTAATGTGCAAAAGGCAGTTCTGCTTTTATAGAGCGAGAACGTTCTGCCTTCAGAGATGGAATAGCTTACACAGACTCTTGCAATGTCCTGGCCAGCTCTGTCCCTCATTCTTCGCATGGTACGGTGGCTCAGTGGTTAGCACTGCAGCCTCACAGCACCAGGGACCTGGGTTCAATTCCACCCTCTGGCGACTGTCTGTGTGGAGTTTGCACATTCTCCCCATGCCTGCGTGGGTTTCCTCTGGGTGCTCCGGTTTCCTCCCACAGTCCAAAGGTGTGCAGGTTAGGGTGGATTGGCTGTGATAAATTGCCCATAGTAGGTGGGCTAGCCATGGGAAATGCAGGGTTATAGGGATAGTAAAGGAGGATGAATCTAGTTAGGATGTTCTTCAGAGATCCAGTGTGGACTTGATGGGCTGAATGGCCTGTCTCCACACTTTAGGGATTCTATGAACAAAAATAGATTATGTTTATGTAACTTGCACTTATTTGATGCAGTCAATAGTACAAGCTTATCAGAGAGATTAACAACTAAGACTTTCAATATCTGTTTTCAAATAGTTTAAATCAATGTTTTCTGGCAGATACTGGGTCTATGCTGATACTGATGCCAAAAACCTTTCTCAGTGCCTGAAGATACACCCAGCTGCTTGAACAACATCTTTCTATTGTTGGCTCTCACTTCAAGTCAATCCCACAGCTGTGTGTTTCATTTGTGCATGAATCGATGAGCTGTGATGCCGAGAATTTCTGCAGAGATTCTCTAATCTGTTGTAACATTGGCAGACACCCAGAGGAAACAGCACCTGTCTGGGACGCTGATCTTTCAGCAAGAATGCATATGAAATCCTGCTCCCATCCGCACTACATATTGCACCAAAGGTGGCTGCCCATTTGCCTGTAGTTCGGTAAATCCAGGCAATAAATTCCATTCGGAAGATTGATCGGAGAAGCTGGGCCTGTTCCCCTTTGAGAGAAGAAGGCTGAGAGATCTGATTGAGGTTTTCAAAACCATGAGTGGGGGCCTGACACAGTCCATAGGGAGAAGCTGCTCTTGCTCATAATTGGAACAAAAACGAGACAGCATAGATTTAAAGTCATAGATGTAGACATAAATTTAAGGGGAGGGCGATGACCTAGTGGCATTAACACTGGACTGTTAATCTAGAGACGCAGGTAGTGTCCTGGGAACCCGGGTTTGAATCCTGCCATGGCAGATGGTGGAATTTGAACACTATAAAAATATGGAATTAAGGGTCTAATGATGACCATGAATCCATTATCGGGGAAAACCAACCTGGCTCCCTAATGTCCTTTAGGGAAGGAAACTGCCATCCTTACATGGTCGGGCCTACATGTGACTCCAGACCCACAATAATGTGGTTGACTCTTAACTGCCCTCTGGGCAATTAGGGATGGGCAATAAATGCTGTCAGTCATTCCCTCATCCCATGAACAAATAAAAACAGTGATGTGCAAAAGATGCGAGGGTGATGTGGGGGAGAACTTTTTTTCACACACAGCAAGTAGTTAGGGTCTGGAATGCACTGCCTGGAAATGTGGGAGAGGCAGGTTCAACTGAGACATTCAGGAGGGTATTGGATGATTATTTGGATGGAAACAGTGTGTAGGCACTAATGTCGGCCTACTGTTACAAATGGTTGGAGTTAGTGCATATCAGCAAACAGGCAGCAGTTCTGACTGAGATTCATGTTTATCGAGGATACAGGAGGGACGATGGTGAGCAAGGAGGACGTTTGGAACCAGGGCAGGCACAATGAGCCAAATGGCCTCCTGTGCTGTTCATCTGGGGACCCAGGTAATGTTCAGTGAAATAACACGACACTGAGACGTACAAAAGCAGGCGCCCAGATTGGATTCTTCATTTGTGGTGAGATAATTATTCACATCTTGGGGAGGTGCAGTTTTTTGCAGCTAGTTTCACTGTATGTCAGTATTTGATCCTGGCCTCAACTTCCAATCACATCCTCACATCACCAAATCCCCCGCTCTCCACTCACGGCACCACACTGCTACTGTCTCAGCTGGATCTGCTTCTGAAACATTTATCTGTGCCTTTGTTACTTCCAAGCTTGATTCCCAATTTCAACGTCCTCCTTGCTCACCATCGTCCCTCCTGTATCCTCAATAAACATGAATCTCAGTCAGAACTGCTGCCTGTTTCCTGATATGCACTAACTCCAACCATTTGTAACAGTAGGCCGACATTAGTGCCTGATGACACCTTGATTTAAAAATTCTCTTTCCGACTTTCAAAAACATCCTCGACCCACCTCCTTAACTGTACAAGCTCCTCAAGCCCCAAAACTCTCTAAGATTCCTGTTCCACTCCAATTCCAAAATTTCACCTTTAGTGGGAATGCCTTCAGCTACCAGGTTGGGTGAGCGGGTAAATCAATGGCGGATGCTGTATAATTTGGATAATTGTGAGGTTATTCACTTTGGAAGCAAAAACAAGAAGGCAGATTACTATCTGACTGGCTGTAAATTGGGAGAGGGGAGTGTGCAGTGGGACCTGGGTGTCCTTGTGTACCAGTTGTTGAAGGTAAGCATGCAGGTGCAGCAGGTGGTAAAGAAGGTAAATATTGGCCTTCATTGTGATAGTTTCGAGGATAGGAACAGGGATGTGTTGTTGCAGTTATACAGAGCCTTGGTGAGACCACACCTGGAATACTGTGTGCAGTTTTGGTCTCCTTTTCTGAGGAAGGATGCTGTTGCTCTCGAGGGAGTGCAGCGAAGGTTTACCAGGCTGATTCTGGGGATGGCAGGACTGACATATGAGAAGAGATTGACTGGGTTGGGATTGTTTTCACTAGAGTTCAGACAAATGATGGGGGATCTCATAGAGACTTATAAAATTCTAACAGGACTGGACAGGGTAGATGCAGGGAGGGTGCTCCTGATGGTGGGTGTATCCAGAACCAGGGGTCACAGTCTGAGGATTCGGGATAGACAATTTAGGACGGAGATGAGGAGACAGTTCTTCACCCAAAGAGTGGTGAGCCTGTGGAATTCACTACCACAGGAAATAGTTGATGCCAAAACATTGAATGTATTCAAGAGGCGGCTAGATATAGCACTTGGGGCGAATGGGATCAAAGGTTATGGGGAGAAAGCAGGATTAGGCTATTGAGTTGGATGATCAGCCATGATTGTGATGAATGGTGGAGCAGGTTTGAAGGGCTGAATGGCCTCCTCCTGCTTCTGTCTTCTATGTTTCTATGAAGCTTTGGAAATTCTCCACCTTGACTGCTCTGACTCTTGACCTCTCTCTCGTCCTTCATGATGCTTCTGAAAACGGACAATTCTAACCACCATGTGAGCATCACACAGTCTGGAAGGAGAGATCCCATCCAGAGTGAGACACATTCCGAGTGAGTATATTGTTCAGGGATTCTGGGGGCAATGTGGGAATTCGGCGCAGAAGAGAAGAGATGCTTTTTCGCTTGATTTTTGGCTCATAGCTTGTCAGGCTTTTCTTTTTAAGAAACAAGATAAATTGAAGCCCAGGATCGGGATCCAACACAAAGGAGTGACATCACAGGTAAACCGTAAGTTCATTGATTGGTGATAGCTACTAATTTGATTATCTATTAAAGGTTACATTTGGATCGAAGGTAAATAGGGCAAGTATTTACAGGCTACAAAGTAAAAGATCAATATGAAAATTTTAAAAATCAAATTAAGAACTAAGTAATTAAAATAGAGATGCTGGGTCAGACGATGTGTTGTAACTGAATGATGTGAGAGCTGGTGGACCCCTTTTGTGGTTCAGAGTGACCACATCTGTAGCAAGTGTTGGTTGCTTAGGGAATTCCGGCTCAGAGTTGATGAGCTGGAGTCTGAGCTTTGAACACTGCAATACATCAGGGAGGTGGGGAATTACCTGGATGTGATGCTTCAGGAGGCAGTCACATCCCTTAGATGAACTGCCTCAATTTCAGTCAGTGGTCAGGGACAGAACAGTGTGTCTATCAGTGAGGCAGGCAGAGGAATCCAGTAGGTAGCGCTGAGGAAGCCTCAGCCCTTGAGCTTGTCTGACAGGTTTGAGATTCTGGCTGCCTGTGTGGATGATATAGGGGGTTGTAGAGATGACGAGCAAACGAGACATTCCAGAGATGGGGGAGCAAAGAGAAATCTAGCTGTAATCAGCGATAGTATAGATGGGGGAATAGACACTGTTCTGTGGTCAGGATCGAGAGTCCCGAAGGCTTTGTTGTCTCCCTGCTGCCTGAGTTCAGGATATCCCATCTAGGCTGCAGAGGAACTTGAAGTGGGATATATACGCCAGCAGCATACCAGAACCTCAAGAGAGTTAGCGGCAGAGGTAAGTGTTCTGAGGAAGGGTCACCGGACCCAAAACGTTAACTCTGACATTTTTCTTCACAGATGCTGCCAGACCTGCTGAGCTTTTCCAGCAATTTCTGTTTTTGTTCCTGAGTTACAGCATCTGCAGTTCTTTTAGTTTGTATTTAAGAGCCTATGGTTTTAGGGGCAAGGTACTGGCATGGAAAGAGGATTGACTGTCTGGCAGAAGGCAGAGAGTACAGATAAAGGGGTCTTTGTCAGGATGGCATTCTACAGGGGTCAGTGTTGGGACCATAACTATTAACATTATACATTAATGATCTGGACGAAGGGACTGAGGGCATTGTTGCTAACTGACACAAAGATAGGTGGAGGCACATAGTGTTGAGGAAGCGGGGAGGCTGCAGAAGGATTTGGGCAGACTAGGAGAGAGGGCAAAGAAGTGGCAGATGGAATGCAATGTGGGAAAGTGTAAAGTTATGCACTTTGGTAGGGAGAATAAAGGTGCAGACTATTTTCTATATAATGAAAGGCTTCAGAAATTTGAAGCAGAAGGGCACTTGGAAGTATTAGTTCAAGACCCTCTTAAACTTAACATGCAGGTTCAGTTGGTAGTTAGGAAGGCAAATGCAGTGTTAGCATTCATTTCAGGAGGGCTAGAATACAAGAGCAGGGATGTACTGCTGAGGCTGTATAAGGCTTTGATCAGACTGCATTTGGAATATTTTGAACAGTTTACAGCCCTGTATCTAAGGAAGGATGTGCTGGCATTGGACAGGGTTCAGAGGAGGTGTACAAGAATGATCCTAGGGATGAAGGGTGTGTCATACGAGGAGTGGTTGAGGACTCTGTGTCTGTACTCGATAGAGTTTAGAAGGATGAGGGGGGCTCTCATTGAAGCATATAGGATTATTAAGGTGTATGACAGGGTAAATGCTGAGAGGATTGAGTGTCTTTGGAAGTGCTTCTCACAGAGAGCTGTGGGACAGAGTCCTTGTGTATATTTAGGGGTGAGACAGATTGTTGATCAGTCGGGGTATGCAGAGTTATGGGGAAGGGGCTGGAAAGTGGGCGTGAGGAATGTTGGATCAGCCAGGATCCTGTTGAAGAGAGGAGCAGGCTTGAGGGGCTGAATGGCCCATTCCTGTTCCTATTTTCTGATGGTCTCCTTATTGTCTTAAACTGTATACAACACGGTCAGACATTAAATCCTGGACATAGCAGGAACAGGTTAATATAATATTGTTAGCAGATCATAGGAAAAAAATTGTAAGTCAAATTTAGATTGTTAACAGTAGCTGAAAGGGTTTCAGTGTGAAACTATCAGTGTAATCCTGCAGTGTAAACTAAAGATGTGAAAACTGTGCAAGTAAAAAAAAAACCTGGCACATATACACGTCAGGACACAAACCATGGCAACAGAACAGATATAGAAAGGTCATACTCATAAAATAAAATAATCTCCTCAGCTCAGCAAACACTCTTCACATCTAATATCTAACAGGAACATAGGTACATTCCCTCACTGCCAGACTAGTTAACCAAGGAGCAGTTATACAACCATCAAATATAGGAGCATAATAAGAGCATTCGGCCCGTCGAGTCTGCTCCACCATTTGATCATGGCTGATGTTTGTCAACCCCTTTGTTATAAGTATTAAAAAAAACCATAAATTGATCTTCATAATGCAGATTAACCCACTGCTCTCCTATTTTAAAAGATCATTGGACATACAAGATTCCATCTGAGATGATAGCTGTCCCACCCCACCTCAAACTGGGGACAGTACTGGTCATTGTACTTTTTGTTTCATCGTTTGATTTCCAGGAACAATACGTCTCAGCTTGGTCATGGGTCTTGCCGTTTATGAGGAGGGACCTTAATGTGTTCGAAGCGGTTCACAGAAAGTTTACTTTCTGGACTCATTTCAGGACTAATCCCTGGAATGAGCAGATTGCCTTATGAGGAAAGACCAGATAAGCTGGGCCTATATCCTCTGGAGTTTAGAACAGTCAGAGGTGACTTAACTGAAACATAGAAGATCCTGAGGGGATATACAGGAGCAGCGATCCCTCTAAGCTACAGCCTCTCAGATGTTC
>NC_063344.1:4167486-4178217 GCF_021869965.1 Rhincodon typus
TCAGCCTTCCTGCTCCTCTGATGCTGCTTGGCCTGCTGTGTTCATCCAGCTCTACACCTTGTTATCTCAGATTCTCCAGCATCTGCAGTTCCTACTATCTCTGAAACAATCCTTAGGCACTTGCTAGGCTCAATGTGGAGAGGTTGTTTCCCCTTGTGGGAGAGTCTAAGACCTCAGGATATAATCTCAGAGTAAAGGGTCAACTGTTGAAGACAGAGATGAGGAGGAATTTCTTTTCATAGAGGGGAGTGAATCTGTGGAACTCTTTACCGCAGAGGGCTGGTGAGGCTGGACCATTAAGTAAATTTAAGGCTGAGATTTTTAGTCAGGAAGGAAATCAAGGTTTATTAGGAAAAGGTAGGGAAGTAGTGTTGAGGATTATCAGATAAGCTATGATTTCAATGAAGTTTGGAGAAGATTTGACAGGCTGAATGGCGTCCTTCTGCTCTTACACCTTTTGGCCTTATGGTTATTTTGATATGTTTCAAAGCACCGATGATGCTGCATTTACAAGATTTCAATTCCCCATATCCCAACTGATCAAGAATTGATATATCTCAGCCTTCAATATACACAAAGATTCTGGCCCTACAGCTAGAGTCACCCCGTCACAGATATGTACAGCACAGAAACAGACCCTTCGGTCCAACTCACCCATGTCGACCAGATATTCTAAATTAATTTAGTCTCATTTGCCAGCATTTGGCTCATATCCCTGTTGACCCTTTCTATTCATATAACTATCCAGATGTCTTTTAAATGCTGTAATTGTACCAATCTCTACCACTTCCTCTGGCAGCTCATTCCATACACGCACCACCCTCTGCCTGAAAATATTGCCCCTTAGGTCCCTTTTAAATCTTCCCCCTCCTATCTTAAACCTACGGCCTCTGATTTAGGATTCCCCTACCATGGGGAAAAGACCTTGATTTTCACCCTATCCATGCCCCTTCTGAGTTTGTAAACCCTTATAAGGTCACCCCTCAACCTCCAACACTCCAGGGAAAATAGTCCCAGCTTATTCAGCCTCTCCCTGTAGCTCAAACCCTCCAACCCTATCAACATCCTTGTAAATCTTTTCTGAACCCTTTCAAGATTCACAACATCCTTCCTATAGCAGTTTGTATAGCCCCCTGTGGCAAGCAGTTGTAAAGACTCACAACCCTCTAGAAGAAGAAATTCCTCCTCCTCTTGGTCTTAAATTGGCTACCTTTTATTCTGAGACCATGTCCTCTGGTCCTCAGGCCAGAGTACATGTAAATCTGGCTATATCTGCACTCAATGAAAGCTTTCTGTTTCTGAGCAGATGATTTCTTATTCATTTGATAGTATATGTTACGAGTGGTGTACCATAAGGATCTGTCCTGGGTCCTCTTCTATTTGTGATTTTTGTAAATGATTTGGATGAAGGAGTAGAAGGGTGGATTAGCAAGTTCGTGGACGACACGAAGGTAGGTCGCGTTGTGGACAGTGCGGAGGGCTGTTCTAGGTTACAAAGGGACATTGATAAGATGCAGAGCTGGGCTGAGAAGTGGCAAATGGAGTTTAACCCTGAAAAGTGTGAGGTGATTCATTTTTGAAGGACAAACTTGAAAGCAGAATACAGGGTTAACAGAAAGATTCTTGGCAGTGTGGAGGAGCAGAGGGATCTTGGGGTTCATGTTCATGAAAGCTGCCACCCAGGTGGATAGGGTTGTTAAGAAGGCGTATGGTGTGTTAGCTTTCATTAATAGAGGGATTGAGTTCAAGAGCCGTGAAGTTATGTTCCAGCTATACAAAAGCCTGGTTCGGCCACATCTGTCCAGTTCTGATCGCCTCATTACAGGAATGATGTGGAGGCATTAGAAAAGGTGCAGAGGAGATTTACCAGGATGTTGCCTGGACTGGAGGGAAGGTCTTACGAGGAAAGGTTGAGAGAGCTAGAGCTTTTCTCTTTAGAACGACAAAGGATGAGAGGTGACTTGATAGAGGTGTACAAAATGATCAGAGGTATAGATAGAGTAGACAGCCAGAGATTTTTTCTTAGGGTGGAGGTAGCTCTTACAAGGGGGCATAGTTTTAAAGTGAGTGGAGGTAGATATAGGGGAGACGTCAGAGGTAGGTTCTGTACTCAGAGGGTAGTCGGGGCGTGGAATGCATTGCCAGAGAGGGTTGTGGAGTCGGCCTCATTAGGGGCATTTAAGCGGCTATTAGATAGGCATATGGATGATAGTATAAGGTAGGGGTGGAGGTTAGATAGACCTTAGGATTAGGGTAAAAATTCGGCACAACATAGTGGGCCGAAGGGCCTGTACTGTGCTGTACTGTTCTATGTTCTATGTGTGATATCTTCAGCATATCCCACTGTAAAGAGTCTGCGCTTTTCAGGTCTTTCTCACTGTTCAGGAGAAAGCAGTAGTCTCTGAGACAGAGCAATAACATGGGGTGAGATTAGATTTGCTTTTCAAGCTTCAGAGTTCAAGTGCTGAATGTTGCGGGTCCTCATAATAGACAGCAGTTTGGAAGCGTTCTCCTTTTCACTGTCCTATCATTGGTTGACCTTCAGCGTTTCGAGATTTCTGATCACACATGGAAACTAAAGTTTACTTAGCTAATCAAGTAGACAGAGGGAAAGCGTTCTGTGAATTGATGTCATGTGCACCATCCTGTGTGTTGCTGTGTCAATCTATTACTGTAGCCGCCAAAACTTAAAATATTCGGCTCACTATTGTTGAGAAATCTTATGCGACAGAACATTCTAGAAGCTAAGAGAAACATGCCGCAATCAGTTTGGTGTGTGGTTTATAACTATTTATAGCTGTTTGTAACACGTTGCTTAGAGAACGGTGTGGTCAGGTTTTTTAAGAGTGTATAGCTGAGACTGCAATTCAGGAAAAGTTATGGCTTAGAACATTTACTCGGCACTTTTCCTAAGAGATGACTGCAGGAAGTAGGGCAAGCGAAATGCAGACGTTTTGTTGAATGCTGGCTCCTTGGGGTGTGTTCAGGCAAGGCTGGAACAATCCCACTGTCACAATGGGTTGCTTATTTCAGCAAAGTAGTGCCGTGGTAGCTGCAGTACATCCGGCAGCAATGAGATCTCGGGGAAAGGAACACAATGGCAGATACACTGAGCAACGTCCTGGTGCCATTCTGATGATAATGCCTCACATTCTCCTCTCCTGCCGTACAAAATCTGCACAGGACTACCACTGGGATCAATCCGTTTGAAATTATTTCGCCGCAAAGTTACAACAATCGCCTTGAAGCTGAGATTGAGAGTTTCACGCTGTGTTAGTGTTTGCAATGCATCTTTCTTTCTCTTTTACAATTGTGGCTGTAATAGGGGCAGGTACTGGCCTCGTGGTATTATTGCTGGACTATTAATCCAGAGACCTGGCTATTACTCTGGGGACATGTGGTTAAATCCTGCTTTGGCATTTGGTGGAATTTGAAGTCAGGTTTTTAGAAAAAAATCTTGACTTAAACATCTAATGATGACCATGAATTGATTGTCAGTGGAAAAGCCCATCTGGTTCACTAATGTGAACATAGGGTGGCACGGTGGCTCAGTGGCTCAGTGGTTAGCACTGCTGCCTCACAGCACCAGGGACACAGGTTCGATTCCAGCCACAAGTGACTGTCCGTGTGGAGTTTGCACATTCTCCCCGTGTCTGCGTGGGTTTCTTTCCACAGTACAAAGATGTGCAGGTTAGGGTGGATTGGCCATGCTCAATTTCCCATAGCATCCAGGGATGTGCAGATTGGGTGGATTTGCCCTGGTAGATCTGGGGTTGCAGGGATATGGTAGGGTTCTGGATCTGGGTGGGAGGTTCAATGTGGACTTGATGGGCCAAATGGCCTACTTCCACACTGTAGGGATTCTAATCATAATGCCCTCTCAGGAAGGAAATTTCTATCCTTATTCAGTCTGGCCTATATGTGACTCAAGACCTACAACAATGTGGTTGACTCTGGATAATTGGGGATAGGCAATAAATGCTATCCTCTAAATGAATAAAGCATAACACTAGTTACTTTGTACTTACAGGCAATATTGATCATCAGTCCCTTCACAGTGTAAAGCAAGAGTTGAAAGACCTGTTACCATACCAACACTGTAACCTTAAAGCTTTTAGAGGGTGTTAAATTCTCCAAAAATGTTTTGGAACCTACTTTAACCTAATGTTCCATTAGAAAACTGATGGAATGAGATTCAACATTGTCTGTACACCCCGTCCCATTTTATTCTCCACTGAAGTCTTTCCTCTCAGTCCTTCCTTCCTTTACAACACTGACTTTGTTTTGAGATAGGTGAGTAACATACACTCATCAGATCCGACAAAAAACAGCTCAGACTGGGCTTTTCTGGATCCTGTTCTAATTTGGGACCCTTCTACCATGCTAATGTCAGACTGACACTGAGTATGTCGGACTATAGGCTTTAGGGGAATAATCTCTGCCATTGTTTTGCTCCCTATTACGAACTACTCCTGTTCTTTCTGTAACTCTTTAACCTCTGAGACCAAGAATTTCCTGCAATACATTCTGCACAGATTGCCAGATTAACTCTCTATATAAGTGTCCTAACCAAAATGAATTTTCACAAATAAATTCTAACAATGCAAGATAATACAACATCCTTTTTATTGTCATGTGTACTCCATTGTAGAAGTACAGTGGAAAACTTTTACAGTGTCTGCCTTCTTACAGTGACATGTGAGGTACAAGTACCTACGTACAATTCTTGGATATAGCAGAGGAATAAAAGTAGTTGCTTAATCACAGAGTTGAAACTAAGTTAAAAATAGGAAAACGTTAAGGGGTTCACATTACAGTGTTCAAAGGTAAGTTCTTAGGTAAGGTTTAATGATTGTCCCCTCACACTGGTCTCCGCCCAGGGCCCACAGCCCACACACTGCTCCGGGCCCACGGCCCACACACTGCTCTGGGCTCACAGCCCACGCGCTGCTCCAGGCCCATGGCCCACACACTGCTCCGGGCTCACAGCCCACCCGCTGCTCCAGGCACATGGCCCACACACTGCTCCGGGCCCACGGCCCACACGTTGCTCCAGGACTCACGGTCTACGTGCTGCTCCAGTCTCCCAGCTCATGCTCTGTTCCGGGAGTCACTGCTCGGGGTGTTCCGGGGCACATGGGGCGTTCCTGCACAAGCCACAATGCCCGTGCTGATGCCTTTTTTTCTCCTTTATTAATTCGTGGGATGAAGGCGTCGCTGGCTAGGCAGCGTTTATTGCCCATCCCTATTTGCCCAGAGGGCAGTTAAGAGTCAACGTCATTGCTATTGGTCTGGAGTCACATAGAACATAGAACAGTACAGTACAGGCCCTTCGGCCCACAATATTGTGCCGACCTATTATCCTACTAAGATCAATCCACCCTGCATACCCTCCATTTTACTGTCCTCCATGTGCCTATCCAAGAGTCGCTTAAAAGTCTCTAAAGTACCTGACTCCACTACCACTGCCGGCAGCGCATTCCACACACCCACCACTCTCTGTGTGAAGAACCTACCTCTGACATCTCCCCTATACCTTCCTCCAATCACCTTAAAATTATGCCCCCTCGTAATAGTCATTTCCACCCTGGGAAAAAGTCTCTAACTATCCACTCTATCTATGCCTCTCATCATCTTGACAACCTCTATCAAGTCACCTCTCATCCTTCTTCGCTCCAATGAAAAAACCCTAGCTCCCTCATAAGATCTGCCTTCCAGACCAGGTAAGGATGGCAGTTTCCTTCCCTAAAGGACATTAGTCAACCAGATGAGTTTTCCTGAGAATTGACAATGGATTCATGGTCATCATTAGATTCTTAATTCCAGATATTTTATTGAATTCAAATTCCACCATCTGCTGTGACAGGATTTGAACCCAGGTCTCCCGAACACTACCTGACGTCTCCAGGTTCATAGTCCACTGATAATACCACTAAGCCATTGCCTCTGCCTGGGGTGGGGAATGGTGGTGATGGGGAGTGGGGTGGTGGTGGGGTTGGTGGGGGGGTGGAGAAAGGAAAAACGAGAGGAGGGAAAAAAAGAGGGAGAAAGGTAAAGGGAGTGGCGAGCAAAGGAGCTCCGACCGTCATTGTCTCAGCACAACGTTATTACAATCTCAACCTAAAGTGCAATAAATTGGAAATCTCTGTTGAAAAAGCCACGTGAGCCGGTGTTGAAAAAGAAAATGAAATTTGCGATGATGTGGATGATGCTTTAGAATTAAGGTTGAGGCTGGTATATACCATTTTCTAACAGAAACTATAGTGCCTTATTACTGCTGTGTATCTGTTTTTGCAAAGGAACACTGTCAACAATGCCCGAAAACTCCTTTCATACCATCCATCCTGCTCATTCTAGCATAAAGCTTCTTGTAATCTTCTCAACGCAGGAGAATTCCAGCTGAGAGAATTTTCTATAATGTGGAAAGATCTATTATTTCTATTTGCATTTTTTGTAGCCAATCTAAGCAGCTGGGTCTGAAATTTTATCGTCTCAACATCACCAGTATTGATTCAATCAGCTGTACAAATGGTGAAATAACATTTTGATTCAGCACTTACCATTACAGACTGGAAAATAATTCATGTTTAGTGAAGCTGCTGTATTTCAACTTGCAAAAATACTGCAGTTGGCAACCTTTCAGGATTATTTTATTTGTTCATAAGATGTGGACATCACTAGTTAGGTCAGCATTTAATGCCCATCCCTAATTGCCCAGAGAGTAGTTAAGAGTCAGCCATATTGCTGTGGGTTTGATGTCATGGGGAGGCAATGGCCTAGTGGTATTATCGCTGGACTTTTAATCCAGAGACCCAGATAACATTCTGTGGACGCAGGTTTGAATCCCACCACGGCAGATGGTGGAATTTGATTTCAATAAAATATCTGGAATTAAGAATCTAATGTTGACCATGAATCCATTGTTGATTGTCTGAAAAATCCATCTGGTTCACTAATGTCCTTTAGGGAAGGAAACTGCCATCCTTACCTGGTCTGGCCTACATGTGACTCTAGACCC
Organism: Rhincodon typus; assembly: GCF_021869965.1. Lineage (NCBI taxonomy): Eukaryota > Metazoa > Chordata > Chondrichthyes > Orectolobiformes > Rhincodontidae > Rhincodon > Rhincodon typus. Next base: position 4,174,505 of record NC_063344.1, read on the forward strand.
ACAGCAATGTGGTTGACTCTCAATTCTCCTCTGGGCAATTAGGGATGGGCAATAAATGCTGCCCAGCCAGAGACACCCTCATCCTGTAAATGAATAAAGGAAAAAAGAACATGTGGTCCAGACCAGGTTAAAGACAGCAGTGCCTAGAGGACAAGGTGCAGAGCTGGATGAACAGCAGTACCTCGAGGACGAGGTGCAGAGCTGGATGAACAGCAATACCTAGAGGACGAGGTGGAGGGCTGGATGAACACAGCAGGCCAAGCAGCATCATAGGAGCAGAGAGGCTTTTTATTTTCGGGCCTAGACCCTTCATCAGAAAAGGGGGAGGGGAAGGGGGTTTTGAAATAAACAGGGAGAGAGTGGGAGGCGGATAGAAGAGGGATAGAGGAGAGGATAGGTGGAGAAGAAACAAACAGGTCGAAGAGGCGGGGATGGGGCCAGGAAAGGTGAGTGTAGGTAGGGAGTTAGGAAGGGGATAGGTCAGTCCAGGGAGGACGGACAGGTCAAGGGGGCGGGATGAGGTTGGTCGGTAGGAGATGGAGGTGCGGCTTGAGGTGGGAGGAGGGGATAGGTGGGAGGAAGAACAGGTTAGGGAGGCAGGGACGAGCTGGACTGGTTTTGGGATGCAGTGGGGGGAGGGGAGATTTTGAAACTTGTGAAATCTTGGCCTGCTGTGTTCATCCAGCCCTGCACCTTGTTGTCTCGGATTCTCCAGCATCTGCAGTTCCTACTATCTCCAGTACCTAGAGGACATTAGTCAACCAGGTTGGTCTTTCCAACAGTCGACAATGGTCATTGTTAGACTTTTACTTCCATCCAGACTTTTTATTGAATTCAAATTCCACCATCTGCTGTGGTGGGACTGAAATCTCCAGGAATTGATGTATCTCCAAGACACTGGTGTGAGCAAGCCTCAGAGAATAATTATGGAAGCATTAAAAACAAATTGTGTTTCTTTTGATTTAATTCAAACACTTCTTTATTAGTTATGAAACTGTAGGCTTTGGGAGCTGACAAGGTAAAGAGAGTGTTTGCTACATTATCAGTTAAGGAAAGTAGTGTGGGATGAAGATGGATGTGTTAATATCTGGAAAAGTGGGCCGTTGTGTGAGGATACTTTGGACTGAAAACAACAAATGCTGGAGATCACAGCGGGTCAGGCAGCGTCCTGGGAGAGAGAGCAATGTAATGTTTCGAATCTAGGTGACTCTTCATCAGAGCTGATGTGAAGTGCGGAGGGGGGCAGCATTTATGCAATAGTAGGGAAGGTGAAGTTGGAACACAGGAGGAGAAAGGATGTTGATAGTTCAGTTGAAGTGATTGGAATGTGAGAAAGCCAGAACAATGGTGTGTCTCACTGCCAGACTGGAAAGGACAGACAGACCGTCTGGGGTGGGGAAGGGGATGGAGGATGTAGTGACAGAGAAAGTAACAAATAAAGCCAAAAGAAAAGGAAGAAAATGGGTGTTTGTTCACAATTTGAAGGTGTTGAACTCAATATTAAGCCCAGAAGGTTGTAAAGTGCACAGTTTGAAGGTGTTTGTCCTTTCCAGCTTGGCAGCTAGACACGCCATTGTGCTGTTATTCTCACATCCCACTCACTTAATCTGCGTTATCAACATCCTTTCTCCCCCAGCAGTCCACACCTCACCCCAACTAGAGCATAAACGCTGTCCCCTCCACACTTCAAGATGAAGAGCCATCTAGACTCGAACCATTACATTGCTCTCTCTCCCAGGATGCTGCCTGACCCGCTGAGATCTCCAGATCGCAGCATCTGCCGTAATTTGCTCCTATACTTTGAACAGTCTGAGCTTGTTTCCGTGAGAGTTTTAAACGAGTGAGGGGTGACTTAACTGAAAGAGTATACGATGCTGAATGGTCTAGATGGGGTGGACCTAGAAAAGATGTCTCCTTTTGTGGTGCACTGGAACACTGGTTTAAAATTAGGGCTCATCCTTTCAGGACAGCAATTAAATGAATTTTCTTTCTCTCAGGCAGTTGTATAGTGAGAAGGATGGATACTGTTTTCTGCAACAAAGAACCAGAATTGAGAAAGTATTTCAACAAAAAAGAAAGAATTCCATTGAGGACAAAATATCTGTGATTAACTAAAAAAAGTCTAAAACTATTATCAAATTTAGAGAAGAAGATATACAACTTTTCAAAGATGGATGGAATATCAGAAGACTGGGCAGTGTAGTGATTGAAACGAGGTGGATCTCATTGAGTATGAGTTTCCTGATTGGTGCTGTTATTCTGGGCCAATCGGGGAGTCCTGGCTGACAGATACAAACAGGATTCTCAGGAATTGCCCTCACTCTAGGGACTGTCTCTGAGCTAGCTGGTCAGAGTGTACCGTGCACGTGTAAATAAGGGGTGACTTGGTGATGGGATACTGGCTTCTGTGGAGTTATTTCATGCAGCATATGAAAACTTTGGAGCTCTCTGCCTCAGAAGATGATGGGGCAGAGTCATCGAGGTGAGCCCACAGTTGTTAGTAGGGGGATATGGGGTACTGTGGTATTTGAAACACCACCAGGTCAGCCGGGATCCCACTGAATGATGGGATAGGCTTGAGGGGCTGAGTGGTCTAATTCTGGTCCTGTTTTATATGTTTGAAGGTGGAAATTGGGAGGGATATGGGCCAATGGGAAGCAGGAGATCATACAGTGAAACTTTGAGGAGGTTAGCAGCCAATTACCTCCCCATCAGTCTACTCTCATCCATCAGTAAAGTGATGGAAGGTGTCATCAACAGTGCTATCAAACAGCACCTGCTCAGCAATAACCTGCTCAGTGACGCCCAGTTTGTGTTCCGCCAGGGCCACACAGCTCCTGACCTCATTCCAGCCTTGGTTCAAACACGGACAAAAGAGCTGAATTCCAGAGGTGAGGTGATAGTGACAGCCCTTGATATCAAGGCTGCATTCGACCGAGTGTGGCATCAAGGAGCCCTAGCAAAACTGGAATCAATGGGTGTCAGGGGGCAAACGCTCAGGTGGTTGGAGTCATATCTGACACATAGGAAGATGGTCGTGGTTGTGGGAGGTCAATCATCTCAGCTCCAGGACATCTCTGCAGGAGGTTCTCAGGGTAGTGTCCTAGGCCCAACCATCTTCAGCTGCTTCATCAACAACACTCAAGAAACTTGACACCATCCAGGACAAAGCAGCCGCTTGATTGGCACCACATCCGCAAGCATCCACACCCTCCACCACCGAAGCTCAGTAGCAGCAGTGTGTACTATCTACAAGATGCATTGCAGAAGGACAAGGGCAGCAGATACATGGGAACACCACCACCTTCAAGTTCTCCTCACCTGACCCCAAATCCATATGTAACCAAAAGTGAAAGATAAACTTAGGCTTTAATGATATCAGACTCCTGTTTTCCATCGTTTGGAATTTCTTTATTTCAGGACACAGTGAGCGTATAGATACACGTGTGTGTGTGTGTGTGTGTGTGTGTGTGTGTGTGTGAGAGAGAGTGTGTGTGTGCGTGCACGTGTGTGTGAGAGAGTGTGCATCTGTGTGTGTGTGTGAGAATGTGTGTCTGTGTGCGTGTGTGCGAGAGAGCGTGTGCTTGTGTGTGTGCATGTAATTGTGTGTGCTTGTGTGTGCGTGTGTGTGTGTATGTGTGTGAGAGAGCGTGTGCATGTGTGTGCATGTGTTTGTGTGTGTATGTGTGTATGTGTGTGTGAGAGTGTGTGTG
>NC_063344.1:4178717-4186596 GCF_021869965.1 Rhincodon typus
GCCTTTTCTGGTGCCCAAGTCAATACCAGGTACTCCATTTAGTTTTGACTTTTCCATAACATATTTGTACAACTCTGAGTGAAATGCTCAGCTATTTCAGAGGGCTATTAATAGGCAAATACAGGCCGCAATACTTTATAAGAAATGGATCTCTTCAGAAAACCCTCTGACACCAGAAATGGGTTCCCAGATATCCTTGGCTCTGTAACCCATTGCTATCGCCTGGTGGAAGTGACCAGCAGCTATTTGTATCCTGCAGCCATTTGACTTGCACTGGTCAGAAACTTTCATCTGACACTGTGGGTGGCTCAGTGGTTAGCACCGCTGCCTCACAGTGCCAGGGACCTGGGTTCGATCTCAACCTCGGGATCCGTCTGGGTGGAGTTTGCACATTCTCCCCGTGTCTGCGTGGGGTTTCGTCCGGGTGTTCCATTTTCCTTCCACAGTCCAAGGATGTGTGGGTTAGGTGGATTGGCCGTGCTAAATTGCCCCCTAGTGTCCAAGGATTTGAAAGCTAAAAGGATTAGCCATGGGAAATGCAGGGTTACAGGGACGGGGGGGTGGGGAATAGGTTTTGGTGGGATGCTCTTTGGAGGGTTGATGTGGGCTGAATAGCTTGCTTTCACGCTGTACGGATTGTATGATATGATTCTATCCTCATTGCAACAGAGAAACCCCAACATCTTGCTGCAAACTAAGTGTGTTGGCATCATTGGAGACATATCTTCAAAAGTATGTCAAGTGGCTAGTGTTCTGAGCTTGCTGGAGGGATTGGATTTCTAACTTGTTTTCAGAATCACAGAATTGTTCCGGTATCCGATGAGGCCATTCAGCCCATTGTGCCAGCACAGCTTTCTCTTCTGCCAGGATCAGGCCTTAGTTCACAAGTACATCTGCTTTGTGCAGGCCTGCATAGCAAAACAGAGCAACTGAGCTGGAAGTGATGAAAGATTTTTGGTAAATTATGCAATCCAATGATCCTGCCTCCTTTTTGCAATGTCTGCGCAGGACTCAAAAAAGTGCCCAACATCACTACTGGCCAATAATTGTGAAACGGGATAGAATTGGAGCCTGGCCTCAAAGCTGCCCTTCCTCAATAGATATTACTGTTAAAGGCCAGGTCATTCAGAACCAGAGTATAATACATGGACATGTAAAGAGAAATAAAATACAAAAGTAAAATGTAGAAAACATTTTAGAGAGATTGCTTCCAGCCTTTTTGCCATCAGCTCATGATTAGTACACAGATTGGTATTGACACAAATTACATGGAAGTCTGGAATGTGTATTCCTTTCAGCTATTTTTTAAAAACCAGTATGCAGGATAAACAATAAGTACAAACATATTCCCACTATTTAATGTCTGGTTTGATATTTCTATAAACAGATACATATGACCTGGACTATCGATCCAACATGAATCCTGCTCGATCCAACTAGCATGGATTGGATAGGAGGAGGGGAATTGCTTCCCAGTATCCTGTAATTTTGTTTGAGTGCAGTGACACAGACTGAAGGGCATAAGTAATCATGTTTCTAAAAAAAAATCAATTATCCTCAACTGCCCTGTGTTTTCCCCTTAAACTCATAGAATCCCTACAGTGTGGAAGCAGGCCAATCGGCCCATTGAGTCAGCACTGACCATCTGAAAAGCATCCCACCCGGACCCACACTCCCGACCCTATCCCTGTAACCCTGCATTCCCCAAGGTTAATCCACCCTAATCTGTACATCTTTAGACTGTGGGAGGAAACTGGAGCACCTGGAGGAAACCCATGCAGACACGGGGAGAATGTGCAAACTCCACACAGACACTTGCTCGAGGGTGGAATCAAACCTGGGTCCCTGGCACTGTGAGGCAGCAATGCTAACCACTGGGCCACCTGTCAATTGGAATTGTGATAAAATGGGATGGTTTGCTTTGGCCTAAACCAATTTATCAGGTCAACACTCTGGGGGCAAGTCGTCTCTCAATGGGCGTATCTCTTTCCAAACTGATCGAGCAGAACTGGATTCAGCAGGCGATGGGAATAAAATGGCATTAACCATAGAGATCCAGAAAATCAAGGGGACTGACAGATTGTAAGCTACTTTACTGGATCAAGCCATCCATTATCCTGATGGCAGATGTTAATCGCACAATAGTATGGAATGTGTAGGTAAATGAAGTCAGGGAATCTGCCCTTAAGGCAACAGCCTGTAATGTGTTGGTTAGTTCAGTTGGTTGGCCAGCTGGTTTACAACACAGTGTAATGCCAACAATGTGGGTTCAGTTCCCACACTGGCTGAGGCTAATGTAAAGGTTGCACTTTCTCCTCCTCACTCCTTGTCTGAACCTCAGCTTAAACCACCACCTGTTTTCTCTCTCTCTCCCTCTGTAATGGAAGAGCAGGACTATGGTGACTTCTCCTCTTAGTAATGAAGGGCAGATAGGGGAATAGCTTTCAAGGCATTTTCAAGGATCAAAATGAAGGCAACAGGTATCAAACTTCGCAAAAGTCAAAAAAAAAATTGGTGAGGGGCAATAACTGGTGCTTGAGGTCCCAAGGTCAGACAATGTGAGATTAAGGCACATATGGAATCTATGAGAAAATGGCTGACTGGTGTCTCACCCAAATGGTTGTGAACCTGTGGAATTTCCTGCCCAATGAATCAGTTGAGGCAACTTCGTTGAGTGTTTTTAAGGCAAAGATAGATAGATTTTTAAAGAGAAAAGGGATTAAGGGTTACAGTGAGCAGATGGGTAAGTGAATCCACAAAGAGATCAACTATGATCTTATTGAATGGCAGAGTAGGCTTGAGGGGCCAGATGCCCATTCCTGCTCCTATTTCTTATGTTCTCATGTGTTCCTCCTAACCCTTGTTTGAATAGATGATAAAACTGATGTTTTGCCCAGCAGGACAGAAATGCACCAGGCATGGCTGGAATGAACACCATGTGAGGTACCTTGGAATAGATGTGGGTGAAGCCAGTGTGTGTTAAAATATCTGGGAAAATTAATCAAACCTATAATATCAGGTATGTGATAGATATATAACCTCTCAGTTAATTCCTCATTCACTGCTTACAACTTTACAGCCCTTTTTGAGTAGCTCCTGCATGTCAATACGTTGGCAGCATGTGGTACAGTTAAAGTCTGGTCATGTTCACATCTCCCAAAGACTCATGCATTTTGGGGATTCATCAATGTAACAACATTGGTCATAAATATCACACTGTAGAGTGGGGCAAAGAGATTAAACCATCGACTGCACTGACAAATACAGCCACCTTTCTCATAGAATCCCTACAGCATGGAAGCAGGCCTTTCGGCCCATTGAGTCCACACTGATCCTCCAAAAAGTATCCCACCCAGACCCACCCCCTACCCTGAAACTCTGCATTTCCCATGGCTAACGCACCTGGCCTGCACATCCCTGCACACTATGGGGCAATTTAGCATGGCCAATCCACCCTAACGTGCACATCTTTGGACTGTGGGAGGAGACCAGAGCACCCAGAGGAAACCCATGCAGACACAGGGAGAATGTCAGAGATAGTAAGAACTGCAGATGCTGGAGTCTGAGATAACACAGCGTGGAGCTGGAGGAACACAGCAGGCCAGGCAGCATCATGAATACCTGTGTGGAGTTTGCACAGTCACCGGAGGGTAGAACTGAATCCAGGTCCCTGGCCCTGCCATCTCATGCATACATAGCCAGTATAACACCCAAGCAGAATTGTTTCACAGGGAAAAAAACTGGGAACTTGCGAACTGGTATAAGTGCCGTCTCTTATTGCCAACATCCTTGCTGCAGGTGATAAAGTTCTGTCCTGGTGACCTGAGACAGCTGTCCAACATTGCTGTTCCCAAATCTCCATCGGAACGTACAGGGGTCAGCTGACCATCCTTCCTTGTAGTTGCACTGAAGAGGTACAGCAAACATTACAAAAGCTCACCAACTGTTGCTTAAGAATTCCTCCCCCCATGGCACTTTCCTAGCACTCACTGCAAATGATTACACAAAGAAAATGACAAGCAATACAAAAGGCTAGTGTAACTATAATTGGAACCATTTAAATATTTTTGCATGAATTGGGAGCAGGCAACCCAATTCATTAAAAATAGAAGAGTTGGGAATGGCAGCTTCAAAGAAACTGGGACTCCACTCCTAATCCTTGGTTTTAAGCTCCAGCTAACAATTCTGTTCCCAAGGTGCATTGATTTAAGAATCAACCTGACACAGAATTGACTCCATGTCAGACAGACAGACAGAAATTCTGACAGTGGATATTTCTAGGAGCTTAATTTGGAGATTTGTAAGCATGCCATTGAGTGCTTGCTGGAGTTAGGACAATCAACTGACCAAAATAGTAGTGACACATCCCTTATTGCAACTTGGCCTTTCTGCAACGTGAAGTTTCTTGCAACATACTTTTGTTATGTCCCAGAAAATCATCCTCCTGCGAGAGCTTGAGTTATATTGTTTTGTAGCCTTGCTCATGGCAGTTCTGAACGCTACTATAGAAGTTTCCTTTTTGTTGTAACATGCAAGCATACTGCAACTTGCAGACTCTAGCAGAAGTGAGCTCTCTGAAAGCTGCAGTGCCCCTGCCTCCCTCAACAGAGACAAACCTCTCAGCGTTTGCAGCTACGGAGGAGAGAGAGAGTGTCTGGGCCATTGAAACAGTTTCAGGTAGCAACTATGCCTCAGTCCATCCAGCCCAGCTATCAGCACTGAGAACACTGAATGCCATTCATTGATAAGAATCTGTCTAACACTTTCTTGAAACACTTGATTTTTCTTGTTCCTATTGTTTATCACTATTTTAATAAGTCTCTGAATTAACTTGTAATCCTGCTTTCTTTTGTTGTACTCGGTTTGTAAATATGACTGAAACACGTTTGTCTGGTGACCTGCACAAAACCATTGGATTTAAGGACAGTCAGGCCAATGTTTGAATCACACTCTCAGTTATGGTCCAAACAGATTGTAAACATGTGCTCGAGTTCATTGCATACGGCTTTTATTGCAATTTGCATCAGTCACATAACATAGACTATTCACTTACAACGAGATTCAATCGTCTACACAGGAATCCACTTCCTAATTGAAGGTTTCAGAAATAAACATTTTTATTTTAACTTAAGACAGTGATCTAGGAATGATACATTTTCAGAAGGGAAATTTTCCATTTGTTTCCATCATTCTGTGCCTGTGTGACCTTTTACACGTTCACTCTCAACCTGTATTCTAGCCTGTGGGACAGAGAGAGGAACGAATGTATGGAATAGTTCCCAATCTTGTAGAAAATTTATTTGTAGATTTCAATCCTGAACAAGCTTACAATGTACTCTTTCTAATTCAGATAGATCTCATTAAAATAAAGTCACGTTCCTTCCTGCTATAAGGATACCCTAGGGTTAAACGGACATATAACAGTTACCTGCTCCTGAGCTCTGTGTGTGAATGGGCATAGCAAAACTCCTCTTGTATTCACCTAGTTTCTTTTGTGTCTGTAATTTGTGAATAGAACCCTTTGTTCTTGCAACGTGACCATCCAGAATGACCTGTAACATTTGGCATTGTGCAACCCTACATAGTTCTTTGAACTGCATTAAGTTGATAGCCAAAAGCAAACACAGAGAACTTCCAGAATGCAGATTCATTTCTCAAACCACTCCCTCTGGGTCACCTCGCATGTTTTTTTGTCAGTAGTGTCGTCCAAGCAGATTGTAAACATGTGTTGGACTCAGTTTTACATTCTTTTTATAATCGAGATTTACATCAATGGCATGTAACAAGTCCACCATTAACCTGCAGATTCCAGTTCTGTACATGGGGATAATTTACATTTCCAGTTCTTGCCAATGAAGATAGGTCTCATAAAATAAGGTCATTTATCTCCTCGAGAGAACTATAAACGTTTAGGTCACCTTGTCCTCTAATTTATCTTCACTTTCAATAGGTCAAGGAAGTCTCCGAGTCTTCTTTGCATAGAATGTACAGACCGGAATAGGTCTCGGACCTCCACTGCAAGGTAGATGTTATGGACCAGACCAGACCCCCTCAAAATATTTTAAGAAGCTAACTTTTTCTTATTTTTAAGGCAAAAGTGAAGCGCTGTGTTCCAGATATGATACAACTGGTCAAACTCCCTGATATTAAGCAAAACACAATTTGTTTAAACACTGTAGTTGAAATGCAAACAAAAGAAACAGGAATTTAGAACAACAACTATTGGAAAATTTAACAGAAAAATAGCTACAGTACCTAGTATTAATTAACTGTTCCAATATAGTAACATCCCATAGACACACCTCTTGGCAAAAAGGCAAATTCAGACTCTCGGATTCTCCTATGCAGTTCTCCAATCCAGGAGGTAAAAACATCAAGAGAAAATTCACAGAGAGTAGCAGCCAGGAACATTTACTGAAGCTTCCAGCTCTGTTGAAACTCCAATAACTTCTGCTTAAAGCTAAACCTAAAAACCCAGAAAACTGGATCTGAGAGAGCTGGCCACACCCATTTAAGCTGTTTAAAAAAAAACCAAGGCTTCCCAAGCCGTTTACTCAAGCAGTCTTAACTAGCCAGCTGTATACCTCTGCCTTACAACCTCACTTCAATAAAAAACGAGGACAAAATGACTTCTTAAAGTGACGGCATCATCACAACAGTTCCACCAAGATAGGCCATAAGAAATAGGAACAGGAGTGGGCCATTCGGCCCCTTGAGCCTGCTCCACCTTTCAGTTGGATCATGGCTGATCCAACATTCCTCACACCCACTTTCCTGCCCTTTCCCTGTAACCTTCAACTCCCCAACTGATTAGCCTTAAAGAGACACATGGATTCTGCCCCCACCGCTCTCTGTGACAAGGAGTTCCAAAGACACTCAACCCTCTGAGAGAAGAAATTCCTCCTTGTCTCAGTCTTAAATTGGTGCCCCCTTTATTCTGAGACTGTGCCCTCTGGTCCTAGACTCTCCCATGGGGGGAAGCACCCTCTCAGCATTTACTCTGGCAAGACCCTTAGGAATCCTGTATGTTTCAACGAGATCACCTCTCGTTCTTCTAAACTCCAGTGAGTAGACTTCCAACCTGTTTAACCTTTGCTAATAAGGCAATCCCTCCATACCAGGGATCATCCTAATGAACCTTCTCTGAACTGCCTCCAATGAAATAATATCTTTCCTTTAAGGGGGCCAAAACTGCTCACATTCCTCCAGATATGGTCTCACCAGCTCCTTGTACAGTTACAGTAAGACATCCCCACTCTTATACCCTAATTCCCCTTGAAATAAAAGCCAACATTCCATTTGCCTTCCTGATAACCTGCTGCACCTGGGTGCCAGCTTTCTGTGTTTCATGTACAAGGTCCCCCTCATGTCCCTTTGTGTTGCAGCTTTCTGCAGTTTTTCTCCATTTAAACATGTCTTACACAGGAAATGAAAAGCCTTACATTTACATAGCACCTTATGAAATCTCTGAACAACATTCACAACTTATTTTTATGTAGGCTCCTTAATATAAACTGTTACAAGGTGCTTCAAAAGAGCATTATAAAACAAAATTAGACACTGAATCACTTGAGGCGACATTTGGGCTGATGACCAAAAGCTTGGTGAAAGAGGAAGGTTTTAAGGAGTGTCTTAAAGGAAGAAAATTACGTGATAAGGTGCAGGGATGCAACTTCATGGAGTAAAGTCTTGGCAACTATAGACCTGGCACCAGTTAGAACTAGAGATGCTCGAAAGGCCAGAATCAGATGAGCAGAGGGAACTCAGAGGCTTGTGGGGTTGGAGAAAGATGACAAAGGTCAGGAGGGGGCGAAATCCCGGAGATGACAGAGGTCAGGAGGGGGCAAAATCCCGGAGATGACAGAGGTCAGGAGGGGGC
>NC_063344.1:4186606-4188749 GCF_021869965.1 Rhincodon typus
GTCAGGAGGGGGCAAAATCCCGGAGATGACAGAGGTCAGGAGGGGGCGAAATCCCAGAAATGACAGAGGTCAGGAGGGGGCGAAATCTTTCAGGTCTTTGAAAACAAGGGTGAGATTTTTAAAATTGAGCCAGGGTTAACCTGGAGCAAGTAAGCACAGGCGTGTTAGGTGAACAGGCTTTGGTGCATATAAGGTCATTGACAAATGAGTTTTGGATGACCTCAAGTTTCTGGAATGTGGGAGGTCAACTAGAAGAACTTTGGAATCTTGAAGGGCTTGAAAGAGCATTTTCAGGAGCTGATGAGCTGAGGTAAGATAAATTTGGACACTGCTACAGGGGGTGGAAATAGGCTGTCCTAGTAACCATGCAGAAATGTGGCTGGAAGGAACCACTCGGGGTCAGTTTGTGAACAGTTTGGTTCAGTCTCAGCCAAATGCTGAGGGGAGGAATAAAGTGAGGAGCTAGCAAATGGAATTTGGACCAAAGATCAAAGACAAAGGTCCAGTCTATCCAATCCTTAACTGGAAAAAGGTTTGACTCATCTGGTACTGGTCTTTTAGTTAGCCATGTAGCTGTACAGGAAGGTGGGGATGAGATAGAGCTGGGTGTCATCAGCATACATGTGAAAACCAGCTCAGCTTTGGGATGGTGCTGTTCATGCACAGCATTTAGTTGAGACACTGGAGCGGGGCAGGGACAAGAATAGTTTCTTGGTGAGTCGGACAGTGCAGTGGAGTGCTGGGGAACATGACAGTATTGTGTAAACTGAATAAACAAGTCTACAAGACAGTTAGGTATAAACAGCTGAAGTACAGGCAATGCCAAGACAGCAATGATGACAGGACACAGAGTCCAACCAGAGCTAACTTCTTGCTGAACTTTCATTCTTGTACGTGCATCTTCCTGCTATCACCGACCCAGTCACTTGAAACTCCACTTTTTCTAAGTCTTTGTCACAACCTTTGCACCTATCCACTGCCCTAAGCTCAAACCGATTGTTTCTAACAAACACAGAGGGTGCTGGAGAAACTCAGCAGGTCTGGCTGCATCCAAGGAGTGTGAGAGAGAGAGAGAGAGAGAGAGAGATATAAAGTTAATGTTTCAAGTCTGGTGTTACACTTCCTCACACTGAATCTCCTGCAGTTCTGAAAGAGAGTCATACTGGACTCAAAAAGTTAACACTCACACTCTCTCTCTGTGTCTCTCTGTCTTCCAAAGCCCCCTCCCTCCACCCCCACAGATGCTGCCAGAGCTGCTGAGATTCTCCAGCATCCCCAGTATTTTGCCTTTATTTGACTGTCTATAATATTAGGTCCTTGCTCTCCTATTTCGAACACCCTGCCTTGCAGCGATTTCTTTTTGAAATACCTTGCACACATTGGCTGAGATTCTCATTACCTTCATCAAACATCATCCCCCAACATCATTTACTCAGTCAGTCAGAACGTTCAGAGTAATCAGGAAGAGCAGTGATCCTTGGTGGGAAATACTGTACTGTGTACAGCATTGTTAACCAATACCACCTTTATGACAGTGAATAGCTTCAGATACTATTGAGTCTCCTGTTCCCCTCTTCACACACGGTCTAGTCTCTCCTTTCGTACTGTCCCAGCCCATCCCAGGCATTCCTAAAGATGTGGCCCTTCCTTCCACGCACACAGTGCTGGCCCACCACCAGGAGCGGAGGCTGCCTCCCCAGTTCTGCAAAGTGAGAGCTCCTGGCCAGTCCCTTGCAGAGGGGTTTGGGGCCAGACTCTACACCCCATGCCCATGCCCATGCCCATGCCCATGCCCAGGCTGGACTGGCAGTGGTTGGGAGGGAGAGAGGGATGGAGGGGTTTGCTTTCCTGGTGGGTGGGGGGCGTGGGTGACTTGCTGGGCTGTGTATGACAGGGAAGGAGCCCACAGGCCAGCAGCACTGGGACAGTGAGAGAGCGTCTGTACCTTCAGGGGCTGCATTGGGGGGGTGGGGGGGGGAGGGGGGGGGAAACAGACCCCAGCCCAAGGGTCCCAGGTGAGTCTAACTGGGGGGGGGAGGGGTTATGGAGTAGGGGTTAGGAGGGGAGAAGAGGAACAACTTAGTGAGAGCCCCCTCAGTGAGTGTGGGGGCTAAATTCCTGACCCCTTCCCCTCACTCAATAG
>NC_063344.1:4189249-4211085 GCF_021869965.1 Rhincodon typus
TCAGTTGTGAATATTCGTTATCATTAGATATTTAATATCTGTGGAAATTTTTAACCAAATCTTCCAAATGTTAGACCCTTAAAGGAGGAATTAGCAGATGCAAGTTAGTGACAGTGATAATGAAATAACTGCCCAGAGGCTGGTATCCCATCACCAAGTCCCCCCTTTAGTTACTTGTGCACAGTACACTGGCTGTGATCAACCAGCTCAGAGTCAGTCCCCTGAACTGAGGAGATTCTAAATTGCTTATTTCCCCCAGAACCCATGTTGTGTGTTTGCACATGTCAGACACAGTTTAAAAAAACATTAGGTGTGTAAAGAACTTTATTGATAGTCCTCCACCTGGAAAAATACCCATGTGGTCAAATAACCAGTAGCAAGTGGGGCCGCTCTGGGGACAATGCCTATATGAACGAAACGGTGAAGGGGAGGGTACAGATCAAATTAAAATAGAATTAGAAGGGGACCCCATGTTTATATTGGTCAGCCAGGGCTTTCCTGATTGGCCCAGGTTAACGACCCCAATCAAGGATCTTGTAGTCAATGGATCCACCTGGTTCCAATCACTACAGATTATGTTGAAGTAGCTGAATAATATGATATACAAGTGAAATAGTGATAATCTGACTTAATGGATATAACACAACTATATAATTTCAGCTCCTATCCAGTAGCAAGATATTGGGGCTCTTGTGGTACGGTGGTAACGTCCCTGTCTCTGAATCAGGAGGCCTGGGTTAAAGTCCCACCTGCTTTGGAGGTGTGTCATGACATTGTTGAATGGGTTGTTTGGGAAAATATCTATGATCCTCAGTGTCTGTTCCCAGCTACTTTCCCTGCACGTAAAACAACATCTAGTAGTTGAATAAGAATATTGCTCCAAAGAGAAGCATATAACAGACTAGAATAACGGAAAGGACACTATAAATGATTAGTAACAAAAATAGAGATTGCTGGAAAAGCTCGGCAGGTTTGGTAGCATCTGTGGAGAAAAATCAGAGTTAACATCTCTGATTTTCATAGAATCCCTACAGTGTGGAAACAGACCCTTCATCCTAACAAGTCCACACTGACTCCTTGAAGAGCATTCCACCCAGACCCGTCCCCCTTTCCCTTTAACCCTGCATTTCCCACAGCTAATCCACACATCCCAGGATACTATGGGGTAATTTAGCATAGCCAATCCATCTAACCTGCACGTCTTTGGACTGTGGGAGGAAACCCAGACAGATATGGGGAGAATGTGTGAACTCCACACAGACAGCTGCCTGAGGGTGGAATTGAACCTGGGTCCCTGGTTCTGTGAGATAGCAGTGCTAACCACTGTGCCACCCCAAGATGCTACTCGACCTGCTGAGCTTTTCCAGTTGTCTCTATTTTTGTTTCTGATTTACAGCATCTGCAGTTCTTTCGATTTTTTTTCTAACTGGTCACCTAACCAGTAAAACCAGAAATGAACCTGCTGCTAAAACTTTACCTTCTCACTGCTGGGAAGATATATTTGTTTCAAAATAAACCCTGGTGATGTGGTCCACACATTGTTTTCATAAATTTGATCTAATCCTACAAATCAGAATTTTTAAAAAAACAGAGCGCAAGACATTTCAATAACCTGATGTCTAATTTCCACATTTTCCTCTTGTGTTACCAATCAGGTAAATTGTCATCAGAATAATTTATCTCTTTAAAGTTAGTGGAAATCACTTATGACTAATTTTTTAAAAAACACAGACAAGAATGTTGAGAGACTCACTCTTTGGATAGCTAGTTTTTAGTAATCAATATTGTAATGAAACTTGAAGATAAAATGTCTATAAAATGTGATACAGTTACGCATTCTTAATCAAGCTGCAATGACATTTAAAGAGTGACATTGTACCTTTCAAGCAAAAATAGCCGGTTATGTGCAAGTTGAACATTTTAGCATTCGCTTCTGTTTTTCCTTGCTTGGAATATGATCGTGTAATATCTTTGTGTTTTTTTTTTTGTCTTTTTTGCTCTTCTGTAACCGGTATTATTTTTGTGCAAGTAGGTTCCCCATCAACGTATTGAAATGTAAACTGTGTCTTGAATATCAAAGTGCTCCTAGGTCAGCAGAACCTGTTTGTGACAGAAGTGGCCATTTGATTTGCTGCATTTCATACGTGTGTTGAAGCTGTAAGTTCAAGGAAACAATAAAACTCTTAAAGAAATTGTCTATCGTATTAGCAATGCAAAGATTTTTGATGGTCTCAGTTCATTGCGTTTTTAATTAATTGGATTGAATGATAAATCTTGCACACTTCCATCTTCAAATATTATTCAGCTGAGGGCACGTACTAAACAATTACACTCACACACAGTTCCAGAGTTTACATTCTTCAATGTTAATAGGCCCTGGCACATGTGGACTGTATTCTCCAATGTACCAGTGGATGAGAACCCCACTGAAAATGCAATCAGAATAGACTTTGCACATTCTCCCCAGTGTTTGCGTAGGTCTCCTCCGGGTGCTCCGGTTTCCTCCCACAGCCCAAAGATGTGCAGGTTAGGGTGAATTGGCCGTGCTAAATTGCCCTGTAGTGTTCAGGGATATGCAGGCTAGGGGGATTAGCCTTGGGAAACACAGGGTTACAGGGGTAGGTTGCGAGGTGGGTCTGGCTGAGATGCTCTTGGGAGGGTGTGGATTTGATGGGCTTGATGGCTTCTGTTTGCACTGTAAGGATTCTATGAGCATTTATCATTAGATATTACTTCTTACAGTTTTGTTTTTGGAATTAGTCCCATATTAACCTTTCTAATGGTTACAAGGATTGTGAATAAAATCATGCTAGTTGATCCTGTCACAGTTGCCCCCCAGGGACAGCAGTCTGGAGGAATGCCCAGTGCTGTAGGAAGAAGGTCAGTGTCCTTCCCCACTCCACAATCTTCTCTCCGATACCTCCTACTCTGTCTCTCTCGGCTCCTATACCCACCTCCCACCAAGACTCATGCTCTACCACTCTCACTATTGGCTCCAACATCTTCCCCCACTCACCCTTAACCAGCCAAACCACTAACATCACTAACCCTGCATAGCCTCTGCGCTGCCCGCTCCCTCACTCAGGACAGCTCTTTGCCTGCACCCGCACTGTCATCCTCTGTAATCCCTGCCTCTTTCTCATTCCATGAAGAAAACACCCCAAAGAGTGCAGAAAGATTCAAGAGGGCTGCCTGGCATTCAACTCCTCACCCCTCGTGGATTGTAGAGAAGGGCACGTGTCAATGCCAGTTCCAATGGAGTGTGGGGAACCTGTGGCCAGTGTCTATGGAGCGTGGGGAGCCTGTGGCCAGTGTCTATGGAGCGTGGGGAGCGGGTGGCCAGGGTCTATGGAGCGAGGGGAGCCTGTGGCCAGGGTCTATGGAGCGTGGGGAGCCTGTGGCCAGGGTCTATGGAGCGTGGGGAGCCTGTGGCTAGGGTCTATGGAGCGTGGGGAGCCTGTAGCCAGGGTCTATGGAGCTTGGAGAGCGGGTGGCCAGGGTCTATGGAGCGAGGGGAGCCAGTGGCCAGGGTCTATGGAGCGTGGGGAGCCTGTGGCCAGTGTCTATGGAGCGTGTGGAGCCTGTGGCCAGTGTCTATGGAGCGTGGGGAGCGGGTGGCCAGTGTCTATGGAGCGTGGGCAGCCTGTAGCCAGTGTCTATGGAGCATGGGGAGCCTGTGGCCAGTGTCTATGGAGCGTGCCTTGAGATGTTGGTGCCCAGTTTCCAACACGGAGATGGTTTGGAGCAAGCAGCGAGCTGCTATCACTAATTACCCATTGGACCATAAGATGCAGGAGCAGAAGGAGGCCATTCAGCCCATTGTGCCTGCTCCACTATTCATGAGATCTGGGCTACTCTGATAATCCTTAACTTCACTTTCCTACCTTTTTCCTATAAAATCCCCAGTTCCCTTACTGATTAACAGTCAGTCTAACTCCACCTTGAATATACTCAATGACCCAGCCTCAATAGCCCCTTGTAGTAAAGAATTCCACAGATTCACTACTGTTTGAGACAAGAAATTCCTCCTCATCTCTGTCTTTAATGTGCTGCCTCTTACTCTGAGATTATACTCTCTGGTCCTAGACTCTCCAACAGGGGGAACTAGCCTTTCAACAGCCTTTACTCTGTAAATCTTATACATTTCAGTAAGGTCACCTCTCATGTTTCTGTATTCCAATGAGTACAGGCCCAGCCTACACAACCTCTCCCCATTGGACAGTGCCCCCCCCCATCCTGGTCTCAGTCTAGTGAACCTTCTCTGGACTGTGTCCCATGCTAGTACAGGCAGTCCCTGAGTTGTGAGTGGGTTCCATTCTAGAGTCTGATTGCAAGTCGGAACACAATGCAGGAAAGTGGAAATCAGCCATTCTTAAGTACAGCAAAAGTTCATACGTTAAAATTACACCACCACATGTGAGCCTGTTCATATGTCAGAAGCTTGTAAATTGGGAACCCCCTGTATATCTGTCCTTAGACACTAAACTGTTCACTGTATTCCAGCTGTGGTCTGACTAAAGCCTTCGATAGTTTTAGCAAAACCTCCCTATGATTACACCCCACTTCCTTTGAATTAAACATTCCATTTGCTTCCCTATTACCCGCTGAACTTGGATACTAGCTTTTTGTGGATCATGCACAAGGACTCCCAATCCCTCTGTTCTGTAGCTTCCCGCAGTCTTTCGCCAATATTCAGCTCCTCCAGTCTTCCTGCCAAACTGCAGAACCTCACATTCCAGCACGTCACATTCTGTCCACCAAGCTTTTGCCCACTCACTCAACCTGTCTATATCTCTCTGCAGGCTCTGTGGCAGCACCAGGCTGTCTGGTTCCTATAGTGTGTGCCGGGGATGGTGGGGCTAGTGGGCAGTGTGGAGCAGATGAGGGATTCACAGAGAAAGCAGTCCCTACGAAAGGCAGATAGGGGTGGGAAGGGAAATATCTCTTTGGTTGTGGGGTTGGATTGTAGGTGTTGGAAGTGGCGGAGGATGATGCATTGGATATGGAGGTTGGTCGTGTGATACGTGAGGACAAGGGGGATTCTGTCTTTATTTTTGTTGCAGGGAGGGTATATGAGGACAGAGGTGCGGGAAACGCAAGAGATGCGGTCGAGAGGGGGGATGTTGCTCTCCTTGAAATAAGAGTATATCTGGGATGTTCGGGAGTGGAATATACCATCTTGGGAGCAGACGCAGTGGAGGTGGAGGAACTGGGAGTAGGGGATCGCATTCTTGCCGGAAGGTGGGTGAGAGGAGATGTAGTCTAGGTAGCTGTGAGAGTCAGTAGGCTTGAAATAGATATCGGTTTCGAGGCAGTCACCAGAGATGGAGACAGAGAGGTCCAGGAAGGAGAGAGCGGTACTAGAGATGGTCCTGGTGAACTTAAGGTTGGGATGGAAGGTGTTGGTGAAGTGGATGAACTGTTCAAGCTCCTTGTGGGAGCATGAGGCAGTGCCGATACAGTCATCAAAGTAGCAGAGGAAGAGGTGGGGGATGGTGACAGTCTAGCAGTGGAAGAGGGATTGTTTCACATATCCTATGAAGAGGAAGGCATAGCTTGGGCCCACAGATGTGCAGGTGAACATCTGTCTGATGTGGAAGGTTTTATTGGTTCCTTGGATGGGGGTGAGGGGGGCGGTGTAGAGGCAGGTATAGCACTTCCTGCGGTTGCAGGCAAAAGTACTGGCGCCATTTCCTACACCTCCCCCCTCACCTCCATCCAAAGCACCAAACAAACCTTCCACATCAGACAGAGGTTCACCTGCACATCTGTCAATGTGGTCTGTTGCATCCGCTGTTCCTGATGTGGCTTCCTCTACATCGGTGAGGCCAAGTCTAGACTTGGAGACAGTTTGTAGAGCATCTACACTCTGTACACGACAAACAACAACACCTCCCAGTCGCGAACCATTTCAACTCCCCCTCCCAATCCCTGGACGACATGTCCATCCTGGGCCTCCTCCAGCACCACAATGTCGCCACCAGGAAACTGGAGGAGCAGCACCTCATATTCTGCCTTGGGAGCCTACAACCCAATGGTCTCAATGTAGACTTTACCAGTTTCAAAATCTCCCCACTTCCGGCCTCATCCCATGACCAACCCTCCCTCTCAACCCCGCTTCCTTGATCTGACACAACCTATCCATCTTCTCTCCCACCTATCCACCACTCCCACCTCACTGACCAATCCCCACCACTCCCTACCTGCACTCACCTATCACCGTCCCACCTACCTTCCCCAGCCCCACCCCTCCTCTCTCTATTTATTTCGGAACTCTGTACACTCTCTCCCATTTCTGAAGAAGGGTCCAGACCCAAAACGTCAGCTTTCCTGCTCCTCTGATGCTGCCTGGCCTGCTGTGTTCATCCAGCTCCACGCTGTGTTATCTCAGACTCCAGCATCGTCAGTCCTTACTATCTCTGGTTTCCATGTCAGGATCTTGCCTTCTGGTGTGTTTTAGTCAGTTAGGTGAAATAGGAAGTGTTGGGCTGTAAACCAAGCATTTAACAAGCTTTAATCACCATCAGTTGGCAACTCGCTGCTACCCCATGAGAAACCTGTCTTGTCATTTGTGAAAACCAGTAAAGACGGAGCGAGATTCTCCTGGTGTAAAGATGGGCCTCACTGAACATGTCCTGATTTTATCTCAAATTTCACCATGGCCCACATCACTCAGATTCAGCCCATTGTTTGTGCTGTGGAGAGTGCACAACACTGGGGGCACAGTGTCAGGATGAGGGGCAAATATTTAGGACCAACTTGAGGAGAAATGACTTAACTCAAAGAGTTGTTGAAACGTTAGAATTTTCCATCCCCAATAGATGTGGATGCTCCACTGTCGAAATGTTGAAGTCTTGCACTGTTAGATTTTTAGCATTTGAAGGAATCAAGGGATATGAAGAGGGGGCACGAAAGTGGAGTTTAAAACGAAGATCAGAGCGAATCGAACTGAATTGAAAAGAAGACTCAAAGGGCCCATATGGGCCCCTCATGCTCCCATTTCTTGTAGTCTAACACAATCATTACTTTCCCCTATGCATCTAGTTATCAAATTGTGCTTGGTAACACTGCTACGAAGGACCCCAAAAGATTTTGTGATATTAAAAGTGCATAATTTTGCTTGCTGGAATATTGTTAATTTGAGATATGCCAGACAGCAGGGGGTGGTCATTGATTCAACCACTTCTATTTTAACCCTGCTGTTACCTCTTGGACTAAACACTGGCAGATAAGTCTTCTCCCAGTGTAGCCTGATGTTACAACAAGATGAAAATAATATCAGGACTTACAGAACAGTCCTCCTGGAGCGCGTCAGAACCGTAGACAGGAATACGATGGGAATAACCCTACATGACATGGAACTTGATTATTCACAAAAACCTGCATCACAGTCATGAGGAATAACAGGACTGTAGTGAGCTATCATTTTCCTAAATGTATCGAGAACCTGGCAGATTCCTACAAAAGCCTAGTCCAGCAATTTGAGCATGTCCACAATACGAAACGCATTTCCCAGAAGTACCATGAACAGCGCAGCAGTGTCATTTTAATAAACTGTGCACATCTGATTTGATTTGATTTGATTTATTGTCACATGTATTTTGTTACAAAACAGTGAAATAAGTGTTGTATAATGTCGCCACGCTCCAGCACCATCTAAAAACACAGAAAAATAAACTAAAACACGGAATATAAAGGCAAAAAAAATGAAGAAATAAAGAAAACATTGAACTTTACAGTCCTCCTTGTTAAGTGCTCTGCCATGGACCTGGGGGCCAGGCATGAGTTGTCTTTGCCAGTGGAACACAAGTCACCCACACTTTCGCACCATCTCCTCTCCACTCACACCCTCACCACAATGTGTTCTCGCTGGGCCTTACCGATACAGACCCCCGGTGATACTACCAGGCATCGTTCCAGCCCAAACTCAACTTCGCCCCTGGCCATAAGTCTGCTCTTTTAAAAATTTATTCATGGGATGTGGTGCATCACTGGCCTGCATCTGTGAAGAGAAAGTCAGAGTTACCGTCTCAGGTCTGACGACCCTTCCTCAGAACCGCATTTATTGCCCCATAATTGGCCAGAGGGTAGTTAAGAGTCACATGAAGGCCAGACCAAGTAGGGATGACAGTTGCCCCCAAAAGGACATTAGTGAACCAGATGGGATTTTCCCCAACAATTGACAATGGATTCATTCATAGAATTCCAACCATGTGGAAACAGGACTTTCGGCCCAACAAGTCCTCAGAGCATCCCAGCCAGACCCTCCCTCCTGCCCCTGTAACCCTGCATTTCCAGTGGCTAACCCACTTAAAGTACACATCCCTGGACACTATGGCCAATTCACCTAATCTGCACATTGATTGGAGGAAACCCACGCAGACACGGGGAGAATGTGCAAATTCTACACAGACAATCACCCGAGAGTGGAATCGAGCCTGGGTCCCTGGTGCTGTGAGGCAGTAGTGCTAACCACTGAGCCACCGTGCCACCCCAATCATCCTTAGACTCTTAATTCCAGATTTTTACATTGAATTCAAATTCCACCATCTGCTGTGGCAGGATCTGAATCCACATCCCCAGAATGGTACCTGGGTTTCTGGGTTAACAGTCCAGTGATAATACCACTAGGAAACTTTGTTGTTGCAATCACAGCTTGATGCCACCGTGTCTCATACTGAGCCCAAACTCACCTCGGATGCTGCCACCCCAGATCCATGCTGGGCCCACTCACTCTCACCAATGCCATCACCACGACAGAGCTCTTCACCACGAGCTAAGTAAAACAAAACTAAAGAGAAAACACACAGATTGTGCCTGTTCCTGAATGGTGAGGGGTTGTATACAGTGTGTACAGCCCTCTCCACTCCATCGCTTACCGAGCCAGCAATTGGAAACAGTCGCTCATTCATCATGGTGATATAGAAAATGGTCATCTCCATCATTTCAAACACAGTGATCATTTTCATCAGATGTAGGCCATTTAGCCCATTGAGTCTGTTCTGCAACACCAATCATACAAATTCAAATGTAAAAGGCCTTTATTTATTTGATAAATATCAGCTGATTTATAGAAGTGTGCAGTGATGTTTCTACCCTTTCCAAATGCCCCCACTACAAGACTATGACGGAAATGACCTACATCCCTTTGCTGTTTGAGGTGATTTCATTCTCCCACTGAAACACAGTGTAGTGCAGTGTGCTAGATAAAAACCGAAAGAACTGTGGAACAGTTGTGGCATTCATCTCGAGAGCAGGAAGGTTTCATTGGAGCTGTACAGGACTCTATAAAAACCAAAAGAACTGCAGATGCTGTAAATCAGGAACAAAAACAGAAGTTGCTGGAAAAGCTCAGCAGGTCTGGCAGCATTTGTCAAGAAAAAATCAGAGTTAACATATCGGGTCTGGTGACCATTCCTCAGAACGGACCTGAAACATTAACTCTGATTTTTTTCTTCACAGATGCTGCCAGACCTGCTGAGATTTTCCAGCAACTTCTGCTTGTATTCCTCATGATCTTGAATAGTTCAATTAGATCTCCACCCAAGGAAATCTCCTGTTCCCTAAGGAAAACAGACCCAACTTTTCCATTTGAGGTGATGGCCTAGTGGTACTATTGCTAGCTGTTAATCTAGAGGCCCGGATAATGTTCTGGGGACCTGGGGTTCGAATCCCACTATGGCAGATGGTGGAATTTTAATTCAATAGAATATCTGGAATTAAGAATCTAATGATGACTGTGAATCCATTGTCAATTGTCGGGAAAACCCATCTGGTTCACTAATGTCCTTCAGGGAAGGAAACTGCCATCCTTACCTGGTCTGGCCTACATGTGACTCCAGACCCACAGCAATGTGGTTGACTTTGAACTGCCCTCTGGGCAATAAATGCTATGTAGCTAGCAATGCCCACATCATGTTAATGAGTTTTAAAAATCTATCTTCCTATCTGAAATTCCTTATCCTTGGAGCTGTTCCCGCAAAACTCTTCCACACTCTTGTATCCTTCCCAAAATGTGGCAGTCAGAACTGGACTTAGCAGAAATGGGCCTTCCCTCCATCATAAGGTCAGAAGTGGGGATGTTCGCCGATGATTGCACAATGTTCAGCATCATTCGTGACTCCTCAGATACTGAAGTAGTCCATGTTCACATGCAACAAGATCTGGTCAATATCCAGACTTGGGCTGACAAGTGGCAAGTGACATTCGCGCCACACAAATGCCAGGCTATGACCATCACCACTAAGAGACAATCTAACCACCGTCCCTTGGCATTCAATGGTGTTACCATCACTGAATCCCCCACTATCAATGTCCTGGGGACTATCATTGACCAGACACTCAACTGGACTCACCACATAAACGCAGTGGTTACAACAGCAGGCCAGAGGCTGGGAATACTGTGGTGAGTAACTCACCTCCTGACTCCCCAAAGCCTGTCCACCATCTACAAGGCACAAGTGAGGAGTGTGATAGAATTCTCCCCACTTGCCTGGATGGGTGCAGCCCCAACAACACTCAAGAAACTTAACACCATCCAGGACAAAGCAGCCTGCTTAATTAGGATCGCAACCACAAGCATCCACTCCCTCCACCACCGACGCTCAGTAACAGCAGTGTGTACTATCTACAAGATGCACTGCAGAAATTCACCAAAGATCCTCAGACAGCACCTTCCAAACCCACGACAACTTCCATCCAGAAGGACAAGGGCAGCAGATACATGGGAACACCACCACTTGCAAGTTCCTCTCCAAACCACTCACCAACCTGACTTAGAATTATATTGCCATCCCTTCACTGTTGCTGGGTCAAAATCCTGGAATTCTCTCCCTAAAGGCATTGCGTTTGTACATAAACCTAATGGGCTGCAGCGGTTCAAAAAGGCAGCTCACCACCACCTTCTCAAAGGCAACAAGGGATGGGCAAGAAATGCTGACCCATGCAGTGCTGGCCACATCCCACAAATGAAGATAATTTAAAAATCCTTCCAGATAAAGCATGCCACTCGATTGGCAGTCTATCTGCACCTCCAAGACCAGCTGCCCCACCTGCAGTGTAGAGTGGCAGCAGTGTGAACCATCTCCAAAATGCATTGAAGCAACTCCCAAAGGTTCCTTCAGCAGCGCCTTCCAAACGTGCCACCTCTATCCCCTCGAAGGGCAAGGGCAACAACGTCATGGCAAGCCTCCACCTGCAAGATCTCCTCCAAGCCACACCCCAGCCTGAGTTGGAAATATATCGCCGTTCCTTCACACCTACTCGCAAAACTCCTGAAGCTCACATCCTAACAGCACTCTGGGTGCCTCTCAGTTACCACCTTCTCCAGAGAAATTAGAGACAAATGCTAGCTTAGCCATAGAGACATCTATGAATAAATAGTGTTCAAAAAGTCACATTACTGCAAAGGTTGGGGTATCTAAGTTCAGTTAAATAAATGAAAAATGCTATTATTAGTAATAGCAGACATGAAGCAATTGGATTATTCTAAAATCCCAATTGGTTTATTGAAGTACTTTAAGGAAAGAAGTCTTCTTTACTATGCTTGGTCTGGCCTGTATGTAATTCCAGACCCAAAGCAACGTGACTCTAACTTCCCTCTTCAATGTAATGGTAAACCATGCAGTTACATCATACAAAATATCTTCACCCAGCCAGACTCCCAGAAACAGTCATACAGGGGCATTAGAGGTAGCCGTGTCTACATCTCATGAATGTGTGAATAAATAAATTGAACTGCCGTTAGTATCCAAGTGCTGCTGTTATACTTTAATGAAGCTGTGAATGAAGCAACCCTTACAGCTGCTAACATTTGCTCGAAAAACATTCAACTCTCTCAATATGTCTAAGTCTTTAAGACAAACTTTTTAAACAAAAACAATCTCCACAGTCCGGCTTTATGAAGCTTTATTGGTGGCATTCATAGGTTGTGAAATCAAGTAAGCATGGCTAACTCACAGCAGGATTTGACTCCTGTAGTGTCATCAAATGTATTACTTGACTGAAATAACCCTGTTACTGTCCATTGGCAAAATTCACGATTACATTCAACAAGAAATTTACACAGCGGCTGTAATTATATATTGCATCTGCGCTGGTATCTCTCTAACATTCAATGTTTCGTCAACATCAAAATTCATCACAGAATGTATTCCACATTTCTTTGTTCTGCTTGCAGAGATTAATGGATAATCCAGGCGCAGGTCAAAAAGTGTTCATTTGAAGGGAAATCCAGAAAAGATGCTGTTTTCTTTTCAAAGATGGAGTTGCTTTTATGTTCTTTACCTATCTGTCATTGTTATTACCCAACAACTTTGTAAGGATTCACACAGTTGTTAGCAACAATTGGTATCACTCCCTAAGGCAGTTCATAGAATCCTACAATGTAGAAACAGGCCATTTGGCCCATTAAGTTCACACCAACCCTTCAAGGAGCATCCCACCCCCAGACCCACCCTATCCCTGTAACCCTGCATTTCCCATCATTTACCCACCTAGCCTGCACATTCCTGGACACTATGGGGCAATTTAGCATGGCCAATCCACCCTAATCTGCACAGCTTTGGACTGTGGGAGGAAACCAGAGCACCAGGAGGAAATCCACGCAGACACGGGGAGAATGTGCAAACTCCACACAGACAGTTGCCTGAGGGTGTGGATTGAACCCGGGTCCCTGTTACTGTGAGGCTGCAGTGCTAACCACTGAGCAACCGTGTTAATGATCTGCTGTTGTATTGTGGTGCATGTGCTGATTTCATGTCTCGTAACAGCTCTTTAAATAAATAAACAACCAGAATTCGGCTCTGTTATTTGCTTGGATAGAGGCTTTCATTCTGGAGCTTTTGATTTTTCAAGAATATTGAGCATCTCTTATTTTGAACAAAATTGAATTTCATGTCTTATACAGAGGTTAATTTCTCACCAAACCTAAGCCTAAAGCTGGATTGAATTCTTATGATGTCTTCTTCCTTTAATCAGAGCTAGAGCCTTACTGAGGGACACTTTGTGGACCCTAAATTATTCATGTGTATGACCAGGGAATGTAAATAGATTATAGGGGCTCTCTTTGGGCCATACATATCAAAAAGGGTTGAGAGCAGTTATGTGCATAGGACACCATTCCCAAATTATTTTGGTGTCATGTGCATTTCTTCTGTTCTCTCACCAAACCCCCAATATCCTTTTGGATATCTTGGTATTGCTATTGTCTCTGGGAATAGACCACCTTCACTTACAGGGGGCGGCACAGTGTGCTCGTGCCTCACAGCGTCAGGGACCCGAGTTCGATTCCACCCTCAGGTGACTGTCTGTGTGGAGATTGCACATTCTCCCTGTGCCTGCATGGGTTTCCTCCGGGTGCTCCGGTTTCCTCCCACAGTCCAAAGATCCGTAGGTTGGGTGGATTGGCCATGGGAAACGCAGGGTTACAGTATAGGGTCGGTCTGGGTGGGATGCTCTTTGGAGGTTGGTCAGGACTCAATGGACTGAATGGCCTGATTCCTCTGTGTAGGGATTCTGTGGTCAGTTACAGCGATCATGAGCTATCTTCTGAGGTGCCCCTTGTTAGAATCCACATTATAGGAGGAATGCGATTGAACTGGAGACAGTGCGAGGAGATTTACCAGGATGTTGCCTGGGCTGGAGAGTTACACAGAAACATAGAAGATAGGAGCAGGAGGAGGACATTCGGCCCTTCGAGCCTGCTCCGCCATTCATCACAATCATGGCTGACTGTCCAACTCAATAGCCTTATCCTACTTTCTCCCACAACCTTTGACCCCATTCACCCCAAGCACTGTATCTAGATGCCTCTTGAATACATTCAATGTTTTGGCATCAACTATTTCCTGTGATAATGAATTCCACAGGCTCACCACTCTTTGGGTGAAGAAATGTCCCCTCATCTCCATCCTAAATGGTCTACCCCAAATCCTCAGACTGTGACCCCCGGTTCTGGACACACCCACCATTGGGAACATCCTCCCTGCATCTACCCTGTCCAGTCCTGTTAGAATTGTATAAGGCTCTATAAGATACCCCACCCCCCTCATTCGTCTGAACTCCAGCGAAAACAATCCCAACCGAGTCAATTTCTCCTCATACGTCAGTCCCGCGATCCCCGGAATCAGCCTGGTAACCCTTCGCTACGCTCCCTTGAGAGCAAGAGCATCCTTCCTCATAAAGGGAGACCAAAACTGCACACAACATTCCAGGTGTGGCCCGAACTCTATTGAGCCACTAGCTCTCCAGAATCAGTTAAATATTTATGTGAGTGTTTTACTATGCTTTGTTAATGGCAGGGAATCGTACCCACCATATAGTAACCCATCTGATCTCACTCTTTTCCCATGTTCACTGACATCGATTTACAGCAGCAAACAACAATGGGGCCTCAGTTCAGCCGATGCTAGATTTTCATGTTTAACCAGAGAAGAACTCAATTGCTGCGCAGGCAGCTCTTCCTTTACAGGCTAAGATACATAGATGGTTATGGCTCCAAAGAAGACCATTTGGCCCATCTTGTCTGTGCTGGCTCTTGGAAGGCGCAATTCACTCAGTGATTCTATGTAGGAAGTAGAGTTGTTTGAAAGGCACATGGAAGGACTGAAGAAGGACAAGAACATCATAATACTACCCGCAGATAAAGGGTGCATGACAGTGACACAGGGACTACCTGTCCGAGGCAGAGGCACTGCTGGCCAATGAAAACACATACCGGCCAGTACAAACTGACCCGACACTGCAATTAGGCAACAAAATCCTCTACCCACTAAAAAGATTCAAACAAACCGGACAGATCAACAAAGCAGACTTCTTAAGAATGAAACCCGAATGAACCAACACACCCCGATTCTACGCCCTCCCGAAAGTACACAAGCCGGAAGACCCCCTTAGACACAAACTACTCAGCGATTCTTCCGTCACTGTGGAGCATCACGAGCACTCTGTACAACTGAGCGACACCATGGACAGGGTTTTCGGTCTGAGCCTGGGAACCCCATTCCTGGATCACCTCCAAGTCCCAACCCCATGCTGCCATTTTGAACTGGGCTAGGCAGGAGCCAGCTGCCTGAATGGCCATGGATGTTGATTCTCAAAGACAGACACATCAAATATTCTGCTCAAGTGACAGTAATTTTGTACCAGCCTTTGGCCGCCTCTGACTTCCTCTTTAATAAACAAGTTTTTTTTTTAATCAGCTGTCACAACCAGCAATGTTTCCCCACTGTACTCCCAACAATGGTGTATTAATGAAGCTCAGATCATTCACTCATCCTGTACTTACCTTTGAAAATGTGATTCTATCCCTCTCCAAGCAGTTAATAAGATTTCCGACAAGTTAATTGAGGACCTGTGGGTTACCAGCTCCAGTTCCACTTTTGCTGCTGTGTCAGAAGACTGACACATAATCCAGAAGTGCCATTTCCAAAGCATGCCTTACATGATTGTAAACTAGGCCCCCATGTTTACCTAGCACCATCCTTGTTGTATGATGCAACAGATTCCAGAGCAGACAGGCCTGTGCCTTTAAGACAGTTAGACATCAATTCGGAATATGACCCTCTGGTTTAAAGGTTGAGACCACATTTATAGTCACTCTGTGTCGTGGACTCAGTGTAGCTAGTTAGTATGTGTGTGCAAGGCATGGTAACATCAGTATGTTCAGAACCTAGATCGTGTGTGCCAGTCCGTAGTTGTAAACGGTGTTGTAAATAAACTTCAAGATATTTGTCTCAACAAGTGCCCTACTTTTTGTGATATACGCAGCATGAACTAAGACATAGTACACAACAAACCAAAGCATTAACAATTTTGCGCTGTCGAAGGACGTTTGTTGCAAATTATACCTTGAAGAATGCCAGCAAACATTTTTAAGATATTAGCTGATAAGATCTTAATGCTGAAGCACTGTTTATTGGCTTTGCCATCAGCAATAACACAAGAACATAAGAACTAGGAGCAGGAGTAGGCCGTCTGGCCCTTCGAGCCTGCTCCATGATTCAATAAGATCATGGCTGATCCTTTCATGGACTCAGATCCACTTACCCGCATTCTCACCGTATCCCTTAATTCCTTTATTGTTCAAAAAAAATCTACCTTCTCTTTAAAAATGTTTAATGAAGTAGCATCAACTACTTCACTGGGCAAGGAATTCCATAGATTAACAACCCTCTGGGTGAAGAAATTCCTTCTCAGTTCAGTCCTAAATCTGCTCCCTCTAATCTTGAGGCTGTGCCCTCTTGTCCTAGCTTCACCTGCCAGTGGAAACATCCTCTCTACTTCTATCTTATCTATTCCCTTCATAATTTTATATGTTTCTATAAGATCCCCCTCAATCTTCTGAATTCCAATGAATATAATCCCAATCTACTCAGTCTCTCCTCATAAGCCAACCCCCTCAACTCCAGAATCAACCTAGTGAACCTCCTTTGCACCCCCTCCAGTGCCAGTACATCCTTTCTCAAGTAAGGAGACCAAAACTGCACACAGTACTCCAGGTGTGGCCTCACCAGCACCTTGTACAGCTGCAACATAACCTCTCTGCTTTTTATTTCAATCCCTTCAGCAATGAAGGACAAAATTCCATTGCCTTCCTAATTACTTGTTGTACCTGCAGACCTACCTTCTGTGATTCATGCACAAGGACACCCAGGTCCCTCTGCATAGCAGCATGCTGCAACTTTTTACCATTCAAGTAATAATCCTTTTTACTATTACTCCTACCAAAATGTATGACTTCACATTTATTTACATTGTATTCCATCTGCCAGACCTTTGCCCACTCACTCAATGTATCTATGTTCCCCTGCAAAGTTTCACAGTCCTCTGCACACTTTGCTTTGCCACTCATCTTAGTGTCATCTGCAAACTTTGACACCCTACACGTGGTCCCCAACTCCAAATCATCTATATAAATTGTAAATAATTGCGGTCCCAACACCGATCCCTGAGGCACACCACTAGTCACTGACTGCCAGCTAGAATAGCACTCATTTATCCCCACTCTTTGCTTCCTGTTAGTCAACCAATCCTCTATCCATGCTAATACTTTACCCTTAATGCCATGCATCCTTATCTTATGCAGTAGCCTCTTGTGCGGCACCTTGTCAAAGGCCTTTTGGAAATCTAGGTACACCACATCCACTGGGTCCCCATTGTCCACCTCGCTTGTAATGTCTTCATAGAATTCCAAAAGATTTGTCAAGCATGACCTGCCCTTCATGAACCCATGCTGCGTCTGCCCAACAGGACAATTTCTATCAAGATGCCTTGCTATTTCTTCCTTGATAATAGACTCAAGCATCTTCCCCACTACAGAGGTTAAGCTAACTGGTCTATAATTCCCCATCTTTTGTCTACTTCCCTTTTTAAACAGTGGCGTCACATTTGCTGTTTTCCAATCTGCTGGGACTGCCCCAGAGTCCAGCGAATTTTGGAAAATTACCGCCAGTGCACCTGCTATTTCTCCCGCCATCTCTTTTAGTACCTTGGGATGCATTCCATCAGGGCCAGGAGACTTATCAATCCTTAGCTCCATTAGCTTGCCCAACACTACCTCTTCCGTAATAATGATTGTTTCCAGGTCCTCACCTACCTTCGTCTCTTTGTCTATTACTGGCATGTTATTAGTGTCCTCCACTGTGAAGACCGATACAAAATACCTGTTCAATGCCTCGGCCATTTCATCATATCCCATAACTAAACTCCCCTTCTCATCCTCTAAAGGGCCAACATTTACTTTAGCCACTCTTTTTCGTTTTATATATTTATAGAAACTTTTCCTATCCGTCTTTATATTCTGCGCTAGTTTTTTCTCATGTTCTATCTTACTTTTCCTTATCGCTCTTTTTGTGGCTTTCTGTTGACCTTTAAAGTTTTCCCAATCTTCTAGTTTCATGCTGTTTTTGGCCACTTTGTATGCCTTCTCTTTCAATTTGATAGCCTCCCTTATTTCTTTAGACACCCATGGCAGATTACCCCTTTTCTTACAGTCCTTCCTTTTCATTGGAATATACTTTTGCTGAGCACTTTGAAAGATTGCTTTGAAAGTCCTCCACTGCTCGTCAACTGTCCCACCATAAAATCTTTGTATCCAGTTTACTTTAGCCAAGTCCTCCCTCATTCTATTGTAGTTCCCCTTGTTCAAGCACAGGACCCTGGTATTGGATTTTATCTTCACACTCTCCATCTGTATTCTAAATTCGACCATACTGTGATCACTCCTTCCAAGAGGATCCCTAACTATGAGGTCATTAATTATTCCTGTCTCATTACACAGGACCAGGTCTCGGATAGCTTGTTCCCGCGTTGGTTCCATTACATACTGTTCAAGAAAACTATCACGGATACACTCAATGAACTCCTCCTCAAGGCTACCCTGACCGAGCTGGTTCGACCAATCTACATGTAGGTTAAAATCCCCCATGATAATTGCCGTACCATTTTTACAGGCATTAGTTATTTCTTTGTTTATTGCCCGCCCCAATGTGACGTTATTATTTGGTGGCCTATAGACTACGCCTATCAGTGACTTTTTCCTCTTAGAATTTCTAATTTCCACCCAAATGGATTCAACCTCATTCTCCATAGAACCTATATCATCTCTCAGCACTGCCCTGATGTCGTCCTTGAATATCAGAGCTACACCACCTCCCTTACCTTCCTGTCTGTCCTTCCGAATAGTCTGGTACCCTTGGATATTTAACTCCCAGTCGTGACCATCCTGTAACCATGTCTCCGTAATGGCTACCAAATCATATTCATTCGCGATGATTTGTGCCGTTAACTCGTCAACCTTGTTACGAATGCTACGAGCATTCAGGTAAAGTGCCTTTATGCTAGCTTTCTTACCCTCATGATTTCCAACATCTCTAATAATATCTCCTGAGCTATCCTTCCTTTTTGCTTCTTTCATAGTCTGCCTTGAACTTAAACCCTCCTGCACACATGCTAACCTACTGCTTACCTTTTTATTTACCATCATACTCCCTGTCGTTTTCCCTTTCCCTTCCCCCCAACTCACTAGTTTAAAGTCCTAGTGACCACCCTATTTATCCTTTTCGCAAGAACACTGGTTCCAGAATAAGCTGTGCAGATTAAAATATCTGTATAAATGTTAAAGATTTCCAAACCAGCTTTGGAGCAGTTGAGTAAGGCAACTAATAATTTGGTGTATTTTGTTGGTAGAGCTCATATCAAGAGAAATTCCCCCCTTTTCCACAAAGTATTTGGAATTGTATGAATGACAGTGGAGTATCAGCAACTTCCTTTAACTTGCTTTAACTATCTCCAAAAGATATCAGCAGGTTATCCTCTTCAATCTCAGGAGGTCTCTCTGATCCAAACACCCCATTCCTTGCCATGGTGAAGTGAATAGCACATGTAGGCTTCTTGTGTATGATGTTGGGAAGGTTCCTGAGAAGGCTTAGGAGCTGCATACTCATCGATCAATGAAAAGAATCAAGGGTACATTTCCCTTTCTCCGTTCCAATATTAGAAACTTGGAACTGAGCTAATCAGCCACAGAGATGTAGGAGCAAATCCCACAGATGCTGGAATCTGTACTGGAAACAAAAATTGCTGGAAATCACAGCAGATCAGGCAGCATCCATGGAGAGAGAGCAAGCTAACGTTTTGAGTCGAAGTGAGTGATGACCCCCATATACTGGATGGAATTTAATACCCTCCCAACCTTCCAGGAGCTGGATGGGTACCAGAGAGGAGGGGTATTTACTCAGGGGAGAATGATGATTTGGAAACCTTCCCAACCTACCCTCTACCTGCCCCTGTTCTCATTGTGGACCAGTTAAGAGCCTCATTCTGCCACTCCATCACACTCCTCCCTTGTGCCTTGTAGATGGTGGACAGAATTTGAAGAGGCAGAAGATAAGTCACTTGCCATAGAATGCGTACCCTCTGACCTCCATTTATATGGTAAGCTCAGTTCAGTTTCTGGTCAATGGTTCCCCCAGAATGTTGATTGCAAGGAATTTGTCAATTGTAATGTCAAGAGGCGATGGTTAGATGCTCTCTTACCGGAGATTATCATTTCCAGGCATTTGTGTGTCATGAATGTTACCCATCACTTGTCAGCCCAAGCCTGGACATTGCCCAGATCTTGTTGCTTGTGGATTAGGAATGCTTCAGTATGATGGAGGGAGGTCATTGATGAAGGTGGTTGGGCCTTGGACACTACCCTGAGGAACTTCTGCAGAGATGCCCTTGAGCTGAGATGATTAACCTCCAACAACCAGAACCAGCCTACTTTGTGCTACGTGGGTCAACGGGCTGAAAAATGGCAGATGGAGTTCAACCTGGATAAACATGAGGCATTGCATTTTGGTAAAACAAACAAGGATAGGGCTTATACAATTAATGGCAGTACAATAGGGTATGTTGTAGAACAGAGGGAACTTGGGGTGCAGGTACATAATTCCTTGAAGTTTATGTCACATATAAACAGGATGGTTAAAAAGGTGTTTGACACACTTGCCTTAATTGCTTAGTCCTTTGAATTTAAGAGTTGGGATGTTATGTTGAGGTTGTACAGGACATTGGTGAGGCCTCTTCTGGAATATTGTGTCTAGTTCTGGTTGCCCAGTTATAGAAAGGATATTATCAATCTAGAGAGGATTCAGAAGAAATTTACCAGGATGTTGCCGGGTATGGAAGGTTTGAGCGATAAGGAAAGGTTGGAGAGGCTGGGACTTTTTTCACTGGAGCATAGGAGGTTGAGATGTGACCTGCTAGAAGTTTATAAAATAATGAGAGGAATAGAGCTAATGGTAATTGTCTTTTCCCTAGGATGACGGACTTCAAGTTTAGGGTGCACATTTTTAAGGTGAGATGAGAGAGGTTTAAAAAAGACGTAAAAGGCAATTTTTTTACACAGAGGATGGTTCGCATGTGCTGTGAATTTCCTGAGGAGGTGCAATTTCAACATTTAAAAGACATTTGGATAGACATACAAATAGGAAAGGTTTGGAGGGATATGGGCTAGGAGCAGGCAGCTGGGACTAGTTTAGTTTGGGATTAAAGGGTCTGTTTCCATGCTGTATGACTCCAACCAGTGGAGAGTTTTCCCCCGATTTCTGTTGTTTTGTGAGGCCTTCTTGATGCTATGCCTAATCAAGTGCTGGGCTCATATCAAGAGCTATCACTCTCACTTCACCTTCGCCTCGGAGTTCAGCTCTTTTTGTCCATGTTTGAACCAATCAAATCCGGAGACAGGTTGGCCTGGCAGAGTCCAAATTAGGCCACAGTGAGCAGATTCTCTCTCTCTCAGTGGGGATCGTATCAGTCTTAACAAAGGTAAATGTCTGAGGTCTGCTGCACACCAAATTCTCAGAAAACTTTGAAGGTCCCAGCACATGGATTGCAGTGGTTCAAGAAGGCAGCTCACCACCACCTTCACTCGGGCAACTAGGGACAGGCAATAAATGCAGGGCCCAGCCAGCAATGCCCACATCCTCAAGTGAATAAAGAACATTTTGATTCGACTGATGTGCATTTTTAAAAACCAGTGTTATTAATTTTTTTATTCACTCACGGGATGAGGGTGTCACTGGCTAAGACTGCATTTATTGCCCAGACGGCAGTTAAGAGTCACCACATTGCTGTGGGCCTGGAGTCACATGCAGGTAAGGATAGTAGTGAGGGACTAAAAGACATTAGTGAGCCAGATGGGTTTTTCATCACGAGACGACTCCAAATTTCCAGATATTTTATTGAATTCAATCTCCACCATCTGCTATAGCAGGATTTGAACCTGTGTCCTCAGAACATTACCTGGGTCTCTGGATTAACAGCCCAGTGATAATACCACTAGGCCATCA
>NC_063344.1:4211485-4217979 GCF_021869965.1 Rhincodon typus
GAGCAGGAAGGCTGACATTTCAGGCCTAGACCCTGAAGAAGGGTCTAGGCCCGAAACATCATCCTTCCTGCTCCTCTGATGCTGCTT
Source organism: Rhincodon typus (assembly GCF_021869965.1). NCBI lineage: Eukaryota > Metazoa > Chordata > Chondrichthyes > Orectolobiformes > Rhincodontidae > Rhincodon > Rhincodon typus. The sequence continues at coordinate 4,211,573 of NC_063344.1, forward strand.
GGCCTGCTGTGTTCATCCAGCTTTACACCTTGTTATGCAAAGAACATCCGATTAATTGCAGGCAGAAGTAGACAGACTGAAAAGTGGTGATGTAAAGATCAAATGAATGCTCCATTTTTTGTTAGAAATTGTATTGTGATGCTGTACACACACTATTCCTCTGTATTCACGCCAAGATTTTAAACCGAAACATTCACCTCCAGGGGTCAGTGACTACACACAAGTTTCTATTGAAGAAAACAGATGGCAATGTTAATTGGAGAGAAACTCATTTGATTCGGTGACTGATTAGAAATTAAAATGTTCAGGTGAATGAGGATGATTATTCTTAATCTTCAGTTATTAAATTTATGAAGTCGAAATTTGTATTTGTAATTCTTTCTGATGCATTTGATCGTATATAATACACATGAAACGGCAGTACCTGAAACAGACAGCAGGTAGCATCTGAACTCCAACCAGCTGAACCTGATTTCATGTTGGGATGAATGAAAATCAGTCAGAACTGAAGCTAAATCTCCACCTTGCTGTACATTGAAGTCAAAAGGTAGTATCTCAAACTTCATTACTGCTGGTTTCAATGAAATTTCAACCATTTCTATCACATGAGGCCAATTCTCCCTTCATCAGTTCTACACCCGAGAAATCCACCCCATGATATTTGACTTTCCTACAAAAGGAACCTGTTCCCATTTCTCTGCTTATTCTCTCTCCAGCAGAATATTTTGTTACAAAATTCAAAAATATGAAAACAATAAAAATTATGGTCACTATTAAATATTGTCAGTGTTTGCCCCACCTCCCCGTCTCTCTTGCTATGTTCCCCAATTGTTCAAACAATGAGCTGCAGTACCGTAACTGGCTCGGATTAAATTGATGGAGTTATTAAGGTCTGCTGCTTGGAAACTACATCATCATTAAAGATTACAAGATGCGAAATGGCTGCCAGCAACATTATCTTGCAAGTAATTTTAGTGGAGGCATTCACAGAATATCTGAATCTTTCAAATGAATAAGCACTTCCATTAAAACAACATCGAGAGAAATTTAATTGGACTGTTTTAACTATTCATCTGATAGTCATTGCTAATCTAGTCCAATTGACCTAAGGTTTGTCCAACATCAATTGGGATAATTCAGTTGCTGCATTTCATCAGATCCAGTATCCATTTATCAAAATAAATGCCAGACATGACTCAGTTGGTAGAATTCCCATCTAAGTCTGACAGTTGTAAGTTCAAACCCTGCTCCAGATACAAGAAGGGCTGTTGTGATCCAGTGGTACCTTTGCGCTAGAAGGTTCAGGTTCAAGTCTTTCCTGTCTTGGATGTGTATCATAGCTTCAGTTTATCACTGTGCTTCTACTGATAACACTCATTGTTTCATCACACTTTAAAAATTAATCAAACTGGAAAGACCAAACTCAAAATATGTTAGGACTAAATGCAAAGCATTTCCTGAGCTTTGATTTTCTCTTAAAGCAACAATAATCTTTCTGTTCAACACAGTGTGGAGCTGGAGGAACACAGCAGGTCAGGCAGCATCAGGGCAGGAGGAAAGCTCAGAAAGCGACCCGACCTGAAACATCAGCTTTCCTGCTCGGCCTGCTGTGTTCCTCCAGCTCCACACTGTGTTATCTCTGACTACAACATCAGCAGTTCTTACTATCTCTGATAATCTTTCCAGGGCAGCTGGACTGCTTTCTTTTTAATCTGACAGCTCCAAAGGTTTACAAATTAACATTCGTGACCTGTTTCGTCCCCGTTGGTAAAGGTGTGATCTATAAAAAGCAAGCTCTTGCTGATTATTAAAGAGTGAATGTTGACAATTGATTTAAAGGGGTGTCCATGAACACATTACGATGGCAATTGTAGAAGCAAATGACTGCAGATGCTGGAATCTGTGCTGAAAACGAACAATGATGGTAATCACAGTGGGTCAGGCAGCATTCACAACAGAGAGCAAGCTAATGCTTCGAGTTTAAATGACTCTTCATCAGAGCATCAATGACATTTGAATTAACTTTCAGTCCATGCATGAACACAGTACATTAATGTGACATTACAATACATTGCCCCACTGTGAAAGTTATCTCTTTACCTTTGTCTGGAAGCTCAGCAGAATAATAAAACATGACCAAAGCATCAATCAAATCAATGCTGCTGTAGCATGGACGCATTCGTTCACCATTTTCCTTTTGCAAATACACTTGATTGCGTTAAATGGTTCATTTGTATTGTAGGTTTAATCAGGCTGGTAATTTTCCTTTAATTAAAAAGAACTGTAGATGCTGGAGGTCTGAAACAAGCACAGACACTTCAGCAGGTTTTGCAGCATCTGGAGAGAGAGAAAGCAGCGTTAATGTTTTGGGTCCAGTAACTCTTCATCAGAACTGTCACTGGACTTGAAAGATTAACTCTGTTTCTCTCTCCACAGATGCTGCCAGCCCTGCTGAGTTTCTCCAGCAATTTGTCTCGGTAATATTTTAAACCAGGGACAGGTTACAGTGTTTGTGTGGTACCCAGCCCTCGTCTATAGCTCCAAGCAGCCTGTGTACTGTGACACCTTACCTTAGGAGCCTGTCCCATTTTTCAGGCTAAACTGACACAAAGGGTACCGACCCAAAACGTCAGCTTTCCTGCTCCTCTGATGCCGCCTGACCTGCTGTGTTCCTCCAGCTCCACACTGTACTGTCTCCATTAGCAATACCATCGTGGAGCTGCCAAACAAGGTACACTCATTGTAAATGTTGCCATTTGGTTCATTGCATTAATTAGAAGACGGAATCTCATAATATCAAGGCCACCAAATCGATGAGAGGGATTAAATGTTGGACCTAGTTGTTGTATTTTAATTATGGTTCATGGGCATTAGATGCATTAATTTGTGTCCCTATAAATAGAGATGGAGTGCCTTGTCACCCCCAGAAATAACATTTAAATTCTCTTCTTTCATTCAGGGAATGTGAGCAATATGGGCCAGGCCAGCAATCATTACTCACCCCAAACTGCTTTTGAGAAGGTTCTAGTGAGCTGCCTTCTTGAACTGTTCCAGTCCATGATAGATACACAGTTTCTCTTGGGTGTGAAATTCAACGATCACATTAACGTACATCTACAGCACCTTGCTTGCTGCCTTGATCCCTGGAGCACGGAATAATTTTGAATTCCCAGTCGAGATTGGATTCAGGACAAAAATAGAAATTGCGGGAGAAGGTCAGCAGCATCTGTTGGGAGAGAAACACAGTTAACTTCTGAAGAAGAGTCAAGTCAGACTCAAAACATTAACTGTTTCTCTCTCCCCGGATACTGCCAGACCTGCTCAGTTTCTCTGGCAATTTCTGTTTTTGTTTCAGATTCAGGTCAGATGGGCAGCTCTTCAACATAAGAAGCCTAAAGGTAAGGGTTAGAAATCTACAAGAGAGAGCAAGGGCACTGGAAGAACTTACTTTGTTGATCACTGGGCTGTTATGGCACGTTTCTAATAAAATTAGCACATAATCTTGAACCACTTAGCGACAGCATGCCTGAAATTTGGCATTCTAGATAGATGATAGTGGTCTTCCAAAGTGCCTGAGGGACAGAGATACACTCCACCTATTGCCGATCAAATATTTCAGGGTTTGGATAGATTCACCTTCCTGCCTAGAGTTCATATCAATAGAGAAACATTCCCCAGACTACTTTGTGGCAAATTCGTAAGCAGCTTTGGGGTGAGAGAGGCATCAATCAACAGATCAAACTCAAAGTACACAGGGCTATCATTCTGACAACATATTCATGCCACATTAAGAAACTAAATGACTCACCAAAGCCACCCCAGAAAACTAATGAAGAGCAGATGGGTTAAACAAGATTGCTGACAAAGAAGTTCTTTAAATAAATTTGACATGCCAGGCATAGATTCCTCCAAGCATAAAAGAACGGCCATACTTTAAGGTAATTTGCTACAAACGTCTGTTGAATGAACACTGCAGATCATTTCCAGCGCACTGACAAATGATGGATCCTGGTAAAATGCGAAACAAATGAGCATAAGTGGGAATAATATATTTAAGATCAGAGAGTGTGATGAAAATCCAAAACGTCACGGGGCCATATTTTTCCACAGATGTAACAATGAGAAGCTAACAGCTCTCACTGTTACTTATGTGGAAACATACAACCGCCTCCAGCCACCACATGCTCCCAGCAAAACGTGGAAACTTGTAAGTAGCTGTCCAATTTGTGAAATGCTTTCCTGCAACCTAACCTCACCATCTGGGTCTCCATTCAAATCCAGTGAGCAGCAAATCATTTTCTGCACCTAACTCCATTGATATGATCCCAAATCACTAGAGTAGAACAAGGTTGTCTATTCCAAGTTTAAGAAAACTTTATTAAAGATGTAGCAATTTCTAATTATTGCCACACAACTTCTATGACACTGATAATTACGAGAGTTAAGGGCCATTCTTTCGTAGACACTGAGGATTCTGGGTAATCCAAGATGGATGATGGGAAAATGTTATGGCTGTCGGAACTGCTTCTTTTTTGGGGCATTTTGAGTGTTGGAGCTGATTACTTTGTATTCTTGCGGCTCTAATTACTGTTTTACAAGCTGTTGCGTTGCTTTGGAACTTTGGGAAAAAAGAGATCACTTTAAAACTGGGGGAGAGAGAGAAAGCAGGTACATTGGAGGTGAAAGAGAAATGAGCAGTGAACCTGCACAGCTGTCTGACAACATTTAAAAGGCATCTGAATGGGTATATGAATAGGAAGGGTTTGGAAGGATATGCTGGCAAATGGGACTAGATTTATTTAGGATATCTGGTCGGCATGGACGAGTTGGACCGAAGGCTCTGTACCCATATTGTGCAGCTCTATTACTGTTTACGTTCAGAGATTTAAAAACAAAACTTTGTTTTTGCTTTCTCTTTCTATTTCCTAATCCAATCTTTGCTTTTCCCTCAACAGGGACAGTGTGACAAAGAACCCAACTCAGTTCTTTTAAAAATAGACCCACTGATAAATTAACAATAACAAAAAAACCCTGTGCCAAAGATACAGGCATTGTCCACCAGGGGCAGCTTAACAATGATAGATAAATCAGAGAAACAAAGGGAAGGGCTGAATCAAGATGGTGTTAGAGGGAGAGATCACACACCACAAACCCTGTACTGCTCACTTCCCTCTATAAAACTCCGAAGGTGTTTGTGAATACTGCATGCTCCCACTCCCAGGAGACCCCGGGCAAAACTGTAGACACAGAATTCAGGCAGGCATTGAGAAATTACAGCCCTGTGCCGTCTTTATTAAATTTGCTAATGGGATGTGGGTCATTGTGATCGGCCCAGCATTTTTGCCCCCCTTAGTCTGAGCCAATCAGAAAGCAGTTCAGAGTTGACCACGTTGCTGTTGGCCTGGACTTACATGGATCCCAGACCAGGTTTCCTTCCCTAAAGGGTGCCAGTGAACCAGGTGGGTTTTTATGACCATCAGAAACTGGTTATGTGGCCCCCATTAAGCCAACTCTTTACATTCCAGATTTCTGTTGGGTTCAGGTTTGACCTTCTGCCTCGGCAGTGTTTGAAAACAGCATATCCAGCAAGATGGTAGCATGTCGCTTCATTCGGAGACCCACACTGCTCGCCAGCTCTCTTTCCTTTTCCTTTCTTTTTCTCTTCTTCTTCTCTCTCCTGTCTGCAGTAATTCTATCCCCACCCCTACAAACCCTCGGCCTTTTCACTACCTCCCTAAAGGAGTTGGGTTGCAACCGGGAAACGCGTGCCTGGAGCTCAACGCACGGGCCAAGTCCTGCAGCATCGGCAGATCAAGCGCAAGCCAGTTTCGTGGTGAGTGCGTGGCCGGTGCGGCAGCGACGGTGAGAGCGGGGACGGTGAGACAATGATGGTGAGAGCGGGGCCAGTGAGGCAGTGACGGTGAGAGTGGGGACGGTCAGGCAGTGACAGTGAGACCGGGGACGGTGAGACAGTGACGGTGAGAGGGGGACAGTGAGGCAGTGACAGTGAGAGTGGGGGACGGTGAGACAGTGACGGTGAGGCAGTGACGGTGAGATTGGGGTCGGTGAGGCAGTGACGGTGAGAGAGGGGATGGTGAGACAGTGACGGTGAGAGTGGGGACGGTGAGGCAGTGATGGTGAGAGTGGGGACGGTGAGGCAGTGACGGTGAGAGTGGGGCCGGTGAGGCAGTGACGGTGAGAGGGGGACGGTGAGGCAGTGACGGTGAGAGCGGGGACGGTGAGAGGGGGACGGTGAGGCAGTGACGGTGTGAGTGGGGACGGTGAGGCAGTGACAGTGAGAGGGGGCCGGCGAGACAGTGACGGTGAGAGTGGGGACGGTGAGGCAGTGACGGTGAGAATGGGGACGGTGAGGCAGTGACAGTGAGAGCGGGGACGGTGAGGCAGTG
>NC_063344.1:4217989-4220249 GCF_021869965.1 Rhincodon typus
GTGAGAGCGGGGACGGTGAGGCAGTGACGGTGAGAGCGGGGACGGTGCGGCAGTGACAGTGAGGCAGTGATGGTGAGATTGGGGTCGGTGAGGCAGTGATGGTGAGAGCGGGGACGGTGAGGCAGTGACGGTGAAAGCGGGGACGGTGAGGCAGTGACGGTGAGAGCAGGGACGGTGAGGCAGTGAAGGTGAGAGTGGGGGCGGTGAGACAGTGACGGTGAGGCAGTGACGATGAGAGTGGGGACGGTGAGACAGTGACGGTGAGAGTGGGGACGTTGAGAAAGTGACGGTGAGAGTGGGGACGGTGAGGCAGTGACGGTGAGAGCAGGGACGGTGAGACAGTAATGGTGAGAGTGGGGGCGGTGAGGTGGTGACAGTGAGAGCGGGGCCGGCGAGGCAGTGACAGTGAGAGCGGGGCCGGTGAGGCAGTGACAGTGAAAGCGGGGGTGGTTAGAGCGGTGATGGTGAGAGTCTTTCTCATGGTGGTGGTGGCTGTGCCCTCCCGGGTGCTCTAGCAATCGGAGTGGTACCTGCACCATGTGGAGATGGGGCTGGGGGAATCTGAGATCTGGACTATTTCTCTTGCTTACCTTTTGGCTCTATTAAAATCTTTTAATCCTTGTTTTTGTAACCAAATGGGTGGCGGTGAATGGTGACTTTTCACTGCAGTTATGGATTCCTATACTTAGTGAGTGTGACAAATAAATACGTCTAATCTAATTTAATAAATAACTCCAAAAAAACCATGTCAACAGATCATTAGGCCAGATTTCTGGAATGCTTACCCAGTGACATTATTGGCATGCTATCTGGACCTGTTGATGTCTATCTTGGATAGATTCAGGTAAAGGAACCCAAGTCAATTTTGCATTTTGAGAAACCCACCATCAATTCACAGAGTAAACAGGGGTAGGAAAATCTCCATCGTCCTACCAGACCACAAGGGCTGCTCTCTCATTAGAAAGAGATGACCTGGAGGTGGTTTAACCTGAGGGACACTGTGCCTCAGACGAGGGGAGAGATTGTGAAGGTGATTGAACCCAGTCTGTCAGTGTCACCCTGCATTACAAACCAGCCAAAGGGTCCACTGAGCTAACTGACCAAACAAGGGAGAGGAGCCGTTACCTTGGTCTCTGGAGAACAGCAATAATACTAAATCCACCATTCTTGCCTCTTCCACATTCCAGCTCTTCCTTCCAAATAGACTCATCATCAAAGTAACAAAAAACATTAAATCACCAGGTTATAAAGAGCTTAGCTTTCATTTTAAATTCTACACAGTTGCCATCAATTTACCAATTCACACAATTAAACACATTACCCAGCGGGTCAATGTGACTTGAACAAAAGTCTAAAAGGTGAAGAAGGAAGGGAGGGACTCGAGTGGTTTTATGGTGGGTGGGGAGCAGTTGGGGGGTGATAGTGCAGCCATGCCATGCCTACCTAAGGACTTCTTCATGAAGAGTGTTGTGAAGACTTTGAGGAAGAGTCACTGGACCCAAAACACTAACTCTCCTTCTCGCCACAGATGCTGCCAGACCTGCTGAGTTTCTCCAGCAATTTCTGTTTTTGTACCATTATCCTCCACCACTAACACCTCCCCAAAACCCCGCGGCACCCCCCCACCTCCAACTCCCCACCGCCTGCAACACCCCCCCAACTCAAACTCCCAATTCATCCATTTACCTGCAAACCCCTTCTGGGCAGTGCAATAGCTCAATAACACCAAAGGCTGATTTTTGGTGGCGCAGACTCGATGAGCTGAAGGTCCTCCTCTTCCGCAAATTGATATGAGTAAGACTTACAGTGAGAGGGAGGGGCAACATAGAACAGTACAGCACAGTACAGTCCCTTCGGCCCACGATGTTGTGCCGATCTATTATCCTACGAAGATCAATCTACCCTACATACCCTATATTTTACTATCCTCCATGTGCCTATCCAAAAGTCGCTTAAAAGTCTCTAAAGTATCTGAATCCGGCAGCGCATTCCACACACCCACCACTCTCTGTGTGAAGAACCTACCTCTGACATCTCCCTTATACCCTCCTCCAATCACCTTTAAATTATGCCTCCTCGTAATAGTCATTTCCGCCCTGGGGAAAAGTCTCTGACTATCCACTCTATCTATGCCTATCATCATCTTGTAAACCTCTATCAAGTCACCTCCCATCCTTCTTCACTCCAAAGAGAAAAGCCCTCATTCCCTCCATCTTTCCTCATAAGACCTGCCCTCCAGTCCAGGCAGCATCCTGGTAAA
>NC_063344.1:4220749-4225750 GCF_021869965.1 Rhincodon typus
TCTCTGGAACTTTTTGGAGGCCTATAGAAAACTCCCAACAGGGTGACCTCTCCTTTCCTGGTTCTAACCTCAGCCCATACTACCTCAGTAGACGAGTTGTCATCAAACGTCCTTTCTGCCACTGTAATACTGTCCTTGACTAACAATGCCACACCTCCCCCTCTTTTACCACCTTCCCTGATCTTACTGAAACATCTAAACACCGGAACCTGCAACAACCATTCCTGTCCCTGCTATATCCATGTCTCCGAAATGACCACAACATCGAAGTCCCAGGTACCAACCCATGCTGCAAGTTCACCCACCTTATTCCGGATGCTCCTGGCATTGAAGTAGACACACTTCAAACCACCTTCCTGCCTGCCGGTACACTCCTGTGACCTTGAAACCTTATTTATGACCTCACTACTCTCAACCTCCTGTACACTGGAGCTACAATTCAGGTTCCCACCCCGCTGTTGAATTAGTTTAAACCCTCCCGAAGAGCATTAGCAAATTTCCCCCCCAGGATATTGGTACCCCTCTGGTTCAGGTGTAGACCATCCCGTTTGTCGAGGTCCCACCTACCCCAGAATGAGCCCCAATTATCCAGGTATCTGAATCCCTCCCTCCTGCACCATCCCTGTAGCCACGTGTTCAACTGCTCTCTCTCCCTACTCCTCGCCTCGCTAGCACGTGGCACGGGTAGCAAACCAGAGATAACAACTCTGTTTGTTCTAGCTCTAAGCTTCCACCCTAGCTCCTTGAATTTCTGCCTTACGTCCCCATCCCTTTTCCTACCTATGTCGTTGGTGCCTATGTGGACCATGACTTGGGGCTGCTCCCCCTCCCCCTTAAGGATCCCGAAAACACGATCCGAGACATCACGGACCCTGGCACCTGGGAGGCAACACACCAACCGCGAATCTCTCTCGTTCCCACGGAATCTCCTATCTGTCCCCCTAACTATGGAGTCCCCAATGACTAATGCTCTCGTCCTCTCCCCCCTTCCCTTCTGAGCAACAGGGGCAGAGTCTGTGCCAGAGACCTGTACCCCATGGCTTACCCCTGGTAAGTCGTCCCCCCCAACAGTATCCAAAACGGTATACTTGTTTTTGAGGGGAATGGCCACAGGGGATCCCTGTACTGTCTGCCTGTTCCCTTTCTGTCCCCTGACTGTAACCCATCTACTTTTATCCTGTACCTGAGGTGTGACTACCTCCCCGTAACTCCTCTCAATTGCCCCCTCAGCTGAATGACCAAACTGAATGACCAAAACCATTTCCCAGTTACAGTAGGCGGCTCACAGTCCTGCTGATCTCTGTTTATTTGGTTTGTGCTTTGATCAATCAATTGTGCAACCACAGCTACTGTAATTGTTTAATGCATGGCCTGGTTAAGCAAATAAAAGAGATTAAAATGGAATACTTCCAACAGTTTGTGGGTGGTGTTTGTTTCAAGTTATTAAGGGACAAGCATTTGGAAAAGGTATTTGCTTTTCACAATTTAGTGCTGCCAGCATTAATTGCCAAACACATTTGGACTCCCCAGTATTAGAAAAGACTCAATTTAGCTGCAATCTTTAACAGTTCGTTACCTGCAAGGAATAAGGTGTAGGCAATCTATAGAATTGAACAACTCCAAGATCATAAACTCACCTGTCAGCCAACTGTCAAGATAAAATGAATGGACATTTCTTTACAATGATCAGCAAGGGGAGGTGATGGCCTAGTGGTATTATCGCTGGACTATTAATCCAGAGATCCGGATAACATTCTGGGGACCTGGGTTCGAATCCCGCCATGGCAGATGGTGGAATTTGAATTCAATAAATATCTGGAATTAAGAATTTAATGATGACCATGAATCCATTGTCAATTGTTGGGAAAAACCCATTTGGTTCACTAATGTCCTTTAGGGAAGGAAACTGCCATCCTTACCTTCTCTGGCCTCCATGTGACTCTAGACACACAGCAATGTGGTTGACTCTGAACTGCCCTCTGGGCAATTAGGAATGGACAATAAATGCTGCCTGGCCAGCGATGTTCTCATCCCATTCATGAATAAATGATAAATGTATTTTTTTTATTGTACGTCCTTCTTCAGTAATTTGAAGTCCTATAATTTGGGCTTTATAGAGGTAACAGTGTTTTTTTATCTCTTACCTTTGTGAACTGTGCCTTTTCAATTTAAAAAAATGAATTAGTATATCGCCTTATCAGAGCTCTTAGAAATATAACGAAGAACATCATAGAAAGAATTAGTTTGAAATGAATAACTATAGGCAAAGACAGAGAGCATAAAAAATCCACAGCCAGTAAGAAGTTGAACTGTTTTATTTATTTGTTCATGGCGTTTGAATTTATTGCCCAGAGGACAGTTAAGAGTCAACCACATGCTTTAGGTCTTTTTAATTCACTCATGGGATGTGAGCATGGATGGTTCTGTCAGCATTTATTGCCCCTTGAGAAGATGGTGGTGAGCTGCCTTCTTGAACCTCTGCAGTTCTCCTGCTGTGGGTTGACCCACAAAGCCCTTAGGGAGGTAATTCCAGGATTTTGACCCAGCGACAGCAAAGGACTGGCAATATATTTCCAAGTCAGGATGGTGAGTGACTTGGAGGGGAACTTGGAGGTGGTGGTATTCCCAAATGTCTGCTGCCCTTGTCCTTCTAGATGGAAGTGGTCGTGGGTTTGGAAGGTGCTGTCTAAGGATCTTTGGTGAATTTCTGCAGTGCATCTTGTAGATGGTACACACTGCTGCTACTGAGCGTCGGTGGTGGAGGGAGTGGATGCTTGTGGATGTGGTGCCAATCAAGGGGCTGCTTTGTCCTGGATGGTGTCAAGCTTCTTGAGTGTTGTTGGGGCAGCACTCATCCAGGCAAGTGGGGAGTATTCCTTCACACTCCTGACTTGTGCCTTGTAGATGGCGGACAGGCCTTGGGGAGTCAGGAGGTGAGTTAGTTGCCGTGGTTTTCCTAGCCTCTGACCTGCGCTCGTAGCCGTTGTGTTTATGTGGTGAGTCCATGTGAGTTTCTGGTCAATGATAACCCCCAGCATATTGGTATTGGGGTATTCAATGGTATTACAATGCCAACGACTGCAGAGCTTAGATCTGATCCGTTGTTTATGGGATCACTTAACTCTGGCTGTCACTTGCTGTTGGGTAAGGAAGTAGTCCTGTTTAGTTTGTGTGTTTCTATGATTAACCCATGTTTCTGGAATACTTATCCAGTGACATTAGCACTACACCACCACCAACACACCCGGCTATCGGTATACCAATATCCAGCAATTGCCACATCCCATGGATGACTAAAGAAAGTGACTTTATGAATAGTTGTTCTTAAAATATACAAAATATTACAGCACTTTTGACGTAATTGATCACCTTAATAGGTGCTAACTTTTGTTGCTGCAGTGTTTCTAGCGCAGAGTAGCATTTCAATGATATTTGGAGCTGCTTATAACACCCTCTGTACCCTGACCAAAACTGTTGAGATTGAGCTCTGGTGAGTTGCACAACAACCATCAGGCTACTGATTTGTTTAAGGCATGTCTTCACCCCAAAATAGGCAGATGGTTCCACATCAGAGAGCCAATCAAAGGGCCAGTGGCTGTTTGAGCTCAGCAGTGCCACCAGAAGCAGTGGGCACTGCTGGAACTGCAGAAATACAAGAATGTTCCCAGGATTGGAGGGTTTGAGCTACAGGGAGAGGCTGGGGCTATTTTCCCTGGAGTGTCGGAAGCTGATTGACCTCTTTATAGAGATTTATAAAATCATGAGGGGCATGGATAGGATAAATAGCCAAGATCCTTTCACCGTGGGTAGCAGAGTCCAAAATTAGAGGGGCATAGGTTTAAGGTGAGAGGGGAAAGATTTAAAACGGACCTAAGGGGCAACTTTTGCACACAGAGGGTGGTGTGTATATTGAACAAGCTGCCAGAGGAAGTGGTGGAGACTGGTACAATTACCCATCCAGATGCCTTTTAGATATTGTACCTGAATAGGAAGGGTTTAGAGGGATATGGGTCAAATGCTAGCAAATGGGACTAGAATAATTTAGGGTATCTGGTTGACATGGACGAGTTGGACCGAAGGGTCTGTTTCTGTGCAGTACAGCTCTATGACTGTAAGTCGGGGGAGAGCAGGTATAAATACTGTGTCTACAAGAACAGGTCAGAGGCTAGGAATTCGATGTCAAGTAACTTAGCTCCTGATTCTCCAAAGCCTGTCTGCCTTCTACAAGGCATTAGAGTGCATCTGGAGTTTGGTGAAACAGGGAGACTCAAGTGGTAAATGTCAAGGAATAATTTATTTTATTTTAAGGACTAATTTCAATCTAAAGTCTAGTCTGTTCTTTAATTTAGCAATTAACTAAAAAAAAGTGCTCTTTCAAATGGGTACGGTTTAATTGCAGCTTTAAAACAGTAATTCACAGCTTCTAGGCTGAAGCTAGTTAATTAAGTAACTGGTTTAATCCAGTTCCAGAAACCATTGTATGGGAAAACATGAAGAGAGAGACTTTGTGAGAGACTCAGTGCTGCCTTGTTAAAATGTAGGTGAATTTTGGTGAAACAAGGAGGTGGTGATCAGTGATAACAAGGTGCAGAGCTAGATGAACACAGCAGGCCAGGCAGCATTAGAGGAGCAGGGAAATTGATGTTTCGGAGAAGGGTCCAGACCCGAAACATCAACTTTCCTGCTGCTCTGATGCTGCCTGGCCTGCTGTGTTCATCCAGCCCCACACTGTGTTCCTGCTCCAGCTCCAGCTCCACACTGTGTTCCTGCTCCAGCTCCACACTGTGTTCCTCCAGCCCCACACTGTGTTCCTCCAGCTCCCCACTGCGTTCCTCCAGCTCCCCGCTGCGTTCCTCCAGTTCCACACTGCGTTCCTCCAGCTCCACACTGTGTTCCTGCTCCAGCTCCCCACTGTGTTCCTCCAGCTCCCCACTGTGTTCCTCCAGCTCCCCACTGCGTTCCTCCAGCTCCACACTGTGTTCCTGCTCCAGCCCCACACTG
>NC_063344.1:4225850-4275566 GCF_021869965.1 Rhincodon typus
CACTGCGTTCCTCCAGCCCCACACTGTGTTCCTGCTCCAGCTCCACAGTGCGTTCCTCCAGCCCCACACTGCGTTCCTCCAGCTCCACACTGCGTTCCTCTAGCCCCACGCTGTGTTCCTCCAGCTCCATGCTGTGTTCCTGCTCCAGCCCGCCACTGTGTTCCTCCAGCCCCTCACTGTGTTCCTCCAGCCCCTCACTGTGTTCCTCCAGCCCCTCACTGTGTTCCTCCAGCCCCGCACTGTGTTCCTCCAGCCCCGCACTGTGTTCCTGCAGCTCCACACTGTGTTATCTCTGACTCCAGCATCTGCAGTTCTTATTATCTCTGAGTGAGCCTACAGTCTTACCTGGAAGCTCAGGGCGTAGGGGGTGAGAGAGAGAGAGAGAGAGAAGGCGGAGCTTGTGGGGAAGGAGTCTCAAAAGAAAAGCTGTAAGTTCATTGCTTGGCAATTAACTCCTAATCTGAATGCCTTTTTCAAGTTGCTTTCGGACTAAAGGTAAATTTGAGAAATAATTTGCAGGTTTAAAAACTAAAGACCAGTAGGAAATTTAATCAATACTAATTAAATAATTTGGAGATGCTGGGCAAGGTGATGCGCTGTAACTGTATGATGTCGGAGCTGGTAGACCCCATTGTGGTTCATAGTGACTACATCCATAATAAGTGTTGGTTGCTTGAGGAATTCCAGCTCAGAGTTGATGAGCTGGAGTCTGAGCTTCGAACATCAGGGAGGGGGTGTTGGAGGGAGAGAGTTACCTGGAAGCTGTACTTCAGGAGGCAGTTACACACTTTGTAGGTTAAGTATGTCAAATTAGGCCACTGTTCAGGAACAGGAGGGTGTGACAATGAGTGAGGCAGGTAGAGAGATCCTGAATGTAGCACTGGAGGAGCCTCCTGACCTTGTGCAGTAGGTATGAGATGGTTGGAGCCTGTGTGGGTTCCATTTCTTGGCACACTGGGTATTAGTATTGGGACAGGATCAATTTTACTGTCGGGACAGGCTACACCTGAACCAATCGCCATCCAGGATCCCAGTAGAAAAGCTAAATAGGGTGGTCACAAAGACTTTAAACGCATTAAACGCATTTATGTACAACACCCTCAGTCCTGCATTGACTGCCCCCCCCCCACTTCTTCGAGTTGTCCCCTCATCTAATGTGCCTGAAGTTAGATTCCTGAACCTTTCCATACTGTGTCCTATTTATAGATTGGGGGGGCAATGTCCTAGTGCAGTTGTCACTGGACTGTTAATCCAGAGACCCAGCTAACAATCTGGGGACCTGTGTTCGAGTCCCACCATGGCAGATGGTGGAATTTGAATTGAATAAAATATCTGGAATCAAGAGTATAATGATGGTCATGAATCCATTGTTGATTGTCATGAAAAACCCATCTGGTTCACTAATGTACTTTAGGGAAAGAAATTGCCATCCTTACCTGGTCTGGCCTACATGTGACTCCAGACCCACAGCAATGTGGTTGACTCTTAACTACCCTTTGGGCAATTAGGGATGGGCAATAAATGCTGCCTGGCCAGTCATGCACTCATCCTGTGAATGAAATTTTAAAAAAGAACTTCTGCAAACTTTAATAACCTCTCCTGATCAACTCTCCTTGTGTCATTTTCAGTTCCTCTCCCATGTCCTGTCATATCCTATCTGAGGTCATCTTTTTCTTTTAAGGGAGACACATCATCTGCTCCAACGAAATTGCTGGTCAACCAGTTCTGCTTCTTGAGCCAGCTGTTCATTGACATAATCTCCTTACCTCAGCTACTGGATCCCACTTCTTCAAAGCTGCCACTATGACCCCGTACAAATTACTACACACGTTCCACTTGCCCTTCCTCTCCAAAGTCCGGGAAGTGTCGGTTGCCTCCCAAATCTGTGTCCACCTTTCCCATAAATTCCAGGTTTGCATCTCTCGAATCACTGCCTGCCTCTCCCACAGCACAGTGAGTCCTTATCAAAGCCCTAGCCATGTCATTATGACTGTTGTGGACATGATGTCCACATCTTCTTGAACGTCTTTGCAACATGATCAATGACACCCTTCTTATCCATCTGTTTGCTCCCTTTCCATCTCAGTGGGACAGCTTCCACTTGTTTCTAACCTTTCCAACCCAATCACAATCAAAGTATTCCCAGCAATTAGCGCTCTTCCCTTCCTGTGCTATTATATCTGGAATCTTCCAAGGAACTTTCCTTATGATTCCTTCATAAAGTCATACTGGACCCTTTGGTCCATGCCAGGCAGGTTTGCCAGTGTTTAGCCCGTAACTCTCAATCTTTCCTTCCATGTCTTTTACATGTTGAAATTGTACCCACGTCCACCATTTCATCTGGTTGTCTGGCAGTTCATTCCACACAGGCACCACCATCTGTGTGAAAATGTTACCCCTGAGGTCCCTTTTAAGTCATTTCCCTCTCACCTTAAACCTTTGCCCTCTAGTTTTGGACTCCTCTACCCTGGGAAAAAAAGATCCTTGTCTATTCACCCTATCCATGCCCCTCATGGTTTTACAAACCTCTGTAAGGTCACCCCTCAATCGCCTCTGCTCCAGTGAAAACGGTCCCAGCCTCTCCTTACAACTCAAATCCTCCAGTCCTGGCAATATCCTTGTAAATCTATTTTTTTGTATCCTCTCCAGTTCAGTAACAACCTTCCGATAGCAAAGCGACCAGAATTGGACACCATCCTCCCTTTTTGTTTTCTCCACTCTTCCCCTTTGGCAACACTGGCCATTGTTATGGGGCAGATTTCCAAACATACACCAGCAACGTCCACTTTGCTACACTCCACTGAAGCTTCAGTAATGACTGACCATTTGCCTTGAGGTTTAGCTGCAGTTACTTCCAGTTAAATGCCATTCAAACTAATGCCATTGTCTTCAGTCTCACCACAAACCCTTGTGACAGACTCCACTCCTATTCCCAGCCAGTGTCTCAGGAGATCTTTGCAACCTCAGAATTCGATTCATGCCCTGAACTGATTTCCTGAATCCTACTGAACCTGCTTCCATTTACTCAACCAGGAGCAGTCGTAGGCCATTCAGCCCCTTGGGGCTTGCTCTGTCTCTCAGTACAATCATGGCTGACCTGCTTTTCTCTCATTCCTGCATATTTACAATAACCGTCCATTCCTTGCTTATCAAGAATCTACCTCCCTTGGTCTTAAATATCACTGCCTCTCAGGGTAAGGAGTGCCAAAACTCTCACCTTCTATGAGAATAGAAGATTACCTTCGCTCTGTCTTAAATGGATGACTGTTTAATTTTAAAAAGGGACCCCAGCTCCAAATTCTCCTGCAAGAAGAAACATCCACTCTGTCAAGACCTGTCAGAATATTGTCAAAGATTTTATAAAAGATGGTACTTCTGTAAAATCTCCTGTCACACCCACTGCCTCAGCGTGTCTGCGGCTGGAACCTTCTTCCAGGGCTTTCTTGACTAGTCTCCCATCCTCCAACCCCTTTCAGTGTTAGATTATCCAAGCTGCTGTCTGTTTCCTGTCTCACACATTTCCCTCCTTTAGTAACCTTCACTAGTCTTACAACGCTCCCTCACAGAACTCTGTTACTTGGAGTCATGCCTGTTCTGCATCTCACTCTCCTCATTTGGTGGCAGGGCTTAAGTAATCCACGTACCTTTCCTCATGGCAAACCCTCTGTCTCTTCGCTTACGTCTCTTCCACTATGACCCTCCTGAAAATCCACTCCTTTAACCAAACATTTCATCACTTCTCAAATCTCCATTTTTGTCTGACTTTATCTGCTGCTTCATCAGGTGAAGTGATCAGTTCTCCGAAAGTTTGTGATTTCAAATAAACCTGTTAGCCTGGTGTCGTGTGACCTCTGATGTTAATGAAGCACCATGGGACAGTGTTCTACATTAAAAGTTCTGTATAATTGAATCTTTTGTTGGTATTCTGAAAGGTGTCTAGTTTAAAATTACATTTAAATTACCCTCTGCACCTCAAAGTAAATTTGGCATTTTATATTTAGGGACATAGTTTACTGTTTTTTTCTAAATTAGTTAGCACAGTTAACTGATGTAAAAATGATGACAAAGTGTAAAAACTGAAATCAAGTCAACTCATAAAGCAAAACGCAGGTCTGCCGGGATGACAGTACAATGGATGGTGGTACAGGAACTTTTGAAAGAAGTTCCTTTTTAGTTCCAACCATGCCAAGATAGGCAGAAATCAAACTTTTTAAATGAAATTAGTTTTAAGCAGTTTCTACCCATTTCCCAGTTGGGACATGGCTTGTACAAATGGTCCAACAATATTAATTGCCTTTAAATTGGCAGTTAGATCACAAGACTGGTTGTTAGAGGAAATGGGAAAATGACAACAGTGCACCAAGGGCTGCTCCTTCAGAGGTTGTGTTTAAGTCTCAAAGAGAACATTTTATTCTATGTTCAATTTACGCATTACATGTTTTTCAAGCCGTAGAATTTACTTAACCCCGGGTCTGTTTCCAATATCAACATGTTTGGCTTCCATCACAGAAAACCTTAACTCTGAGAACGTGCAGCGGACTCCTTCTGCCCCCACAAGTAATTCTTCTTGTAGAAGCTTTGGTACATTCAATAATAAGAAATGAAAGAAGTAATCTGGGGCTGCTAATTTCTGAACAGCACAGTGGATGGCCCTGCACCTCAAGGACTCCCCTACTCATGGGAAATAGCCAAGATCTTTTCCCTGGTGTAGGGGAGTCCAAAACGAGATGGCATAAGTTTAAGGTGAGAGGGGAAAGATTTTAAAAACAACCTAAGGGGCAACTTTTTCACGCAGAGGGTGGTGCGTGTATGGAATGAGCTGCCAGAGGAAGTGGTGGAGGCCAGTACAGTTACAACATTTAAGAAGCATCTGGATGGATATATGAATAGGAAGAATTTAGAGGGATATGGGCCAAATGCTGGCAAATGGGACTAGATTTATTTAGGATATCTGGTCGGCATGGATGTGTTGGACTGAAGGGTCTGCTTCCGTGCTGTGTAACTCTATGACTGCACCGTTTCAAGAAAGCAGCTCACAGCTTGTTCCCCAGGGCAAATATGGATGGGCAATAAATGCTGACTCAGTCAGTGATGTCCATGTCCCATGAACAAATTATTATTTAAAAATAACTTTCAAATGTTCAAATATTTGCAGTATTATTATGTGATAGGTTCATTGTTCAGAAAGTGGTGGATTAAGAATGTGGTGGTTTAGAGCTAACAAATCCAACTCCTTATCTTGTGAAGTCTCCTCAAACTGCCCAGCAATATTACTCAATAAATTAGTTTCTGCTGCAGCAAAACTACAAACAAACAACAACTGGCTGATTAGGTGAAAATGCTGTTTGTGACGGAGAAGATGTTACCAAAGTAATAAATTAGAAATTTCTGACAGGAATCAATTTGCTAAATCTTCCCAGTTCAGAGAAAAGAGACATTACACTTTGACGTCCTTCTGCTTTAGAATTTAAATAGTCTTGATTTATATCTGTAAGTGATGTTTTTTATCTTGATTTATACCTGTAAGTGATGTTTTTTTGTCCTTGGAGATCTCTAAGGCAGGGCCAAGTGCAGGAACAGTACGGAAGAACCTCCTTTCAAAGCACCACACAAACCTGCAACATCAATAACTGGTTAAGGTTCATCTAAAATGGGCGGCACAGTGGTTCAGTGGTTAGCACTGCTACCTCACAGCGACAGCGATCCAGGTTCAATTCCACCCTCAGATGACTGTCTGTGTGGAGTCTGCACATTCTCCCCGTGTCTGCGTGGGTTTCCTCCGGGTGCTCCAGTTTTTTCCCACAGTCCAAGGATGTCCAGGTTAGGGTGGATTGGGCCATGCTATATTGCCCCATAGTGTCCAGGGGTGTTTAGGTTAGATCTGTTAGCCTTGGGAAATGCAGGGTTATGGGGATGGGTCTGGATGGGATGCTCTTTGGACCAGTTGTGCCAAATGGCCTGTTTCCACACTGTAGGGATTCTTACGGAAAATGCAAAGTTTTATAATACAGCATTCAGATTCTTTTTCTTGAATCTTACTAAAACTTTAATCAACAAAACAATTAACAACATAAGGTACAATTAGTTTTGTAAGTCCTATCCTCTAGTGTAGGAGAATAGGGCTAGTGTAGGTAGTAGTGTATTTTTGATAGTACAGACGCAGTGGACCGAATGGCCTCTTGTGTACTGTGTGATTCTATGATGGAAAACCCAACAGCAAGACTGTAGTGATTGAAACCAGGTAGATCTGATTGACTGCAAGATCCTTGATCGGCTCAGGTTAACAGCCCCAATCAGGAAAGCCCTGGCTGACCAATATAAAGAGGAGATTTACAGCCAGTGTACTGTGTGCAAGTAAATAAGTGGTGACTTAGTGAAGGGATACTGGCCTCTGTTTTTAAAAAAAAGTATAAAAAGGGGATTTAGAATCTGCTCAGTTCAGGGGACTGACTCCGAGCTGGCTGGCTATAGCCAGTGTACTATGCACAAGTAAATAAAGTGTGACTTGGTGACAGGATACCAGCCTCTGGGCAGTTATTTCAAAGGCAATTACAGCAGCCAGCAGCTGGTTTTATAGAATAGAGATACAAAGCTTTATTAGACTCTGTAACATGTTGGTTGTAAAGAGACTGTATCCAATGTGCCAACTTTCTCTGGCCATCATGGAACACCTCATCCCGTGCCTCCCTATGGGATAATGTTGTCTACTCCATCTGTCAATGAGGGGTTGGATAAAGCCTCCCCACAATTGGCCAAAATGTCATTTAGCCTGTCAAAGCCTTCATTGCATGATCACTGATGGCTTGACAAAGGATTGAATGGGTGGTGCATGGAGCTGATGTGTATTGTATATTGGAGTTTGCAGGGTATGTGATACCACTAGCTGTGAAGCAGTGGATGCAGGATACCAGAGGGTTAGCAAAAGATTGGAAGCAGAGTGTCTCCATTCTTCCAGGCATTGGGATGTCATTGGAATAATTAGATACCATATCACTGAGTGCCAAGGATAAGGAAGCTGGTCCCCTATCACTGTATAGCTGCCAGAGATTAGAATTTGGTTCAGCACTCACTTCAAGCAAAGGACGATAAAGTAAAAATAAATTCATGAATATGAATATTGGTGCAAGCTGATAAGAAAGCTCAAACATCCTCATTAAATTTCGATAAGCTACAGATTATGACGTGTTTATGAAATTGCAACATAATTTATGCTTCGTTCAAATATTTTTATATGTTTGCTAAAATGTGCCATGTGTTAAAACTACATTACAGCAGCTGTGTAAATAAACTTTTTTTTATTGAGGGCGCATTAAATCTGTAAGAGAAAACATCTGGGGAAAGATCGCGTCATGGTTCAAGCCATTGCCTGGAGCTTTCACTTGGGTTTTAGTGAAAGAGGTAAATCAGCTGCTGTTACAGACTATTGGCGGCTCATCAGAATCCCTCTGATGGAAATAGACTTCAACCAGTAGTGTCAAGCGCTGTCATGTAAAGTTACTGCATTGGCGACAAACTGTGGTCAAAACTGAGCGAGTCTTTTCTGCTCAAGTTTTCCCTCTCAATGTATTTGTATGTTGTCAAATGTTAAATCAGCCATGAAGCAACAAATTCAAGTATTGTTTCAAGAATGTCCCTTTTCTCTCAAAAAAAGGCGCCTCCTACCTACCAGCCTCGTCCCGCCCCCTTGACCTGTCCGTCCTCCCTGGACTGACCTATCCCCTCCCTAACTCCCCACCTACACTCACCTTTACTGGCTCCATCCCCGCCTCTTTGACCTGTCTGTCTCCTCTCCACCTATCTTCTCCTTTATCCATCTTCCATCCGCCTCCCCCTCTCTCCCTATTTATTTCAGAATCCCCTTCCCCTCCCCTATTTCTGAAGAAGGGTCCAGGCCGGAAACGTCAGCTTTCCTGCTCCTCTGATGCTGCTTGGTCTGCTGTGTTCATCCAGCTCTGCACCTTGTTATCTCAGATTCTCCAGCATTGGCAGTTCCTACTATCTCTGATTTTAAAAGTGTTGCTTAGCATATTTAATAGTGATTTTAAACTGCTGCTGAAAGTAGGTTCATCATCAAGAGTTCTGAGGAACGGCTATTGGACTCGAAATGTTCACTCTGATTTTTCTTCACCAGACCTGCTGAGCTTTTCCAGCAACTTTTGTTTCTGTTTCATCATCAAGAGAGCTCTTGATCACCATCTCCAGTCCAGAACAATGTGATTTTAAACAACTGTAAAAAAAGTTTTGGAAAACGGAAATATACAGAGCCAATTTCTGGGGATACTGTAGTCAGTTTCTTATTAAATTAAGAACATGGTGTTCAAAATATTTTTAAAATGAACTAAAGAAATGCTTAATGAAAATTGAAATTACTGGAAAAGTTCTTCAGGTCCAGCAGCATCTGTGGAGAGAAATCAGAGTTAATATTTTGCATCCAGTAAACCCAAAACATTAACTCTGATTTCACTCCACAAAATGCTGCCAGACCTGCTGAGCTTTTCCAGCAATTTCTGTTTTTGTTTCTGATTTGCAACATCCATGGTTCTTTCGGTTTTTATAAAGAAATGCTTAATTTTTAAGAAGCCCTCTGAAAATGAACACAATTGTCAGAAAATAGCAATGGGAATTAATTTGATTTGGAGCATTGCTGGTTTTATCAACAGGACTGATTTCTGGCACATTGCTTTACAAATTAGCACAAAAGGTTTTGGGCTATCCACAGTAAGATAGTTCGTGTTTGAAATTCTGTTATCTTTTGCCTCATGTGGATGGATTATAGCTGGGGAGGTGATGGCCTAGTAGTATTATCGCTGGACTGTTATCCCAGAAACGAGACAACGTTCTGGGGACCCAGGTTTGAGTCCTGCCATGGCAGATGATGGAATTTGAATTCACTAAATATCTGGAATTAAGAATCTAATGATGACTGTGAGTCCATTGCCGATTGTCAGAAAACCCGTCTGGTTCACTAATGTCCTTCAGGGAAGGAAACTGCCATCCTTACTTGGTCTGGCCTACATGTGACTCCAGACCTACAGCAATGTGGTTGAGTTTTAACTGCCCTCTGGGCAATTAGGGATGGGCAATAAATGCTGCCTAGCCAGCAACACCTTCATCCCATGAATAAAAATGAATGATGCTGGATCAAAGCAGCACAGGGAATTGAGCAGAAGTTTTGATCTCATGAGATTGGGTTACCTTGGTTAGGTAAGACATCGAGTGAGTGGCAATTAGTATGAAGCTGGTAAAGCACAGCAGGTCAAACAGCATCTGAGGAGCAGGGAGGTCAACATTCAAGTCTGGAGAGAGGGAGTGGAGCCCAGAAATAATTACGGGGGGGTGCATGGGGCTGGGGGGAGGGTAGGTGAGATGGAGATAGGTGGATGCAGGTAGGGGGTTATTGTGGTTGGTCAGTGGGAAGGGTGGAGTGGATAGGTGAGTTGGAAGATGGACAGGTTGGGAGAGGAGAGATTTTGAAGCTGGTGAAGTCAATATTCAGGCCATTGGACTGTAAGCTCCCGAGGTGAAGTATTTTTTGGGACTGGTGCCAACAGCACAGGGTTCAATCCCCTTTCTAGTTGGTCTGCTGCCTCAGAGTCAAATTGTGGTGCCAGGTGTCATTTTGCAACCCTCAAATTGAGGATGTAACCTTTAAATATCCAAATTCCCCTGAAGGCTATTTTCACATCCTCAATCCAAATTCTAATTTCACTAATCCATAGTTCCTTGTAGGCAATTTTCACTTCTCGAATCCAAACCCCAAAGGGGTGATTATTGAGTCCTAAAATTATCCTGGTTGATGTCAGACAGTGCAGGCTGGAAGGGAAACAGTCCAGGAACTATTTCCCAGCCTGCACTGTCTGACATCAGCCAGGATAATTTTAGGACTCTATAATTACCCCTTTGCATGGATTCACTGACTGGCATTCGCTAGTCCTTGAAGTCAGAGTAGTGTGACAATACTATCACTTTAGGTGAGGGGAGAGGTTGAAAAGGATCCTATTTTTATACGTAAAGAAAGGTTGAGAGGGTGAAAAGCAGTCTGCTTCAAAACCCATAAAGGAAACAGCTTGTGAGGCCGTAGGATTTTTTCCTAAATTCGGAACAATAGGAGCAGCCTGAATGGGTGGGAACAAGCTCGTACAGAACTGGGATTTTTAGTTTTAGCTTTCAGCAGTTGCTGGGGTCTTGAAGCTGGATGTGGAAGCTCTTATTCCTCTCTCTGTTACAACTAAAAGCTGGGGTTCTCTTCCTGCTGCTAGAATTACATGTGAGACAATCTGTTTTACTGAATTTGTCTTTGCCAAGGGTCTGTTTATGGGATGTTACTACTACTGGAACAGTTACTGTTTAGTAGTTAAACAGTCTATTAAGGTTTCCAATAGAGTTATTCCAATTTCTTTCTTTTGTTGTTTTTTAACTATAGGGTATGAATAAAGTGTGTTTTGCTTCAAGTTTGGTAGTTCAATCAATCGAATTGCATCTATAACGCAATGCCTGGCACTTGCCTTTAAAATAAGGAAAAGTTTGGGTCTAGGCTATCTCCTTAATATATTTTGAGGGGGTTTGCTCCGTTCCATAACAGTAGAGTAAAAAGAATGGATAAGTGGAAAAGCTTAATCGTTCCCACATTCTCATTTTTTAAATAAGTACCAAACAATTTTTGTTTCAATCTAATATGTGCAACGTCATTTGCAAAAATAAATGCCAGACCAATATATATACAATTCTGACAGCTAATACTTTTCCTTCAAACGTAATGCTTGAATGTCGAAATTTGTTTTACAGTTATAACTTTTTCACTGATTAAAGTCATTATATACTGACAATTAACTACAGGGATTTTAAGTTATAAATCGTTCATGGAATAATGCAATAGGAACAGAAGAACCATTGGAAATTTGCTAATACTGAGGAGAGATATTCAGAATATTAAGGTTTGGCAGGAGGAATTGAGGAGCTGAATGTTATTTCAATGGAGAAGGACTGCAGAAAGTCAATGAAACAGAGAGATTTGGCAGTCCTCATCCATGAATCACAAAGTTAGTATCCAAGTTCAATGGGTAATAGGGAGGCAAACGGGATCTTGGTCTTTATTTCCAAGGGAATGGGATGTAAAAGTAAGGAGGACTTGCTCAAACTATATGAGGCACTAGTCAGAAAACAAAAAAAAGTGCTGGAGATCACAGCGGGTCAGGCAGCATCCACGGATCTTCAGCACTTTTTGTTTTCAGTACAGATTCCAGCATCTGCAGTAATCAACTCCCACAAGGCTCTGGTCAGACTAGACTTCAAATATTTTCATTCAAATGGAATCCTGTGAACAGTTTTAGGCCCCATACCTAGGGAAGGATACATTGAAAACAGTCCAGAGAAGGTTCATTAGGCTGATCTTTGGTGTGAAGGGACAGTCTTGTGAAGAGAGGTTGAGCAAAGGTAAAGTTATCGTAGTGTTACCAGACCATAGGGCTGCTTCCTCATTTGGAGAGAGACAGCTGGAGGTGGTTTAACCTGAGGGTCCCTGTGCTTCAGGTGAGGGGAGAGGTTGAGAAGGAGAGTCCTTCATGGTAACCTCAGCCAGTGCAGGAATGGAACCCACGTTGTTAGTATCACCCTATGGTAAACACCAGAGAGGCAGCTAATTAAGTTGACTGACCCCCTAGAGACTGAGTAGATTGGGCCCGTATTGATTGCAGGTTAGAAGTATAAGAGGCGACCTTATTGAAATGAAACTTATGGGGCTTGACAGGGTAGATGCAGAAAGGTTGTTTCTCCCTGTGGAAGAGTCCAGGACCAGACAGCACCGTCTCAGAGTAAGGGGTCACACATTTAAGACTGAAAAGCAGTTTCTTCTTCTCTGAGAGGGTAATGAATCTGTGGCATTCTTTATCACAGAAGGCTGGGTCATTAAGTATATTCAAGGCTGAGATAGACAAACCAATTTTTAAGCAGTAAGGGGAATTGAGGGTTATGGGGAAAAGGCAGGAAAGTGGAGGTGAGGATTATCCAATCAGCCATGATCTCATTGAAAAGTAAAACAGACTCAATGGGCTGAATGGCCTACCTCTGCTCCTACATTATATGATCTTAAAAATATTGCAATGTTAAAAACAATGCTTGTGCAGGTCAGAACAAAATAATTCAGAGATATCATCACCATCAAAAGTGTTTGATATATTTTCTGCTTTGTTCTGAATCAAATAATGTGGTGTTGTCACATGAAAATATATGATTTCAGCATTTTCCCAATATGCTTTTATGGCAAATATAACTTGTCACCAATAATTTCAAGGTTTTTCGAAATGAGCAGCTAGACGCAATGATCATAAAACGATTTTTCAGCATGGTTGGAGGAAAAGGCATCTGATCATATATTGTATTTGACAAAGTATTACTTGTCATGCAGGTGTAATTGTAAGATGAAGATTCTCTTAATGAATAGACTTTGTAGACCAGAGAATTATTGTAATAACTGGGCTCTAACAATGGTCTCGTGACGCAGTGTCATTGCTTTGAAAGCTGCCTAAGATTACAGGATCCTACGTTCAAATATAGAATATTCACATCTGGGTCCAACATGTTTATCTGGGAGATGACCTTGTGGAGCCAGTCACTGATGAAAAGGTCCAAAATTACTGTTAGAGTAAAAGCAGCAACAGAAAAGACACACTGCCTGTGTTTATTGCTGAAATTTAGAATTTAATTCGATTGTTCCCAACTGCACAAACTTTGTAAACAAGAGTCTTAGAGTTGGCTTGTAGAAAGGGGATTTGTATCTTTTTAACATTTTTTTTGCTGCTTAAGAAATACCAACGTTAGGGTCTGATGCTGGAGTTGTGTTCCTATCACCCAGTGAGTGTAGTTGATAGGCTGTACTTAAAGAACTACGAGCAGCAGGAGGCCATTCAGCCCCTCGAGCCTGCTCTGCCATTTGATATGATTATGGCTGATCTCACCTCAGCCTCAATTCAATTTCCTGTCCATCCTTCATAACCCTTCAATCCATTACCAATTAAAGACCTGTCTACCTCCTTCTTAAATTTACTCAGTATCCTAGCATCCACCTACACTCAAAGGGAATGAAATCCACAGATTCATGACCCTTTGAGAGAAGTAATTTCTCTGTTTTAAATCTGCTACCCCTTATCCTAAAACTATGAAACTCTCATTCTAGTTGCCACACATGAGGAAACATCTGCTCTGCGTCGATATGGTCAATCCCCATTAGCATCTTCCATATCTCAGTTAAATCTGCTCTCATTACTTTTCCTGCCGCATATCTATTTAGTTCCCTCTTGAATTTGCTAATGTTTATCATAGACATTTTCTCCTCGAGTCTAGGTACTATCTGATTTTCCTTTCCAGGTTTGGAATCTGTGTCTTCTCACTATAGATTGGTGACCGTAGCAGGAGAGGGGATATGAAATACTATTGGGGTCTAATGTAACTTACCTAAAACCCTTAGATTCCTGATATTTGAAAACTGCATTCAGATCTTCTTTACTCTGTCTCTCTCTTCCCTCCAGTGTAAGCATTTCATCCCAGCTGTATTCTAAATGGAAATGTTTCTGTCTGAAAATGTACCAATGAAACATGTTATTTCTTTTGGGAATGCAAAGTCGTTGCCTTTCTGCTGTCACTTTTGCAGGGGATAGCATTAATCCAGCTGCTTGGAATGAGAGGACAGTATATCTTGCTGGAACAACCTGAAATATGGATAGAATGACAGACTATTTTCAGTTGGTCATGGAGTAACTGCTGCTTCAAGGAATCCCATTAGGCCCGGGTTTAGTTTCAAGTTATGGTCCTGGTGAGGTTTATTAGCTTACTGTTTGTATGGATGACTTAGGTGTTCCCCAACCTGCTGTCAAACTCTTCAATCATTCTAAGATTTTCAAAGCTGGGTCTTTATTGCATTTCCAACATTAGCCAGCCCACGACATTACACCCCTGCCCCCCGACCATCCCCCTCTTCACCGCCAGCCCCAAACCCCCGCCCACACCACAGTAATCTCCTGATTGTAACATGCTCTCCACAGCTGGAGGTGAAATGGAGATGACCTCAGAATATGTAGTAGCAGATCAGGGCATGTGTAGCAATGCTGGTTCAATAATACAATCATAGGAGCAAAAAGCCTCAGAGAATGCTGAAACCCCTTTTACAAAGAAAATAGGAGAGCTACAGATTGAAACTAATAAACACTGTCTCTGCCAGTGTATTAACCTAGTAAAATGTCCTGTAGTATTTTAATTTTTTTGGTAGGATCTCACATTAGATTTCAATGAAAACATAAACTCATAATCGTCTGAGTATCACACAAGTAGTGAGCTGTGCATTAGGAGATACAATTAGCATACAATTTATTTCCCTATTAAAGCTAATATTGACAAGTTCAAATTTTTAATTGTCAGGGAGTATATTTTGCTTTGAGCACAACGTCAAAGAAAAATAATTCCATATAATTGGCATCACTTTTTTTAAACTTTGCCCTCAGGGAGTGGGGAAAGATATACTCCCATTTCCAAAACAAGCAAATTGGTCCAAACTTCAAAAGCTCAAATCATGACATAATGGTCATTTAGTTTTTTTTAAAAGTTTGTATATTTTCACTTTTATTACTCAGTTGTAAAGCTCCTCTTCAGTTGTCAGAAATGTAACCACATTCCTTGAGCAAGCAAGTCCAACATTCATTCAGTAAAAGCTGGTATTGTTCACATCATTATTGGGATTTGTGGACCTATACCAGAAGAATGAATAAATGTCTGGAAGCCTGTGAATCAACAACATTTGGAGAACTCTCTGCAAACTCTGTTCTAGCTGCTACCTTCAGGAAGGTTCATTTTAATCTTAAAATCCGAAAGAACTGCGGATGCTGTAAACCAGGAACAAAAACAGAAGTTGCTGGAAAAGCTCAGCTGGTCGGGCAGCATCTGTGAAGAAAAAAATCAGAGTTAATGTTTCAGGTCCGGTGACGTTCAGAGGAAGGGTCACCAGACCTGAAACGTTAACTCTGACATTTTTCTTCACAGATGCTGCCAGACCTGCTGAGCTTTTCCAGCAACTTCTGTTTTTGCTCTTCATTTTGATCTTGCCTGCTTCACCTGAGTGTCTCATTAAATTCTGGGATTGTTGGTGATTGAAGAAGAAAGACTGAGTGTGCTAAGATCCCAGTTTTTGGGAATACTGGAAAAAGTGGATCTTTGCTAGGACCTGGCATGATGAACCTTAACCTTTTTAAAGAAGATCGCGTGGAAGAAGAGAAAGGGAAGAAAATAACCAACAGAATTCCAGGGCTCAATTAAGACCCAAAAAACACCATTATACAAATCTGAACAAGGCAAATATAAGCAAAATAAAATCTGAAAGAACTGTGAATGCTAGAAATCAGAAACAAAAGCATAAATTGCTGGAAAAGCTCAGCAGGCCTGGCAGCATCTGTGGAGAGAAATCAGTGTTATCGTTTCAGCTCCAGTGATCCTTTGAATTGCTGATTAATTTTCCTAGTTACCATCAGTTCTGAGGAAGGGTCACTGGATCCAAAATGTTAACTCTGATTTCTCTCCACAAAATATAAGCAATATTGATTAAAGTAGGTATAATGAACAGATAAGATGATTTTAAATTAAATACACAATATGTACAACTTTGATTTTAATGTTTAGGATTGACGAGATATGTAGGTTAACATACAAACTGTTAGTGTACATCTGACAGACTGTCCTTTTAAATGACTGGTCAAAACAGATCTCACCCAGATATTAATAATAACTGTGGGCTATCAAACTTGATTAAAACACTGTCTTATTTGAATTCCAATTCTTCACTTGTAAAGATTTCACCTTGAAATGCTCAGAAAGCCCCTCTGACATGGAATGCCCCAATGATTGGCCACACCTTGATAGTTCAATCTGTTCTCCCATGGTGCCCTCCCCAGGACTTCTGAGATTGCTGCCAAATTACTGGCACAATTTCAGCTTCAGCAATCAAGCTATCTTCACTAAGCTGCTGCAAAGTTGTTTCTCAGCTGCAGGGTTTTGGTTTAGCCGTCATGTTTTCCCAAAACTGAGCTGCCATTCCCTGGGACTTAACCTTCTTCACGGTAGACTTTAGATAGTCATCTAAGTTTACAAAGAGATCTTGATTAATTGGGTCGGTGGGCGGAGGAGTGGCAGGTGGTGTTTAATTTGGATAAATGCACTGTATTGTATTATGTTAAAACAAACAGGGGCAGGACTTATACAGTTAATGGTCAGGCCCTGGGGAGTGTTGTCGAGCAGAGAGACCCAGGGGTTCAGGAAATTTTGTGTCAGAGGTCAATAGGGTGGTTAAGAAGGTGATTAACATCTCTCAGATCATTGAGTTTAGGAGTTTGGAATGTCATGTTAAAGTTGTACAGGACGTTGGTGAGGCCTCTTCTGGAGCATTGTGTGCAGTTCTGGTTGACCTGTTATAGGAAGGATATTACTAATTTCGAGAAATTTCAGAAAAGATTGACCAGAATGTCACTGGGAATGGAGAGTTTAACTTATAAGAATAGGCTGGACAGGGTGGGATTTTTTTCACTGGAGTGTAGGAGGTTGAGGGGTGACCTTATAGAGGTTTATAAAATCATGAGGGGCATAGAAAAAAGTGAATAGCAAGGGTCTTTTCCCCAAGGTGGGGGGAGTTTAAAATGAGGGAGTATATTTTAAGGTGAAAGGAGAAAGATTTAGAAGGGTCCCCAGAGGCAACTTTTTTACACAGAGGGTGGTTTGTGTGTGGAATGAACTGCCAGAGAAACTGGTGGATGCAGGTACAGTTACAACATTTTAATAGACATTTGGATAAGTACATGAATATGGAAGGTTTGGAGGGATATGGGCCAAATACAGGCAAGTAGGACTAGTTTAGTTTTGGATTATGGTCAGCATGGACTGGTTGGACCGAAGGGTCTGTTTTCATGCTGTATGACTCTATGACTCTTGCTGCCTCGAGCCACTCCTTATGCTTGACCACTCTCCTGTCTGCAAACTGTAACTAACCTTTACTAGCAAACATACACCCAGATATATTAAGACTAGAGAATCTTCTTAAGCTCCATCTACCATGATGACACAGCGTGTTCTCAGCTATCTTTAACCTGACTTTTAAGTTAATTATCCCTCATTTACAATTTCTTCTTTGATCTAATGAAGTAATTGGGTTTTATAGCCTTTCAAAATTAACTGAAAGCTTTCAACTAATTTAGTTTTAACCACAAAAACAAGTATACAGTGTAGACACCACATCTCCCAATTAGCAAACCCATGAGTTATTCCTGATCTTACCTTTCCAGCTGTAAAGCAACATGACCCCCCTTTTACATGTTGTAGACTCCACTTCAGGTGTATTTATTTTCAAATTAACTTAAATTCTTAATTTAAAATTACATGCTAAAACACACAAGCCATAGACTAGATAACTGCGCAAGAAGGATGCTATAAAATGCCTTGTCATTGCTAGACAGCAAAGTTCAAGTTTTTCACTATGTGTAAACATTGTCCGTGTTTATAATCTTACTACTACCAGCTGGTGACATGTTGAAGCTAATGTACAAATCTTCTTGGGTGCCACCATAGTCCTGCTCTCTCATTAGAGAGAGAGAGAGATGACTTGCTTCTGGTTTAACCTGAGGGTCACCATACCTCAGGCAAGGGGAAAGGTTGCGAAGGAGAGTCCTTCATGGTGCCCTTAGCCAGTGTGGGAATTGATCCAACATTGCGCAGTCATCCAGCCCCCTGAGTTAACCAGTGCCCTAACCTGTTATAATCAATATACTTAAACAGCACAGACTAACTCCACCAACACAGTGACAGTGTTACTGAATGCAGCATTGCTCAACAGTTTGGGAGTTAACACTTGTGAATAAATGGAGTGCAGCAACAGAATTATTTGCAGGTGAACAGTTTTGTTTTGACACTTGTTTTCTTTTCTCTTCGGTAGTTTTAAATTTTGGCCCTTACTGCTCACATATTGTTTCTTCACCAACTCAGGATCTGGAGTTCCCTAAGTTACAGACTTCCATCCCACACATTGGAGTATGAAGTAGAATGTTTGCACTGATGTCTGAAAGACCAGAGGCAGATGGACAGTGATGGCTCTGAACATCTCCTCTTTACATTTTGTTTTATTCATTCATGGGATGAGGGTGTTGCTGGCCAGGCAGCATTTATTGCCCGTCCCTAATTGCCCAGAGTCAACCACATTGCTGTGGGTCTAGAGTCACATATAGGCCCAGACCAGATAAGGATGGCAGGTTCCTGACTTAGTGAACCAGATGGGTTTTTCCCCCCTGACAATCAACAATGGATTCATGGTCATCGTTAAATTCTTAATTCCAGATATTTATTGGATTCAAATTCCATCATCTTCCCTGGTGGGCTTTGAACCCAGGTCCCCAGATGTTATCTGGGTCTCTGGATTAACAGTCTAGTGATAATACCACTAGTTCATCACCTCCCATCTGGCCTTATATCCAAATCCATCAACTTGTGTCTTCTCTTCGTGAGATTTAATGTATCAGGATAACCAGGAACTTCTGTTTTTGTTCGAGGGGAAGTGAAGGATGTGGGTACAGTTACAACATTTAAAAGACATTTAGGTACGTACATGAATAGGAAATGTTTGTAGGGATGTGGGCCAGGAACATTCAGGTGGAGCCAGTTTAGTTTGGGATTATGGTCAGCATGGACTGGTTGGACCGAAGGATCTGTTTCCATGCTGTATGAAACTATGACTCAATGAATGGCAGAACCAGTGCATAGACACCTGCTGAACATAAACCTTAGTCAAGTGTGAGAATGAAATTGGATGCTTTTGAAGTTTTGAATGTTGTCCATTAGTGTGAGGGTAATATATTTCAGGAATCATACTACCATACCTTTAAAACAAAGATGGCAGAGGTGATAGTCTAGTGGTGTTATCACAAAGCTATTCATCTGGGAGTGCAGGGTTTGAATCCTGTAAGAGCAGATGATAGCAATTGTATTCAATTAAAATGTTTGGGAGTTAGAGTCTAATGGGAAACAAGCCACTGTCCTGACCTACATATGACCCCAGGCACAGAGAAATGTGGCTAACTCTTAACTTCCATTGAGTAATGAATGTTATCCTAGCCGGTGATGACCAATTGTATGAGAAATTATTGCTTTTTTTAAAAGAGTAGTTGAGGGTGTCTCATTGATTCAGCACATTGACGTGAGGATTTGTGAGATGTTGCCAATTCACAATCTGTCCCCAGAGTCAATGTATTGAAACGCACCTACATCCAGACACTGTGCATTTCTGTGTGAGGCAATTCAAGGTTCAGTATTTGGAATACAAAGTAGCTGACTGGTCAGGAACAGATCTACAGCTCTATAAATAAATACACTTTTTGCAAGACTGATAATGGATGGTGACAATGAAACCATTGTTTGGGTAGCTCCAGCAGCACGGTGGTTCAGTGGTTAGCACTGCTGCCTCACAGCGCCAGGGACCTGGGTTCGATTCCACCCTCTGGTGACTGTCTGTGTGGAGTTTGCACATTCTCCCCGTGTCTGTGTGGGTTTCCTCCGGGTGCTCCGGTTTCCTCCCACAGCCCAAAGATGTGCAGGTTAGGGTGGATTGGCCATGCTAAATTACCCGTAGCATTCGGGGATGTGTAGATTAGGTGGGTTATAGGGGGATGAGTCTGGGTGGGAAGTTCTGAGGGTCAGTGTGAACTTGTTGGGCCGAAGGGCCTGTTTCCACACTGTAGGGATTCTATGAATCATTGTTTTAGAAGGTGTCTCTGAAATAACTCCATAGAGGCCAGTATCCCATCACCAAGTCCCCCTTTATTTGCACGTGGAAAGTCGTTGACACTGATCCAGCTTCCTCAGAATGAACAGAACCCCTGACTTTCCTGTTTATATCTGTCAGCCAGGGCTCCCTGATTGGACCAGGTTAACAGCCCCAGTCAGGGAATTCCTATTCTGAAGCTCACCTGGCTGACAATCACTACAGTCTGGCAGTTATGCAGTGTGCCTCAGTATGAGTCCACTGATACCTGAGCTCTACAGGTTATTTAGGTTTGGGAGCATGTCTTCAGACTGTTGCCTAAGACTGATACAAATTCATGCATTAAGATAGGGAGCTACTAGTTATCTGCATTTTATACTTGATACCACAGAAAGTTTCAACGATGATAGTTCAAGAGTATCCATTATGAACATTGTGCCTTGGAAATCTGAACCAGCAGCAAAACAGAGCCATGGTTGATCAGAATTGTGCGTGCTTCCTGATTTAGGAACAGCTTTTGCCCCAGTCAATAACAGTAGAGTCAGAGTGGTCTCCAACACGGAAAAAGGCCCTTCAGCCCATTGAGTCCACACTGTTCAAAAACAACCACCTAACTATTCTAACCCCATTTTCCAACATTTGGCCTTGTCTGCCTTAGCATTGCAAGTGCACATCAAATCCTTCTTCAATGTTCTCAGAGTTTCTGTCTCTCCCACTCTCACAGGCAGTGAGTTCCAGATTCCCACCCCTTCCCTTAAAATCTGTTGTCCCTAGTCATTAATCCGACCACCACGGGAAAAGTTTCTTCCTATCTACCCTCTCTATGCCCTCCATAATTGTATCCATCTCAATCATGTCCCCTCTCAGCCTCCTCTGCTCTAAGGAAAATAACTCCAGTCTGTCCAATCTCTCTTCATCACTGAAACTGGACCTGAAGCTCTCGAGGGAGTGCAGCAAAGGTTTACCGGGCTAATGCTGGGGATGGTGGGACTGACATATGAGGGGAGATCGACTGGGTTGGGATTGTTTTCACTGGAATTCAGATGAATGAGGGGGATCTCATAGAGACTTTTAAAATTCTAACAGGACTGGACAGGGTAGATGCAGGGAGGGTGTTCCCGATGGTGGGTGTGTCCAGAACCAGGGGTCACAGTATGAGGATTCGGGGTAGACCATTTAGGATGGAGATGAGGAGACATTTCTTCACCCAAAGAGTGGTGAGCCTGTGGAATTCATTACCACAGGAAATAGTCGATGCCAAAACATTGATTGTATTCAAGAGGCGGCTAGATATAGCACTTGGGGCGAATGGGATCAAAGGTTATGGGGCGAAAGCAGGATTAGGCTATTGAGTTGGATGATCAGCCATGATTGTGATGAATGGCGGAGCAGGCTTGAAGGGCCGAATGTCCTCCTCCTGCTCCTTTCTTCTATGTTTCTGTGTAACTCTCCAGCCCAGGCAACATCCTGGTAAATCTCCTCTGCACCATCTCCAGTGCAATCACAACCCATCCCATTGACACTGCCATATGAAACTTGTGAAAAACTGGAAGATATTGTTAGCGTAGACAGAATTCAGCAGTTCCCTTGACTGTTGCTGACAGCCTGTTTACTAAGTAAGAGCAGGGATTCAATAAGTGGCAGATGTCCATGTGGAAACTACTGTGCTCACTGCTGCTGCTTAGACAAAGCCTTGGCCTGAAAAGCCTTGTAGCAAGATTGATCCAGTGCCTAAGTATTCTTCTTTTCCTGACTTAGAATTATTTCTGACACACAAACACTATACATTCACCTTAGATTCATTAACTCATTTAATCAAGGCAAGGAAATTGAATGTCTAGTACTCTGCTTAATCCTATTTTAGTTAGAAATAAACAGATAGTCTTCCCTCATTTTCACCCTGTTGCTATGTCTCTCCTGCTTCAGGTGCACTTTGTTCATTCTGAACAGTGTTTCAGCGCTGAAAATGCATACCAGACACTTTGCTGAAATGTGTTCTCAACTATTTCCATCTGGTGCAATGATGTGGCAGCGCTTCCACCAAGGTGTCTGACTTCTAAGCTACATGGTTATATTTGGAAAATCTGATCGCTAACACTTGCCAGAAACAATCCCATTCTCCTTCATGAATCACTCATGATTGTGCCATTGAGTGAGTCATATCCTGATGAGAACAGTTCAGGATGTAGCTGAACTGCCAAAGTGAAAGACTTTGTATTAAGCTTTAATGCTGAAAAATCTGTTATGTCATTCGGCTTTGGAGGATTCATTATTCCTCAGAGCAGGGTATACACCCACTCTTGAGGTACGTTTGGATGGGGGCGGCACGGTGGCTCAGTGGTTAGCACAGCTGCCTCACAGCGCCAGGGCACCCAGGTTCAATTCCACCTTTGGACCTCTGTCTGTGTGGAGTTTGCACATTCTCCCCATGTCTGCGTGGGCTTCCTCCAGGTGCTCCGGATTCCTCCCACTGTCCAAATATGTGCAGGTTAGAGTGGATTGGCCATGCTAAATTGACCATAGTGTCCAGGGATGTGCAGGTTAGGTGGGTTAGCCATGGGAAATGCAAGGTCACAGGGATAGGGTAGGGAGGTAGGGCTGGGTGGGATGCTCTTTGGAGAGGCGGTGCAGCCTCAGTGGGCCGAATGGCATGGTTCCACACTGTAGGGATTCTATGTCCCATCCAGAGAGAGTAATACCTGTCCTCCTTCCAAAGCTAGAGATGTGTCAGGGAGTCTATAGTCTGTGCTCAGTTGTCAATTTGACACATCACTGCCCAGGTTAACCACATCAGCAGGAAGGCAAATGATTCTGAATAATATTAAAATACTTAATGTACCTGATCTTCACTTCTCTGATCCACAAATCTTAAGATCTAGGTCAAATGAATTAATCCAACCCTATCCCCACATTGCTCTCAGCTCAAGTATAGCCATGCAAAGAAACCTAGATGCAGTAGATCCGTCAAGAACCATCACTGAAACAAATTATCTCCCAATGTATCTTTTTGCTTTTTGTGGAACTTTGGCTGCAAATTGGTTGTAATGTTTCCTTGCATTACAACAGCAACTTCGAAAGTACTTCTTATTACTTACTAGAAAGTGCTTTGGAACATCCTATGGCTACGAAAGTAGCAAATAAATTCCTCTTCATATCTACTGTAAATTCAAAATATGTGAATCCTTCATAAAGTAGATGTGAATGGACGATTTAGGCAATTCATTAATGAACAAAAGAGTAATGATTTTGCCTGCTGTATTAAATAGTACATGAAATATTTCGCTTGAAAGTTGATCACCAGGGTTTAGTAAAATCACCACATATTCTTAGATGCACTGGAAACATGCAGTGGAATTATCCATTAATATGGCATAAGGAACCAGAACAGAAGAAGACTGGTTCGTACAGCCTGTTGCTATCAAGAGGATCATGGCTGATCTGAGACTCCTCACATCCATAGTGATTGTAATGAGGTCAGCCAGGTGAACCTCATAGAATATGAGTTCCCTGTTTGGGGCTGTTAATCTGGTCCAATCTGGAAGCCCTGGCTAACAGATAAGAACAGGCGTGTCAGAGGTCATCGAGTCATAGAGTCATACAGCACAGAAACAGACCCTTCAGTCTCACCAGTTCATGCCAAACATAATCCCAAACTAAACTAGTCCCACCTGTCTGCTCCTGGCCCATATCCCTTCAAACCTTTCCTAGTCAGATAGTTATCCAAATGTCTTTTAAATGGTGTAACTATACCTGCATCCACCACTTCCTCAGGAAGTTCATTCCTCATGTGAACCACCCTCTGTGTAAAAAAGTTTCCCCTCATGTCTTTTTTAATCTCTCTCCTCTCACCTTAAAAATGTGCCCCCTAGTCCTGAAATTCCCCTTCTTAGGGAAAAGACTCCCACCATTAACCCCATCTATGCCCCTCATGATTTTAAAAACTTCTTTAAGGTCACTTCTCGACCTCCTATGCTCCAGTGGAAAAATGTCCCATCATTTCCTTATAACTCAACATTCCATACCTGGCAACATCCTGGTAAATCTCTTTTGAACCCTCTCCAACTTAATAATATCCTATCTTCTCATTCTGAGAGCTGGCTGTAAGCAAGCCAGACCAGTGTCAAGTACTATGCATATGTAGGTAAAGGGTGACTCAGTGACACGATGCTAGCCTCAATGGAATTATTTCAATGTCCACTTTCCTGGCTTTTTCCCTGTGACCCTTGATTCCTTGACTGATGCAGAATCTACCTCTCTCAGCCTTAAGGTCCAGACTGAATGGGATCATGAGGCTGGTTTGCACCATTCATTAAATTTCTGGGGAATTCAAATGCGCACGTTTATCTGCTTGATAATGTTACCAAATAAGATACGAGCATAAAGTACTGATTCCTAGTTTATCAATCTGTCTACTTTTCTTGCAAACTGGGAATCATAGTTACACCTGTGTATCAAATGCGTGTAAGATCGAATGTAGCAATAGGTGGGTAACTGGGATCTCTGTCCTCATCAAAATAATCTGCCAGTCAGGTGACCCAGCAGTTGTTGAATGTTGCACCAATCCAAACCCAACAAACTGCTTTGGATTATGTTTATTGTAATACGATGGTAAGTGAATGAATATGCAACCAAGAAGTTACTGGCTTTTATAAAGTATTTATATAAAATTGACTAAAGATATAGATGAACGTACCAAGCAAAATATTTCTCGCTTAAATAAATATAAGATACTAAGGAAGGATCTGAGGAAGGTTCTGAGGAAGGGTCACCAAACCCGAAACATTAACTCTGTTTTCTCCTTCACAGATGCTGCTAGACCTGCTGAGCTTTTCCAGTAACTTAGTTTTTGTTTCTGATTTACAGCATCTGCAGTTCTTTCGGTTTTTATTAAGATACTAATAATTTATTCTGAAACAGAAAATTTTCCTTTAATGTCATGCTTGTATCAAGAAGAAGACTGATTTAAGAAAGCACTAGTTATGAGGGGCAATGTTGATGGATTTATAAACCGAGGTTTAAATCCAACCATTTCCAGCTGGTGAAGTTTATTTTCAGTTCTACAATGTAAAACTAGTTATTTGGCCGTGATAACTATTGTTGTAAAAACCCATCTGGTTCACTAGAAAACAGCATCTGCTGTCATTCCTGGTTAGCCTAAATGTAACTCCAGTCTGAAGCAATTACCTCATACCTGTGAAATTCAGCAAACCCCCACTTGGGTCATTGCCAACTTGAAATGAGAAGCAAGCATCATCCTTGCTGGTGATGCTGACATAGAAACATAGAAAACAGGAGCAGGAATAGGCCATTCAGCCTTTGGAGCCTGCTCCACCATTCAATAGGATCATGGCTGGTCATTCAACCTTCCATTTTCTTCATACTGCATTGGACTACTGGTTCAAGAATATTTCTACTTGTGAGAAGCATTGAAACTTTGGTCTCTTGTCAAGATTTTTGATTTCACTTGGACAATAGAGTAAGATTAAGACTGTGTTGTAGTCCCATAAGTTCCCAGGCCTACTACAAAATCGATCTTTGGGTAGTTTGTGGTCTTGTTGATTGAGCAGGAGTGTGAATGTTTGCCAAGGTCGATATTGGCCCGGTGATATCAGCGATATTCCAAATGAATGAATTTGCCGTTGAGGTTTTAAACAGCCTTGGCTCCTACTCCCACTTCCTTCCTGCAATAATTTAGCATCATCATTTAACAGAGGGACCTATGCTTTACATGGCAGTGAATGGACTCTGTGGTTAGAGGCTGTTATGCAGTGAAGGCTCAGAGCTAGAAAATGCAGCCACAGACTAATGGAAAATGTGAATATCTCAATACAGAACCTTAGCCTGAGATCCTGGAATACTAGACCAGAGACATTACCAGCACCTCCCCATAAATACTTGTGAAATAAAACAGCCAATATGAATGGAATCCCCTCCCTAATCAACATCTCCACCTTACATTCTTCCTTTAACTGATCTCTGAACAAGCCTTTTGACACCTTCCCTAAAGTCTCCTGTTGTAGCTCAGTGTCATTTTATAAATTATTGTACTCCTGTGAAGCATCTTGGGACATTTTAAAAGATGCTATTTAAACACAATTTATAGATGCCACTTTGTGATATCGGTTCATAATGAAAGCTAGATTCTCTGAAATCATGCTTCAGAACATTTCAATTACTTTTTGTCAACGGCCCATTAATTTCGATTTTTATCCAAATTGGATAAAATAATCAGGAAAATTAGAATTGCAACTCCTCAATCTGCCTCAAGACATTTGGCACTGGCCCAAGAGAGAATAAAGCTTTCTCTCTACAATTCTCCAGGAATGTATCTCAACCATAAGAGTTCAGACCAGTACTCCTCCTCCAGTCTTTGTCAGTGTGACATCCCAATTTCACACTCAACCGCTGTTGACTTTGTCTCTAAGTGAGATGAATATGTTATTACATCAGTCATGAGCAGTGGGAAACTACACACTGTGCTCCTAGGAATTAGGTTAAGAGTATTTCTGTAAAATTAACAGCAGATCCTTACAGCCTGTCAAACTGGGCTGTTTTCAAATCCATGCCCTCCCTATAGGTGGAAAGATTATCCTGTAACCCACCATGGATGCCCAAGTCATTATTATACTCTTTGTAGTGATTTTTTTTTCCAGTTCCAACTTGCCAGTAATAAGGAAACCTCATAGCTAGCTTTTCCTAAAGGAAAGCAAGCTATTCTCGGTTATTCTTTGTCCTTCAGGATTTTTCTTTCATCTTGAAAAGATAATATGGAAAGATCTTTACAAGAGCTTGCTAGAACTTGTACCAGATAGTGTAGGCTGGATGGGGAGAATGGCATCATTTATACTGTGTGATTATAATGATACACTGAGCCTTTCTAATGTGGACATTAATGAACTTGGTGCGGTTTTAAACCTTTGTCATTCTGTGTTGAATTGCTGGTTTTAAAATATTTCTCCTTGTGAAAGGCGCTAAAACTTTGATTTCTTATCAAGATTTTTGATTTCACTTGGAGAGTAGAGTAAGATTAAGACTGTGTTGTAGTTCCTCTTTTAATAGTATTCCTACTTTATATATAAACAGACATTGTCCAGTACAGCTCATTTCAAAGCATGTCAGAAAAATGTAATACTAATGGAATTAAAATCCTTTGGAATTCATAATTATCTAGGAACTAATAGAAACCTGCAGGTCAAAATGAAATTGTTCAAATTTCCAAGTGTCCATATATGTCCTCGAGTATTAATCCTCATAAAGGTTTTCAGGATCCTTCTAGTGCTTGAACTGCCTTGTCTCATCGAGTGTTAGGATACAGCTCACAAAACTATATTTCCATAAGATGTGACTTCCAGCTGGAAGGGAGTGTTGCCAATCAAATATCAGATAATTCCTAAATCAGC
The DNA here is from genome assembly GCF_021869965.1 of Rhincodon typus. NCBI lineage: Eukaryota > Metazoa > Chordata > Chondrichthyes > Orectolobiformes > Rhincodontidae > Rhincodon > Rhincodon typus. Next base: position 4,253,028 of record NC_063344.1, read on the forward strand.
ACTTAGGGGAATTCATCTACACAGCTCAGTTCATAATTATCTCCATGCCTGGCAAACAATAATGGAGACATGGAGAAAACATCTTCCTACAATGTTTCCAACTGAGTGCAGGTAATGGCCCTAGTGGTCTTGTCGCTAGCCTGTTAATCCAGGAGACCCAGCTGGTGTCCTGGGAGCCTAGGTTCAATTCCACTGCAGCAGACGATCGCATTTGAATTCATTAAATGGCTGGAATTGACAATCTAATAATGAACATGAAAGCTGCCCATGAGGGAAGGAAACCGCTGGCCTTGTCTGACCTAGATGTAACCACCCACAGCAATGCGGTTTACCGCCCTTTCAAATGGCTTTGCAAGCTATCAATTGTTATGAAGTCTCAAACCAGGATAAGTTGAGAGAAAGTAGAAGTTTTATTAGCACTTCCACTCAAACCTCCATTGTTGTATTTCTAATGTTTGCCATCCAGATTATCCTTCAAAATATCTACTGCACATGCAGGACTTTTCCCATTGCACATTGTTTACAGTGGCATTTCATTTATTGTTGCTGATAAAAACAATTTTTTTATCTGAAACATTTCACTGGACCTCATTCCATGCCTAAATATTGATGATGTGGAGGTGCCGGTGTTGGACTGGGGTGGACAAGGTCAGAAGTCACACGACACCAGGTTATAGTCCAACAGGTTTATTTGAAATCACAGGCTTTCGGAGCGCTGCTCCTTCGTCAAATATTGATGCACCTCTGGCTCATGGGCATAATTCAAAATCATTTTCCAATTTCCCTTATTTGTGTCATTATCATTCATTCATTGTTCATATTTTGACATGTACAAAAACCTGAAGTCTTGATCTGAATTTTTTTGGAAACTGTCAAATGGAATTGCTGTTGTAATTTTGCCATAAGGATCCTCTTTCTAAAGGGGATCCCAATGTTGTTTAAACAATGAATGATAATTCAAAATCACTCATTCATTCTTTTGCATTCCAGCACTTTCAGACCATGTTGAAAACGAAACTGAATGTTCTGACACTCCGGAAAGAGACCTTACCAACCGTCATCTTTCATGAACCAGAAGCTATTGAACTGTCCCCAACGGCTCCTCCAAAGAATGGTCCGTTTTATACAGAGCGCAAGGTTTGTTATATCTCCCAGCATGTTGATGAATTTAGTTGTTATTTTTAGAGTAACAATGTGCCATTTATTACTGACAATATTTCACAGGCTGGGACAGGAGTCTGGTTGTTTTTATTCCTTAACCTCAGTGTAACATTTACTGTCTGAACAGAGGGCCAGTCTCCATCACACACAGCTGGTCTCTTCAGAGCACACCAACGGGTAAATGGTTGTTGAGTCTTTTAGACGTTACCTCAGACCTACACATAGAGAATTGTTTGGCTTCTACTTTTGTGTACTTCCCAGCAGATTTTAGTCTTCAGAGAAGATGAGCATGACCCTAGAGGTAACAGGAAAATACGAGAAATTGAAGGGCTCAGGGTATAACCAAGCTCCTTAGCCTTTAGCTCTGTGAGCTCTGTGAAAATCTATGATAAATATTGAAAGATAAACAAACTGCTTCCTCCCTTCCATTCCTAATTGAAAGAATTGCAGTCGAAATGTAATTCAGGGGAAACCATTTCTCCTGAGTCTGAGAAGGAGATTATTTCATTCACACTGATTTCTCCATTTTGGTGTCAACAAAGTGAGAGAGCACAGTTGCACTGAATTAATCGAAAACACACCAAACTTTTTCATCTCATTTACAGGGTCCTAGGCCCAGCATTTATTACCCGTCCCTAGTTGCCCTTTGAGAAGGTGGTGGTGAGCTGCCTTCTTGAACCGCTGCAGTCCTCTTGCTGGAAGTTGACCCACAATGCTTTGGGAAGAGAACTGCAGGATTTTGACTCAAGGACAGCCTATTTTTTTAATCTGTGTCATGAAATCATCATTACGATGGCTGACAATGGAACTTTGGGATAGAATTTGTCAGATACTTTAGAGTCAGATACATTAGGGACATTTAAGCGACTCTTGGGTAGGCACATGGAGGATAGTAAAATGTAGGGTATGCAGTGGAGGTTGATCTTAGTAGGATAATAGGTCAGCACAACATCGTGGGCCGAAGGGTTTGTACTGTGCTGTACTGTTCTATGTTCTGCATTTTTAATTAGATCCAAGGAAGGGACATGCAATTGGCAAAAAGAGCGGCAGAGCTGAGGACTGGGAGCAGTTTAGATTTCAGCAAAGAAAGACAAAGGGGATGGTTAAGAGGGGGAAATAGAGAGTAAACATGTGGGAAACATACAAACTGATTGTAAAATCTTCTATAGGTGTGTGAAGAGAAAAACATTAGTGAAGCCAAATATCTGTCTCCTACAGCCAGAAACTGGAGAAGTTATAATGAGATCGCAGACCAATTAAATTCCTATTATGGTTCTGACTTCGCAAAGGACACTAATAACATCCCAAAAATGTTAGGGAATGCAGTTGGTCTAATGACAGAAAGGAACTGAAGGAAATCTATATCAAAAGGGAAATGATGTTGGGGAAATTGATGGGATTAAAGACTGAAATCCCCAAGGCCTGATAATCTACATTCCAGAGTATTTAAGGAAGTGGCCTCAGAAATAGTGGATGCATTTAGTGGTCATCTTTCTACAGACTATGGAACAGTTTCCATGGATTGGAGGGGAGCTAAGTTTTACTTAAAGAGCAGTTGGAAGGAAAATCATAAATTATAGACCAGTTGACGTGACCTTGATGGTGAGGAAAATGCTCGAGTCTATTATAAAAGAGCACTTAAAATATAAAATAGCTGAGCACTTAGAAAGCAGAGACAGGATCAAATGGAGTCAGCATAGATTTATGAAAGGGAAATCATTCTTGACTACTCTATTGGAATTTTTTGAGTATGTAAATAATAGAGTTGATCGGGGGAGCCAGTGGATGTGGTTTATTTGAACTTTCAGCAGTTTTTCAATAAGGTCCCATTGTAAAAGACTAGCTTGTGAAATTAAAGTGAATGGGATTGTGGGTAGTGCACTGACGTGGATAGGGAACCAGTGGCGGTACAAATAAACATGTGTTTTTCCAAGTGTCAGGCAACGACTATTGGGGTACCACAGGGATCAGAGTTTGGCACCCAGCTATTCACAATATGTATTAATGATACAGAGGAGAAAACTAAATGTAATATGTAAGTTTGGAGATGACTCAAAGCTAGGTGGGAATATGAGGAGGGTGCACAGATGTTTCAGTGCGATTTGGAAAGTGAGTGGGCAAATGCATGGCAGATGAGATATAATGTGAAGATATCCACTTTGGTAGCACACACAAGAAGGCAGATTATTATTTGAATGGTGATGGATTGGGAAAAGGCAAGGTGCAACGATACCTGGGTGTCCTTGTACATTTGTCGTTGAAAGTAGGCACACAGCTGCAGCAGTACTGTGTGCAGTTTTGGTCTCCTTATGTGAGGAAGGATGTTCTGGCGATGGAGGGAGTGCAGTGAAGGTTTGCCGGACTTGATTCCTGGGATGGCAGGACGTGAAGAGACGCTAGAACAGTTAAAACTGTATTCACTGTAGCTTAGAAGAATGAGGCAAGATCTCACAGAAACCTATAAAATTCTAACAGGGCTAGACAGGGTAAACACAGGAAGGATGTTCCCGATGACCCAGGAGTGCAGAACCAGGGCATCATAGTCTAAGGATAAGGGGTGGGCTATTTAGGACTGAGATGAGGAGAAATGTCTTCACCCAGGTTATAGTGAGCGTGTGGAATTCTCTGCCACGGAAAGAGGTTGAGGCCAAAACACTGAATGTCTTCAAGAAGGGGCCAGGTATAATACCTTAGGACTAAAGGGATCAAAGGGTGTGGGAGAAAGTTGGAACCAGGGACTGAGCTGGGTGATCAGTCACAATCCTATTGAATGGTGGAGCAGGCTCAAGGGCCGAATGGCCTACTCTTGCTCCTGTTTCTATGTCTCTGTTTTATCTCCTTATGTTTTGAACTTCAGCTGTGTGTGTGAAACCGTTTTGAAAATGCCCAGCATCTGTAAAGGGCAACTTTTGTTTATTCATTCATGATTTGTAGAGATCGCAAGCTGGCGTGCCATTTATTGGCCATCCCTAACTGCTGTGAGGGCACTTAAGGGTGAACAGCATTACTGTGGGTTTGGCACCACCTGTAGACCAGGCTGGGTAGGGATGGCAGGTCACCTGAAGTGAAGCAAATGGGTTTTTACAATGATCAGCTGCAGTTACATGGTGGTCATGAGGATAACTTTTTAATTGACTTCAAATGACACGTCTGTCATAGTGGGATTTGAACTAAAACCCCTCGCCTGGGGAGTCTCAGTCTCTACTCCAGTGACATTAGTACTGTACCACCATCCTCTGCATATTACAAACACACCAGTTCCCTGATTGCTGGTTAGTGCCATTTGGCCATGGCCTGCTACTTCAGGATAGGACACCTAGTGTATGTCACATCACATTGGTGCATAAGACTTAACTACCAAAACCTGACTAAAATCACAGACTCAAACAAATTAACCGGTACAGTTATCTGAACTTCAGAGATTTTTGTTTAATGAGTTTGATCTCCCAGCTGTAGGAAAGATGTTGTGAAACTTGAAAAGGTTCAGAAAAGATTTACAAGGATGTTGCCAGGGTTGGAGGGTTTGAGCTATAGGGAGAGGCTGAATAGACTGGGGCTATTTTCCCTGCAGTATCGGAGGCTGAGGGGTGACCTTGTAGAGGTTCATAAAGTCTTAATGTCCAAAACTAGAGGCCATAGGTTTAAGGTGAGAGGGGAAAGATTTAAAAGGGACCTAAGGGGCAACTTTTTCACACAGAGGGTGGCACATGTGTGGAATGAGCTGCCAGAGGAAGTGGTGGAGGCTGGTACAATTATAACATTTAAAAGGCATCTGGATGGGTATATGAATAGGAAGGGTTTAGAGCGATATGGGCCAAATGCTGATTAATTTAGGATACCTGGTCAGCATGGACAAGTTGGAACGAAGCATCTGTTTCCGTGCTGTATGACGCTAAGTCAGGGGAGCATTGGGTGGTTCGTTTTCATACCCATATCATGGCATATGACTGGACACACCAGAGCCAAATGCCATACAGCTGTGGGTGAAAGGACGAGAGGTCTGCATCGACGAGGAGAGGTGAAGTCGTCTCCTGTGGACTGTAATCAACATGGATCGAACACAAAATCCTGTAGAAGCTGGAGCCCTGAGATGCGAACAAAACAGCTGGGAGTACTCAGCAAGTAAAGAGATAGAGATTCAGCTCAACGAACTCCCATCAGAAATGATGCAACAACCAGTTTTTATAGAGCTATATTTTCAAATTGCATTAAGAAATACTTGTTACATGCTCTGAAACTAAATAAGTCTATTATTATGAAATATTCTATTCACTTAGCTACGAGAGATCCAGAATGGTTTCTTAGTCCTTTGATATGTTAGTGATAGACTGAGGGTAACTCTCTCCCATTTAGTTTAAATGTACTGCCTGGTGGGCTGTGTAAGGGAATTCTAGATCATAATAAGGTGAAGTGGCCATAGTCCCACTAGACCAATAGGCTGCTTTCCCAGGAGAGAGAACCCATGGTGGTTTAACCTGACGGTCACAATGCTTGTGGCAAGGGGTGCCGTTTGTGGTGACATCAGCTGGTGTGGGAAGGGGAGGCGACGGTCTAGTGGCATTATTGCTGGGCTGTTAATCCAGAGACCCAGATAACGTTCTGGGGCCCAGGTTCAGGTCCCACCACGGTACATGGTGGGATTTGAATTTAACGAATATCTGAAATTGAGAGTCTAATGATGACCATGAACCCATTGTCGATTGTCGGAAAAACCCGTCTCGTTCACGAATGTCCTTTAGGGAAGGAAACTGCCATCCTTACCTGGTCTGGCCTACATGTGACTCCAGACCCACAGCAATGTGGTTGACTCTTAATGCCCTCTGGGCAATTAGGAATGGGCAATAAATGCTGCCTGGCCAGGACATCCTCATCCCATGAATGAATAAAGAAATTGAACCTACTCTGTTGGTACCACCCACAGTATCAACGAGACAGCCAATCATTTGAGCTAATTAGCTCCCCAAGACTATGCCAGCTCTCTGGTGAGAACAAAATAAATGTACTAGTTACTTTAGGGATGAGCAAGGTGGAAAGTACAAGATGCAGAGGAAAAGCTGTAGCTCTTGGGACAGAAGATCAGACAAACTCTGTTCGTTTTCACTTGAACATCGGATGCTGAGGGGCAAGCTGATAGACGTTTACGAAATTATGACAGGCACGGATAGAATGGACAGTTAGAGTCTTTTTCCCAGGGTAGAAATGTCAGTTATTAGGGGTCATAGGTTTAAGGTAAAAAGGGGAAAGATTAAAGAAGATGAGAGGCAGCTTTTTTTTTACACAGGGGGTGCTAAGTGCCTGGAATGTGCTGCCAGAGGAGGTTCCAGAGGCAGATACAATAGTAATGTTTAAGAGGTATCTTGACAGACACATGAATAGGCAGGGAATAGAGGGATATGCACTGTGCAGAGGCAAAAGGTTTTTAGTTTAGAAAGGCACCATGAGATGGTGCAGTCTTGGTGCGCTGAAGGGCCTGCTCCTGTGCTGTACTAATCTTTGCCCTTTTTTCAACAGCAAACTTATATTGTAATTTCAAACATAGCCGTGATTAGAATGTTAGACCTTTGCTAAGATGAAGAACTCTGGGATTTCTCAATTAGTCCTTTAAGCATGTTTTTAATGTATTTTACATTCTTCCAAACATTTTTTTCTTTCATTCCAACACGCTAAAGACTGCAGACAAGCAACTTGCTTCAAAAAAAACATAGTACAATTGGCCCAGTCCTGTGTCAGAGCATTGGCCAGAAAAGCTGCTGTTCATGGGAAAAAAACATGAACCCTGTTGACCCTTACCTAACTCGGAAAGTTATTGCAAACAGGATGCTTGATTCTGTTGCCTGGTTGATGATCCCCAATCAACGTTTTGCTGACTCGATTTTGTGAGATGTACAGCCTAACCCCAGCAAACAGCTTTAAATGTTAAATATTTGCACAAAACAGATGAACCACAAACCCACCCAATTCAAACAAGAAAAGTCCAAAAGTGCATCGAAAAGGTCAGTCATTTCCACACTGTAGAGATTCTGTGATTACACGGTAGGACCAGGGTAGGCTATTCAAATCCTCCAGACTGTCCCCGACACTCCAATCAGTTCCTCAGCTCCATCACCACCTTGCTGTAATACACTGCAGCGACTGACTCTGCATCCATAGCATTGCTGGAGAGAGGATTACACAGTTCCATTGCCATTTAAGTGAAGGAATGTTGCTGATGTTGCTCCTATTGGGCTTTGCTGTAATTCTAAGACTAACACCCCACCACCCGACCACCCCCAGACAGGACATAGCTTCTTAAAGCAAGAGGTAACACTGCTAATTGGAGGGGTTTTGTATTCTTATTAATGTCATCCCCACAATAATTATAATAGTAGATCCTGTGTTCAAGGGTGCTAATCACTGAATTAAGGATGAAACATAGAAATACTTTGGTTTTATTCACTCATGGTACATTGGCATCACTTGCTGGTCAGCATTTATTGCCCATCCCTACCTGCCCTTGAATTGAGTAGCTCACTAGGCCATTTTAGAGTCAACCATATTGCTGTGGGTCTGGAGTCACATGTAGGCCAGACCAGGTAAGGATGGCAGATTTCCTTCCATAAAGGACATTAGTGAACCAGATGGGTTTTTCCCAACAGTCAGCAATGGATTCATGGTTCTTAATTACAGATTTTTTTCCCTTTCCCCTTTAAATTTGAATTCAAATTCCATCATCTGCCTTGGCAGGATTCGAACCACAGTCCCCAAAGCATTTGCTGAGTTTCTGGGTTTAATAGTGAAGTGATAATACCACTAGGCCATCGCCACCCCTGGTGTAGGATTAGGCCATTCAGCCCTTCAAGCCTGCTCCCCCATTCAATATAATCATGTCTGATCATCCACCTCAGTCCCCTGTTCCCACTTCCACCCCATATCCTTTGATCCCTTTAGCCCAAAAACTATAGCTAGCTCCTTCTTGAAATCATTCCATGTTTTGGCCTCAACCGCTTTCTGGAGCACAGCATTCCACAAGTTCCCCACCCTCTGGGTGAAGACATTTCTCATCTCTGTCATGTTCCTTGTTCGTTCAAAGACAAATTGAGCCAAAAATGATTATTTTTCCCGCTGTGCCAATGACGACATTGCTTTGTTTTCACTTAAACGTCAGAGGCTGAGGGAGCAATCTGATCGAAGTTTACAAAATTACGTGAGCCCAGTGGAATATCCTAAGATTGTGAAAGATACAACATAGCATCAGGTCTCTTTTTACAGTTTTTAAAAAAGTGACCTGTAATTTCTATAAAAGTATTTGCATTGACTGCCCCAATTAGTGTTGAATTATTTGAAAGTTTTTAAGTTTATCACAGTTTCCAGCTACAAGACATTCTGTCAGTTCAAGTGAATTTGGTTCCTTCAGTGTATACTGTAGTGTTTGTCATGCTTAATAATATGTACTAATGGTCTGGCTTGTAAAAAGCGAAGCATCTTGTCAAAAATTCATGTAACCTGTGATCCCATTCACTTAAAATTTCAATAGTTTGCAACTTTTTTTAACCTCCTGAAATTCCCATCTTCGCTTTGGAGAGAATAACTCTTTGCATTAAGAATAACAGGGAGACAATTGGAGCACACCGTCATTATGATGAAATCAGGCTGTAGCTTCTGATGTTTGTACATGAGAAGTTAAACATGGAAATCAGCATGCTGCTGTTTGACTTTCCCCGCTGAGATTCCCGAAAAGATTCTGCATTTTAAATGCCAAAAACATGGGAAGTTGCAATATTCGCCCAGTGGTGACTCATCCAGCAGTGGCAAAATGAAACAAGATGGGAGGGAGGAGACTCATGATCTAGAGTCCTGGGCTCCCTTAAGCAGCATCGGCACAGGCTTATCAGGTCAAATGGCCTGGTCTGTACTCTTCATTGCCTCTGTGTTTCACCAGTCAAATGGGGTTTTTAAAAGAGGGGGTGTTGCTTAGCTCACTTGGCTGGCTGGTGATGCTAACAGCATGGGTTCACTTCCCACACTGGCTGAAGTCACCATGAAGGACTCTCCTTCTCAACCTCTCCCCCTCGCTTGAGGTACAGTGACCCTCAGGTTAAACCACTAGCAGTGATCTCTCTCTAATGGGAGAGCAGCTGATTTGACCTTTTAGGGTTATTTCCCTCTTGCTGATACAGGTATGTCGAGTTGAATGGTCATTATCTGTGTGAACTGATTCTATGATTCGCAGCAAGGTTCTATCTTGTGGTTTTCACCACTGTGAATAGCACACTGTTAGAAACCAGGACTGAGGGAAATATCTGGGGAAACAGAATGATGTTTTTGTGGTTTGGTGCTTTCACAACCTTAATATGTGTACCTTATGAAATCTTACCACAATTATTCAAAATCTGCGCACAAGAGATGTTCAGTATTTGCGGTCGAGAAGCATAGCCATCCTTCACTGAATATTCATCGCTGGGTGAACAGCAGCTTGTATTTTTGGTCCATGTTTCGGTTGTGCTCCCTGATGGCTGGTCAGATTGTCACATTGCCGTTTCCTAAGCCATCCCTCACTAGTGGCAGTTACCGCGAATGTATCTCTCTGCCAACGATCACAACATCACTCCCTGAGTTAGGGGGGAGTGCCTTCTCATATCACTTTTACCTTTCTCACAATTATTTATTCTTAGTCATAGCTTGAGCTGCCCTTAAATCTTACAAACAGGAACAGGACCAGGCCATTCAGCCCCATGAGCCTGTTCATTGTTTTGGCTTCTTTTTCTGTTTAACTGATTGGAGCAGTTGAGCAGGTAATTTTGCTGCTACACAAACCTGGTTAGCTCTGTTTTTACTCTGAGTAACTTCAGAATGTGTCCTGAAACTCCCGTATGTGTCATCCAAAGATAAGAGGGTTGGTAATCTGTCAGTCACACTTCCCTCTGGCTAACACCAGCCCCATCACTGGTGGCTTCCCTGTAAAAGGTCTGTGTGTCCCAAAGTGAATTTTCACAAGAACAGCTTGCAGGTCAGTGATTACAAAGGCCTGGCAATCGCCTTCCTTCCTGTGGGCTGTACTTTGCTGCCAGCAACTCGTGTCATGGACATTCCTGAAAAGAATCAGGAAAAGATTCAAGACAATGATCCAAGCATTGCTTCCTGCTGCGTGCCACACACAGTGTGGCTCAATCAGAACCCTCCTCTGCGCTCTAATTCCTACAGTCCGGCATACACACCTTTCACATACCGATTCACAGCAGCTGACCCAGGGAAACGTGCGTGTGGCTGCTCCACCAGCTTCAAATTGGACCGGATTTGTGTGAAAGCTGTGTGAGCTCTTCTCGACCTCTGTGCCTGAAGCCAGGACTGAGCCACAGCACTACAATCCCCATCACGGCTCCAGCATGGAGCAGGTCATTTGATGTAGGTGTAGGAGTAGGCCATTCGGCCCATTATGGCTGCTCTGCCATTCGAAAGGACCATGGCTGATGTAATCATTCTCAACTCCACTTCCCTGCTTCTTTTAATCCCCTGTAACCCTTGCCTCTACCTGCCACAGTTGGAATAGGACTCCAAGCCCATGATGTTGGCATCAAGTTGATCCATACCATCTGTCCAGCCAGCTGTGGCAACATGCATCTTGTGGCGTTGGTCTATGGGTGGTAATGGTAGGGGCTGGAGTTTTCCTTCCAGCACACAGCTGACCTGGAATCAAGGGTCCAGACCCAAAACGTCAGCATTCCTGCTCCTCTGATGCTGCTTAGCCTGCTGTGTTCATCCAGCTCTACACCTTGTTATCTCAGATTCTCCAGCATCGGCAGTTCCTACTATCTCTGACCTGGAATCTTGCCTGTTCTTACCACCGGCCATTGGCGTGTAATGGAGGGATTTATAGGTCAGCACTAAACCTGTTTGGCAGTGTTATGAATGCACCTTCCTTGGCCATCGAATCCTGGATTGGGGCTTGAGCCCAGAGTTTCTGATTCAGAGGCAGGGACATTTCCCACCACACCATCTCTGCCAGGACAACTCCCATATGGAAAGCTATCGATATTAAGTGACTAGCCTCCATCGAACGCATTCTCCAACCCATCTCCACCAAATAGCATGGTGGAATGTAAGGGACAGTTAGGGAAGAAGGTTAAAAAAAAAGCACAGTCGAAGGTGCATGGTACATGAGAGATTTGTGAAACGTATGGAGGTTACGCTGTGTTACAGATTGTTAACATACAGAGCTATGTTAGTAATGTCATAGAGTTGTACAGCATAGAAACAGACCCTTCGATCCAACTCATCCATGCCAACTAGCTTCCCATTATGATCCAAATCTCCAATGTGTTGTCGGAAAGCATTGAAGCAGTGTTATATCTGAGGCCTTCTATAGAAAAATGAGTTTATTTTTCATGAACAGACAGGATGACAAAAGCAGATTAATTATCATTCTTGGAACTAGAAGGAACACATTACACTGGATTATTAAGAGTAAAGATGATAAAGTTTAAGATGATTACATATTGGTGCCATGAAATCTAAATGGGTGGCACCCTTTATCCACAGAAACACACAGCAGCGGCCAGCCATCTGGCCCCTGTAACCTGTCCCACCATCATGCATCACGGCTGAATTTCTACATCGATAGCACTTTCCCACACTATCCCCAAACCTTTTGCTGTCAATAACATCTTATAGTCTATTGATTTCTGTCTTGGGCATCCACAATAACTGAGCTTCATGGCCCTGTGGGTAGAGAATGCCAAAGATCCATCACCCGCTGAATGAAGAAATTTCTCTTTAGCTCAGTCTGATGTGACTTGTCTCTTTATTCCAAACTCACTGGTCAAGGCAAACAGCCCTTAGAGCCATACAAGGTCCCACTAGATAATCTCAGAATAAGGAGTTGCACTTTTAAGACAGAAATGAGTAGGAATTTTTTCTCTGAAAGGATAGTGAATGTCAAATGTTTCATCACAAAGGGATGGCCCAGCCACGACAGCCCTCTGTGATAGACCATTCCACGGATTCAATCCCCTCTGAGTGAAGAAATTCTTCCTCCTCTCTGTCTTAAACAAGCAGCGGCTTAATCTGGAGTATATTCAGGGCTGAGATAGAGATATTTTTAACCAGTAAGGGAATCGAGGATTATGGGGAAAGACAGCAAAGTGGAGTTGATGATTACCAGATTTATGATAGAGCAGCCTGATGGGCTGAATGGCCTGATTCTGCCCCTACATCTTATGCTGTAACAATGTCAGTGATAGAGTGTGTGTATTGAGTAGGTGCTGTGATACACAGAGCAGGTACATACTGAGCTTCTTGATCTTGCAAGCCTGCCAGGCCCAAGCTTTCACATGTATTAAATTTTATAAAGAAGGTCACCATTGCTGATGAAAAATGTTGAGAAACACTTAAATCAAACCACAGGAGAGTCAAAGTGGTTTTCCTGAGACATACCATTTCAGCTTGTCAAACCATAATTCACTTTCTATCAGCTACTGCTTGTTAGCTTATCTTAATACATGCCTCATCTAACCATCAGAGCAAACGAGCTCTGCATATGTTTCCGTCTGTCTGGACTTTTAGATAATATGTTTGAGCAGATTCACTCCCACAGTAACTGAATTCCTTTGTGCATGGTCTGATATGTTGCCCTCTAATGTCAATTTCCCTGCGACTGCAAATGCTTTGAAACCGTTCTGCCTTATTTGTAAGTTTCATACAAAGAACCTAAGTTGCTCTTGAAGTTCAGACTCTGTGGTATCACAAGGACAGTAAGATTGTAGTATAGTCTGACTGCATCTTCTGTCAAAGATATTTTCTAATCAACCCGAGCAGAGATGTTATTATACACCTTTGGAGCAGGTGGGACTCGAACCCAGGCCACTTGGCTCAGAGGGAGGGACATTACCACTGCACTGGAGGCGATGGCCTTGTGGTATTATTGCTGGGCTGTTAATCCAGAGATCCAGATAACGTTCTGGGGACCTGGGTTTGAATCCCGCCATGGCAGATGGTGGAATTTGAATTCAATAAAATATCTGGAATTGAGAGTCCAATGATGACCATGAATCCATTGTTGTCAGGGAAAGGAAAATACCCATTTGATTCACTAATGTCCTTTAGGGAAGGAAACTGCCATCCTTACCCGGTCTGGCGTACATGTGACTCCAGACCCACAGCAATGTGGTTGACTCTTAACTGCCCTCTGGGCAATTAGGGATGGGTACTAAATGCTGCCTGGTCAGTGATGCCCTCATCATATGGATGAATAAAGGGGGGAAGAATGCCACAAGGGCCCCACTTTCTATCTAATGTACGCATTTCCAAACAAAATCAGCTTTGACATGTACCTTAATTTCTCAAGACCCCGTACATGTGCCTGCTGACTCCTGCAAATATCTACAATAATGATTGTTATCAGAAACCTCAAAATCCATCAGTAACTTTACTAAATGCACTTTGAGGTTTGTAATGGTAGGGTGCCACCTTAAACTACAGCACACTTTGTGGTAATATGCTCCATTGTAATTGTCTGCACAATGGAATTGTTTGCCATCTCAATTTCATAGAAAGCTACAGCACAATGAGAACTAGAGCTATGTGCTGGCTTGGTCAAAATGTAACCAATGTTAAATTTAAATATTAAATTATTTTAATAATGTTAAATTTAATTTCATAACTTTCCATGGCAAGGTCTGAGGTCACAACTTTTAGGTTTTAGTCTAGATCCACAGTTCATTTGATGATGAAGGACAAGGAATTCTTTGTACGTTCATCAGCAAAATATAATAATTTATAAAGCCAAAATATTTTCTTGGCTTCCACCTACTGAGAACACTGATTTGCAAAAAAAAAAGAACTGTAGATGCTAGAAATCAGAAACAAAAGCAGAAATTGCTGGAAAATCTCAGCAGGTCTGGCTACATCCATGGAGAGAAAGGAGAGTTATTGTTTCGGGTCCAGTGACACTTCTTCAGAACTTTATCTGGTTTGTTTCTGAACCTGAGCTTCAGTCCCATATTCTGTAAGTTTACGGGGTTTGGAAGTTTACAACCCTTTTACATAAAATCTTGAAGTTGTGAATTCTTCATTTATAACAATGGGGTCCTCGATGTGTGTGATATAATGCGATGCGAGCAAGCAGTATTTATGAATTAAGTACAGTGTAGTAAGCAGTACTTAACTAAAACCCAGTGAAGACAGTACAGAATTTGTTTCTCTTTCAAATCCCAGGGTTGAGTGAATATTGCCTGCCCTAGTGATGCCTTTCCTCTCCAATTCTTACTCCTAATTCTGACTGCATTATATTCCTTCAGATTAGAGTTTTTTGGGGTTACCACACCTTTGTAACAGGAGGTCTGTAGGCTGAACAAATGCCTATCAATATTCTTTAGGGCCCTAGGAGCTAACTTTTCATTGTGCAAACAACTGACACTCCTCTTACACGCAATAAGTTGTATGAACACTCCTTTTACATCCTTTTCTCAACAATGTCAGCTCTCATATAAACCATTCACCTAATGTCCCCAGGAACATTAATAATTAGGGACAAAACTTCCTAGTATCCTATCAGTTTGCCCTTTATAAATATAGATTTTTTTTTCCTAGTTTTAGTTATTTCATGAAGTCAAAAGAGTTATAGAGTCATAGAGACCTAAGTGCGGAGAAAGGTCCTTTGGCACATTGATTCTGCGTTAGTCAACTCAACCACCCAACTATTCTAATCCCATTTGCCAGCCTTGTTGCCTTGGCATTGCAAATGCACATCTAAATACTTCTTCATTGAGGGTTTCTGCCTCTATGACCCTTACAGGCAAGAAAGTTTCAGATACTCTGGCTGAAAATGTTTTTCTCGTCACATCCACTGTCCCTTCCCTTAGATCTATACCCCTGGCTATTGATCCCTGCATCAAGGGGAAAGGTTTCTTTCTGTCTACCCAATCTATGCCCCTCATTATTGTATACATCTCAGTCAAGACCCCTCTCAGTCTCCTCTGCTCTAAGGAAAACAATCCCAGTCTGTCCAATCTCTCTTCATCACTGAAACTCTCCAGCCCAGGCAACATCCTGGTAAATCTCCCACTGCACGCTCTCCAGTGCAATCACATCCCTCCTTTGATGTGGATTCTATACTGCACACAGTACCCCTGCTGTGACCTCTCACCAATGTTTTATACAGTTCCAGCATCACCCCCCTGCTCTTAAACACAATGCCTCAGGCAGGTACCTTAAATCATGTTATCTACTCGTCCCACTACTTAAAGGGACTGATGGACATGCACACCCAGGTCCCTCTGATTGTCAGTACTTCCCAGAGTCCTTCTGGTCATCGTGTATTCCATTGCCTTGTTTGTTCAGCCCAAGTGCATCACCTCAGAAGTCAGTTAGGAAGCTAAATATTTTCAAGATCGAAGCTATACCCTGTTCCAGCTGCTAAGGTCAAAGGCTTTAGTTATTTATTTCAAGCTAACAAGCAGACCTTATGTTGTACAAGTATACTGAAAACAGACACAACTTGTTAACCCAAACCCTTACCTCCTTTTACCCCAAGTAGATGTCTTGACTGTATTATTGGCAGAAATTCAAACTAAACTGTTCCAGAAGGTAGCTAAGGCGAAATCCTAAAATGCTACTTCAGACCAACATAGCCCTACAAAAATTAATGTATTAGCAAAACCTTACAATTCCAAACACTAACAAGGCTACTCCTACATATTCTCCTTCCCTGGTTCTCCCCCACTGTCACTGATGTTTTCATTCCCACCTCTGGTGCCACCAGTTTCATCCACTCAAATACTTTCATAGAACCACAAGCTTTTACGGTAAAGAAGGAGGCCGTTCAATCCATTATATCTGTACTGCTTCCTCAAAGAGCTACCCAGCTAGTCACACTCTCCAGCCCTATCTCCATAGCCCTCTAACTTCATCACTTTCAAATATATATATCTTTTGAAAGCTCTTATGGAATCCACTTCCACCATTCTCCCAGGGAGCACGTTCCAAACCCTAACAACTCTCTGAGTAAGGAAGTTTCTCCTCATCTCAGTGCTAGCTCTCTTGCTGGCAGGCTTGAAATTGTGACCCCTAGTTACTGACATACCAACTAATGGACACAGAATATCCTTCCTTAGTCTGTCAAAATTGTTCATAATTTTGACCATCGCAATGAGATCACCTGTTAATCTTCTCTGTCCCAAGTCAAATAAGCCCAATTTCTCTCATTTTCCCTTGTATCTAAAATCCCTCATTCCTGGTATCATTCTAGTAAGTTTCCTTTGCACTCTGTCCAGGGCTTTAACATCCTTCCTTAAATAAGGTTCCCAGAACTGAACACAGTACTCCAAATGTGGTCTGACCAATGATTTGTAGAGGTATAACATCACTTCCTTGCTTTTATATTCTCTGCCTCGATTTATAAACCCCAGGATCCTATAAGCCACCTTAACTACTGTTCCAATATAGTGTGCAGCTGGAGGAACACAGCAGTTCAGGCAGCGTCAGAGGATCAGGAAAGTTGGTGTTTCAAGTTTACACCCTTCATCAAAACTGGGTTTAACTACTGTTTCAACTGGCCAGGCTACCTTCAGAGAATCATGCATATGAACCCTGAGATCCCTCTGTGACTGTACTCCCCTCAAAGTTGTACCATTGAGCCTGTATTGTCTCTCCATGTTTCGTCTACCTCACATTTCTCTGAATTGAAATTCATTTGTCAGGTGTCTTCCCATTTGACCAACTTGTCAATGTCCCTCTGAAGGTGCTCTGCATTATCCTCGCAAATCACTATTCTCCCTAGCTTAGTATCATCTGCAAATGTAGACATTTTTCCCTCAATACCCATCTCCAAATTGTTTATATAAATCAGAAAAAGCAAAGGTCCCAGCATTGTTTCCTGGGGAACACCACTTTCAACTCATTTCCAATCTGAGAAATGCCCATCTGTACCTACCCTCTGTTTCCTATCTTCTGGCCAACTTCTAATCCATGTTGCCAAGGACCCATCAGTGCCAAACATTTCTAATTTGCTAACCAACCTGCCATGTGGCCCTGTAAGAAATGCTTTCTGAAAGTACAAATGTGCAACATGCACAGCACTACCCTCATTCACTGCCTGTGTCACCTTGTCAAAGGGCTCAATTAAATTTGTCAGACGTGACCTGCCCTTGACAAAGCCCTGTTGACTGTGGTTTTTCTCTAAGTGTGTATTTACCTTATCCCATATTATGGCCTCCATCAATTTTCCCTGTAGTGACATCAAGCTGACAGGTCTGCCATATCCTGGTTATCCTTTGCCCCTTTCTTAAACAATGGTATCACATTTGCAATCTTCCAGTCCCTTCGGACTAATCCTGTATTCAGAGAGGCCTGGAAAATTTCCGTCAACAACTCCTCAATTTGCTCCCTTACCTGTCTAAGCAATCTAGGATGCAGCCCATCTGGGCCTGGTGACTTACCTACCTGGAATGCTAACAACCGTTATAGCACCTCTTTACCCATCACTACTGTTCAGTTGCTCAACACCCACATTTTCAACTGAGCTGTTGTTACTATTTTCTAATGGTCACTGTTACTTGGCAATCTTCCAGCTCTTGTAATGGACAACCAGTGGATCATCCAACGTTTCATCTCCACCATTGGCCTGGATATCAGCTCCCAAGAGGGCCATGTGGGAAATTTCCAGCTCACTGCACTCGAATCTGTGCCCAGAGTGACCTCTGTTCTGGGGTGGAGGGGCATATGCAGGATACAGTCACAACAACTTGCCCCAGATGTAAATCGGAGCATCAACCAGGATCTTCCAGCTTTCAAGGTGTCATTGGTCTCTGTCACTTCCTCCCAGTTGCTTTGTTAAACATAGCTCCCTAGCCTTCATCATCCCTCGCTCCCCCACCCACAGCCATGACCATCTATGTACTACCTTGCCGCCCCCCCCACCCCCAATATAGCCTGAGACAAACCTAATGCCAACTCATGACCTACTTTCATCCTTATGGCCTGTTATGACTATGATACAAACTTTAAATCAACAAATTGGATCTGGGTGTACAGGTCCACAGATTCCTGAAAGTGGCAACACAGGTGGATAAGGTGGTCAAGAAGGCATTCAGCACACCTACCATGATCAAATATGAAAGTTGGTAAGCTATGTTACAGCTTTACAAAACTTTAATTTGACCACATTTGGAATATTGCATGCAGTTCTGGCCAGCATATTACCAGAAGTATGTGGATGCTTTGGAGAGGGTGCAGAGAAGGTTTACCAGGATGTTGCCTGGTCAGGAGGGTTTTAGTAATAAAGAGCGGTTGGATAAACTCACATTGTTTTCACTGGAAAGACAGAGGCTGAAAAGTGACCTAATGGAGGTCTACAAAATTATGAGAGACATGGATAGGGTGAATAGAGGCTTTTTCCCAGGGTGGAAAGGTCAATGACAAGAGGGCACAGGTTCAAAGTGAGCAGGGGAATGTTTAGGGGAGAAGTGCGGGGAAGATATTTCACACAGAGGATGGTAGGTGCTGGATCATGCTGCCAGTGGAGGAGATGAAAGCAGGCACATTTAAGATGTGTCTTGATAGACACATAAATGGGAGTAGAACAGAGGGATAGAAACTGCACATGGGCAGTACATAGCGGGTCTAAATAAAGATTAGAATTGGTCCAGGCTTGGTGGGCTGAAGGGCCTATTCCTGTGCTGTATTGTGTTGTATAATTGCCCTCTCCATCACTATCCCTTGCCCTTCACATTCTGTGTAAACTCACACAGTATGTACTATGGGTAGATATGAAAGACTGTGCTGAGATTAAGTAAAACAGAGTTCTCAATTTCTATTACAGACCACTATATTGAAAAGAAACTCCGATATATGGAAGCCCATTCAAATATTGAAATACCATCAAGTTCTTAAATCCCTGATGAAATATAAACATTTGTGTTCAGAACTGTTCATCAAAGCCACAGTCCAAAGATGTGCAGGCTAGGTGGATTGGCCATGCTAAATTGCCTGTAGTGTTCAGGGATGTGTAGATTAGGTGGGTTATAGGGTCTGGGTGGGATGCTCTGAGGGTCAGTGTGAACTTGTTGGGCTGAAGGGCCTGTTTCCACACTGTAGGGCTTCTAAAAAAAAAAGTTATCAATCAAATTGTGAACCCACCACCCACTTCTGCCCACTCCCACTGAGATAATGGAAGTTTGTGGAAAGCAGTTAAGCCCAATAATGCCACAATGATACCACTTCTGGTCAACAAACAGCTAACGAAATGTGACTGAAGAGAGTTTTTTTTTTCACTGCTGAAACATTGGCATGCAGCTGGTCACAATTTTTAAAGGGCTGGTCACATACATAACTTGATAATTTGACAATTCTGCACGCCTTATCCACTCCTCAAGACCATATATGTTGACTACAAAAAGTTGTAACTCACACAATGTGGGAATGCTTCAGTAAAATGGCATCTGTTGCACTGAGTTGAATTATCCCTGCTGACATTGGGTTGCCCACATCTGGGAGTCACCCTGATAACTTCCCACCCCCAGCAAAATTACATTCTGCCTGATGACAGGTGGCTCTTCTGCTTCCAGGGTCTGTTCATTTCAGATACTTCACAGATTCTCCACAACCCATTGAACATCCAGGGAGCTCCTTGCCTGCACTGAATCCTCCATCGTCACTGCCCGTGATATATACATTGCTTCATATCTCCCCCAAGATCTTCAACTCACAGCATAGATGTTGACCTGTAGGCCTCACCCTTTTCTTTTATCATATGTTAAACAATCTATATAAAAATGAGTTGTAATTGCACTACAGCTACCTAGGTATTGTAGTACCTTTTCTAACTTTAGGACAATGCTGTCAAATGTTACCATGCCGTAGTATTGTCCAATGAGTCATAGAGCATGGGATAGAACATAGAACATAGAACAGTACAGCACAGTACAGGCCTTTCGGCCCATGATGTTGTGCCGAACTTTTACCCTAAACCTAAGGTCTATCTAACCTCCACCCCGACCTTATACTATCATCCATATGCCTATCTAATAGCCGCTTAAATACCCCTAATGGGGCTGACTCCACTACCCTCTTCGGCAATGCATTCCACACCCCGACCACTCTCTGAGTAAAGAACCTACCTCTGACGTCTCCCCTATATCTACCTCCACTCACTTTAAAACTATGCCCCCTCGTAATAGCTACCTCCACCCTAGGAAAAAGTCTCTGGCTGTCTACTCTATCTATACCTCTGATCATTTTGTACACCTCTATCAAGTCACCTCTCATCCTTCGTCGTTCTAAAGAGAAAAGCCCTAGCTCTCTCAACCTTTCCTCGTAAGACCTTCCCTCCATTTATGGACTTATTCTTTAGAAAGAAAGACCAGTATATAAATATCATCCTCCAGGTCCTCAGGACATCTGAAAGCACCTCATGTCCAATTAATTAACTTTGAAATGTAATCACTGTTAGTTTCCATGTAGAAGGACAAGGGCAGCAGATACATGGGAAGACCATCCCCTTTAAGTTCCCCTCCGAGCCGCTCACCATCCTGACTTGGAAATATATCACCGTTCCTTCACTGTCGCTGGGTCAAAATCCTGGAATTCCCACCCTAAGGGCATCATGGGTCACTCTAGAACACATGGACTGCAGCGGTTCAAGAAGGCAGCTCACCCCCACCTTCTCAAGGGCTACCAGCAACAGGCAATAAATGCTGGCCAGCCAGTGATGTTCACATCCCAAAATGATCTTAAAGACAGCAACAGTCAGTTTGACAAACAGTAATCAAATAAATGGCTTTTTTAGCAACTTTTTGCCAGGGCATTAGAAGAACTCCCAGCTTTGCCTTGAAATTATGTTGTGGGATCTCGCCGATCCACATGACGAGGTTGACTGAGCTTTAACAGCTTCACCAAAAGACAACACCATCAATAATCTCCCTAGACCATCAAGTAGATTGTGTATTCAAGTTCAGAATAAGGCTTGAGCTCCTCTGATCTGGAGCTGAGTAAGGACTCCTTGATGATATTTTCTGTTATTGACATCAGGCCCTTGGTTACCTCCATTGCCTTGACCGTTGCTTTGTCCACCCCAACAGTCTCATACTGCCTGAGGCTACCATGAAGGGCTGTTCTTCTCAAGCTCTCTCCTCACCTTAGACATGGTGACCTTATGGGAGAGCAGCCCTACAGTCTGGTAACACTACAGTGACATTACATTGATGTTAGTTTAAAAGAAAATGCATTTACCTTCATACAAAAAAAAGGAACAAAAAGGCTTGGAGTGGCATGGTGGCTCAGTGGTTAGCACTGCTGCCTCACAGCACCAGGGCCCCAAGTTCGATTCCACCCTCAGGCGCCTGTCTGTGTGGAGTTTGCATATTCTCTGCATGAGTTTCTTCCATGTGCTCTAGCTTTCTCCCACAGTCCAAAGCTGTGCAGATGAGGTGGGTTAGCCATGGTAAATTGCTCATAGTGCTCAAGGATGTGCAGATTAGGTGGGTTAGCCATGGGGAATGCAAGGTTACAGGGAAAGGTGGGGGGGTAATGGGCAACTCTTCAGAGGGTTATTGTGGACTTGATGGACTGAATGGCCTGCTTCCACACTGTAAGGATTCTGTGATTGCTTACATTTATATAGTGCCTTTCACAGATACAGAACATCACAATGCACTTTTCAACCAATGAAGTATTTTGGGGTGTAGAGACTGGTGTAATGTATGATATGAACAATAGAACATTAACCCAGGAGTAAGTTGCAATAGGGCATGTAACAATAAGGACTTTTAAACAATTTAACCAATGGCATCAATAATTCAGCCACTTCTTACTGTTATTCTAGAACATCAAGTAGATTGTGTATTCAAGTTCAGAATAAAGCTTGAACCCGTCTGACCCGGAGCTGTCAAATGTTACCATGCCAGTAGTATTGACCAATGAGTTGGAAAATTTTCAAAAGAGCAAAATACGACTGAGATCGGAAATCTGAAATAAAAACAGAATGTCCTAGAGAAACTCAGCAGGTCTGCTTCGGGGAGAGAAAAACAGAGTTAACGTGTCAAGTCTAGTAAATCCCTTCTCTAAGATATACCTTGCCAAACAGGCCTGCCCTGGCAGACCCATCGTTTCAGCCTGTTCCTTTCCCACTGAACCTGTCTCGTCCTTTCTTGTAACTGGCTTACCCCGTTTGTCCAGTCTCAAGCCCCTCACATACGAGGGGTTCCAAAGAAGAGTCACATCGGACTCTGTTTCCAACTCTGCGTAGATGTGGGTTATAGAGAACCTTTCCTATGAAGCCGCAGAAGGTTCTGAGATCTTTACACATCAATGTTTCTCCCCTCTACTACTCCTTACACACTCCCTATTATGTAGAGACAACAAGGTGCAGGGCTGGATGAACACAGCAGGCCAAGCAGCATCATAGGAGCA
>NC_063344.1:4275966-4291593 GCF_021869965.1 Rhincodon typus
GTTGTCTCGGATTCTCCAGCATCTGCAGTTCCTACTATCTCTGATTCGACTACCCCTATTATGTAGAGTAGTTTTGAAAAAAAAAAGTGTGCAGTTTGGATCAGGGGTTTTGTTTGAATCTAAGTCAAGTTTCCGTGTGGTCCTGGCAACAGCCATACTAATATTTTGCCAACGCTCAGATGAACTAATAGTGTTAAGACCCAGATCGACTGGTTAACATTGAAGCTCTTCCAGTGTTCAATTAACAGTGTACCATATCTAAGTATCAACCCAAATGTTGTTGTTATGCATCACCAAACTTAATTGTGGGTTCTATAAGATCAAGATAAATCACTGATTGCTTGCAAATCAAAGCTGCAGCAATTCCCCTTAAAGTTCAAGTGTTGTGCCTCACGTCCTAAGGGCTGGGATACAGCAGAGTTGTGAATGACAGCAGACTATGGGATTGGAATAATGTCATCCCCCACACAGTAGACGGCTAGAGGAATTATTCTGAGTGCTTGTTAAAACAGAGCCCTGGTATTTTGCAATGGACGTCCAGCATGTGAGAAATATTTCTGCAGCAGCTACGATTTTGAAAATAAAAGTGATCTCATTCAAGAGATGACTCCAGAATGTCTTCTAACAGTTTGGTGAATCGTGTGAATTTAATTAACTTGAGACAGACAGATTTCTCTCTGTCAAGCCTCCCCGCTGCATGAAAGTTTCTGTTATTTTTGGCCCATTTTCAGTCTTCAGGTCTTTGGTATGATTGAAGTACACCGCACATCCAGACAGCCCAGAGACAGGAATGTAAGGCATTTCAAGCAATTCTCCAAAATTATTAATGAAAAGGTTTTTAATTCAACAAGGATTCTTTTATTAAACTTGTAATATTCCTGTATGAGCTGCACAGACCGTAAAGGTCCCAACTTTGAACGCTGGCCGGTATTTGCTTGTTTAGTGACTGTAGAGGCACCATTTGGGGGTTTACAGTTGTCGTCCATTCAGTTTTCCACTTCTGACATTAGCTAATAGCTCTTCCTGAGAATATATAGCACGCAGGCATTGGGTCATGACAAGATCGGGCTTGCTGACAATGCCCTTACCCTCCACCCCTCAGTTCCAGCCCAGGTGACCATCCCATTTGAAAGAGAGCATTAAAATACCAGGATATGGAACAAGTGTAGGTAAATGGGATTAGTGTCATACAGTCATAGAGCTGTACAGCATGGATACAGACTCTTCGTTCCAACTTGTCCATGCCAACCAGACATTCTACATAAATCTAGTCCCATTTGCCAGCATTTGGCCCATATCCCTTCCTATCCATGTACCCATTCAAATGCCTTTTAAATGCTGTAATTGTACCAGCCTCCACCACTTCCTCTGGCAGCTCATTCCATACACGAACCACCCTCTGTGTGAAAAAGTTGCCCCTTAGCTCCCTTTTAAATCTTTCCCCTCTCACCTTAAACCTATGCTCTGTAGTTTTGGACTCCTCTACCCTGGGGAAGAGACTTTGGCTATTCACCCTATCCATGCCCCTCATGGTTTTATAAACTTCTATAAGGTCACCCCTCAGCCTCCGACGCTCCAGGGAAAGTGGCCCCAGCCTCTCCTTATAGCTCAAGCTCTCCAACCCTGACAATATCCTTGTAAATCTTTTCTGAAGCCTTTCAAGTTTCACATCATCCTTCCTATAGCAGTGTCATTTGGTGTTGGTTGGTTAGCATAGAAATGGTGGGCTGAAGGGCCTGTTTGCTGTATGACTCGCTGACTTTCTCTAGGTAGGAGAATAACACTGTACCCATCCATACTCATGTCATCCCCCGTTATAGGTACAGTCTGATATATATATTCCCAACACTGCCCTCCTTCAGTCCCTTTCCTTTAACACACTGCACCGTGCTCAGCTGGAGATCAAAAGTTCCTGATGCACAAATCATTAAAACTGGAGATACAGGTTAACAAAGCTGTGACAATACAAATCCAGGCCTGGGGTTAATTTCCATATGAATAGAATTTAAAAGTAGAGAGGTTGATATTAAACTTTAATGCAAGTTGCTGTACTCTGTACAGGTCTGTTACAAAAAAGGATATGGATGCACAATCAAAAAGGGTTGACAGGAATGATACGAGAAGTGAGAGGTTATATCTGTCAGGAAGTAAAGAAGCTGGTACATTTTGTTAGTTTCTAGAAAAGCTGAGGGCTGATTGAGATCTTTAAAATGATGAAGAGGTATGTGAGGATAAATAATCCAGAAACCCAGGTTCGAATCCTGCCACGGCAGATGGTGGAATTTGAATTCAATAAAATATCTGCAATTAAGAATCTAATGATGACCATGAATCCACTGTCGATTACTGGAGAAACCCATCTTGTTCGCTAATGCCCTTTAGGGAAGGAAACTACCATCCTTATCTGGTCTGGCCTACATGTGACTCCAGACCCACAGCAATGTGCTTGACTCTTAACCCCCACCAGGCAATTAGGGATGGGCAATAAATGCTGCTGAGCCAGCGACATCCTCATCCCGTGAATGAATAAAGGAAAAACATATGAAGGTGTTTCTGATCATGAGGGATCCAAATAAAAGGGGTGAATTCCCACCCCCACCCCTCACTCCCTGTGATGCCAGCTTATGGAGGACAAGGGGACTGTACGTAAGAGGCAGGGGATTGCCAGCTGACTGCTGTCTCACCCACTATGGGAGTGGGGAAGGGGGTTGGTAAAGACCCCCCCAGATGGTTGGTCTGACTAAAGTCTTCAGTGGTCATTGACTTCACGTTTCCTGCAGTGTCACCGTCTGAGTGGGCAGGGACACCCGAAGGCAAACAGCCAAGCAGATGGCATTCCCCCGCACCCAGTTCCAAAATGGTGCCCATCCTCTACACCACCTTTATGCCTTCACTCAAGCCATTAAAACCCTCAGCCCTGCCCTGCCCTGCTTTTCTGGGATCTGCAACCACCCCCTGTTCAACTGCAATGACCATAAGTCATAGGAGCAGAAGGGGGACATTCAGCCCAGTGAGTCTGTTCCCCGTTCAATGAGGTCAGGGCTGATCCGATAATCCTACCCTCCTCCACTTTACCCCATACTCCCTGATTCCATTTCCTGAGTAAAAATCTGTCCATCTCAGCTTTGCATATACTTAACAACGCAGCCTCGACCACCTCTGCGGTAAAGAATTCCACTGATTTACTCTGCTCTGAGAGAAGAGATTCCTCCTCATCTATGTTTTACATGGGTGCCCCCTTACTGTGGCGCTAGATTCTCTCACAGGGGAAACAACGCCTCCATGCCTACCCTGCCAAGGCCCCTAAGAATCTTGTATGTTTCAATAAGGTCACCCCTCATTCTTCTAAACTCAACCCAACCTACTCAACCTCTCCTCATAAGACAGTTCCTGCATTCCTGGGATCAGCAGAGTGAACCTTCTCTGGACTTAACCATATACCTTTCCTTAGATAAGGGGCCCAAAACCATTCACTGTATTCCAGCTGTCGTCTGACTAAAGCCTTCTATAGTTTTAGCAAAACCTCCCCATGATTACACCCCAGTTCCTTTGAATTAAACATTCCATTTGCTTCCCTGTTACCCACTGAACTTGGATACCAGCTTGTTGCGATTCGTGCACTAGATCCCCCAAATTCCTCTGTTCTGTAGCTTTCTGGAGTCTTTCTCCATTTAAATAACATGCAGCTCCTCTGCTCTCCTGACAAAAGTGTGTAACCTTGCAGTTTCCCACATTATATTTCAAAACCAGCCTGGAGCTAAAGTACAGAATCAATAGTCTCCCTCCCTCAGGACTGTGTGAGTGTGTTTCCCTGTAGGGGGGGCCCACTGCTCACTTCTGGCGAAGATAGGATCATCCTGGCAAAGGTAGCGGCAGTCTTTGGAGGGAAGGGCTCCCTGTCCCTGGGGAGGGGATGCAAAAGACCCACCCTCAAACCGTCAAGTCTTCCCCCCGCAGTTTTATCAAGTTTGGGGAGTGGGGTGATGGACAGATTTAAAATCGCAGGGCTGTGAACAGTTTTTTAACTGATGAGGAGTGGGAAAGGTGAACAATATGTCCTGCCAGAAAATTCCACCCTTTCTTCCCCCAACTACCCCTCCCTACCCTGTGCACATGAACACTCCAAGGTACACTTGTCTTTTAATAACACAGTCTGGAGCAGGCTGCTTTCAAAAACCGCATCCTTTCATCAAAGAGGCATCGAGGGTAAACTGTCAGAAATGATTTACAGGCTTGTACCGCACTGTCACCGTCGTTCATTCATCGGCTGTTGATGGACTGTTTCTTAAATAGTGTAGGGTAAGTATTTGATGCTCATCACATCTGTTTAACTTATAACATGAGTCAGTGGAAAGAGGAAAAATGTTGGCAATAACATGCATACTCAAGATCTTGAGGTTTTGAAAACAAAATTTAGCAAGGGATCAATTATTTGTGCACGTGTGTGTGTGTGTGTGTTTGTATCTGTGTGTGCCTGTGCGTGTGTGTGTGTCTGTATCTGTGTGTGCCTGTCTGTGTGTGTGTGTATGAGCCTGTGTTATGATTCTGTGTGTGTGTGTTTGTGTGTGTGCGCACGCCTGTGTTGTGATTCTGTGTGTGTGTGTGTGTTTGTGTGTGTATGTGCCTGTGTTGTGATTCTGTGTGTGTGTGCCTGTGTGTGTGTGTGTGTGTGTGTGTCTGTCTGTCTGTCTGTCTGTTTCTGTATGTGTTGGTGGGGGTGGGGATGGTGACAGGATGAGTTTTATGCCTGCCCAAATAATGGAGCAGTGCTGGTGTGCCACAGGGATCAGTGCTGGGCCCACATTCATTTACAATCTGTATTCATGACTTGGGTAAGGATAGTGAATGTACTACAGCCAGGTTTGTGGATGACACAAAAACAGCTGGGAACACAAATGGTGAGGATGAGACAAAAAGTCTGCTGAGGAACATAGACAGGTTCATTGAGACAAAACCTTGGCAGATGTAGTATAATTTTTAAAATTCACTCACAGGATGTGGGCATCCCTAAGCTAAGTCAGCATTTCTTGCCCATCCCTAGTTGCCCCTTGAGAAGGTGGGGGTGAGCTGCCTTCTTGAACCATTGCCGTCCATGTGCTGTGGGTTGACCCACAATACCCTTAGGGAGGGATTTTGACCAAGCGACAGTGAAGGAACGGCGATATATCTCCAAGTCAGGATAGTGAGTGGCTTGGAGGGGAACTTGGAGGTGGTGGTGTTCCCATGTATCTGCTGCCATTGTCCTTCTAGATGGAAGTGGTTATAGGTTTGGAAGGTGCTGAGATAATGAGCTTTGGTGAATTTCTGCAGTGGGTCTTGTAGATGGTACACACTGCTGCGACTGAGCGTCTAGCGGGCTGCTTTGTCCTGGATGGTGTCAAGCTTCTTGAGTGTTGTTGGGGCTGCTCCCATCCAGGCAAGTGGGGAGTATTCTATCACACTCCTGACTTGTGCCTTATAGATGGTGGGCAGGCTTTGGGGAGTCAGGAGGTGAGTTACTCACCACAGGATTCCCAGCTTCTGACCTGCTCTTGTAGCCACTGTGTTTATGTGGTGAGTCCAGTTGAGTTTCTGGTCAATCGTAACCCCCAGGATGTTGATAGTGGGGGATTTGACAATGGTAACACCATTGAATGTCAAGGGGTAGCAATGGTTGGAGTCTCTTTTGTTGGAGATGATGATTGCTGACACTTGTGTGGTGCAAATGTTATCAGCCCAATCCTGATTATTGCTACTTATTGACGTGGACTGTACAGAATCTGAGGAGTCATAAATGGCCTAAAATATTGTGTAATCAACAGTGAAACTCTGACTCTAGAATGAAGGGATGGTCATTGATGAAGCAGTTGAAGATCATAGGGACCAGGAGGAACTCTGAGGAACTTGCATTGGCCTTAGTGGGTCTTGGATGTGAATTAATTGGAAAACACGGGTGATTTACTGATGGTGGTTAAAAGATTATTTGGTGGTGTGGAAAAGATGTTCAGGTGAGTGTGATAGTACTTCCAGATATATAAAACTAAGATAAACAGCTCTGAGAAACTCCTGAAGCATTGTCCTGGGGCCTCCAACAGCCCCAACCACTGTGCACTGTATGACTCCAACCATTGGAGAGTTTTCCCTCTGATTTGTATTGACTTCAGTTTTGCTTTATCTCCTTGTAGTCACGCTCTTTCCAATGCTGCCTTGATGTCAAGGGAGTTCAGCCTGTTTGTCAATGTTTGGATCAAGGCTGTTATAAGATCAATCCCTGTGAAATCAGTGGCAGATGTGATCCTAGCCAAGCGTTTGGTTTATGCAATCCTTCGTCAAACAATTTCAGACCTTGTCAGAAAGTATGATTTATACAACACTGCCGATCCTTATCTTTGTCTGCGCACGCTCCAAGCTTCCAATTAGTAGTGTGAATCTATAATTTACGTGTTTATGTTCCTTTAACAAATGCCTAGGCTGCAGTAGATTTCTGGAGCAGCTGATGTGCAGTTAGACTGAGAGGCTGGTGAAACATTGATCTTTGGAGGGGTGTGGAATGAGGGTCGGGCCTGGTGGAGTACAGGGCCAGTTATCGACAGCTGGGAGGTAGGGAGGTGAGATGGTTTTTTCTGCCTGTACAAACAATGGACAGCAAGATTGGGAAACTGGAAGGTTTTGCCTGACGCACTCCAAGGTCCAGTTTAAGATGCAGTTACGTTTTCTCCGTGGTATCCCAGAAACATACAAACAAGAGTAGGCCATTTGGCCCATCAAGCCTGCTCCATTTGTCAGTCAGGTCACAGCTGAGGCCGGCAGGGAGCAAGGGAGCCAGGTCCCGGGGAACGGAGAGGGTGACATTAGGTCAGTGTGCAGATATTATAGCTGTGGGAGTGTGAGGGAAGTGTGGGAGCTGTTTCTGTTACTCAGGAATTAAACTCTGCACTTAATGTGAATCATTATTTTGCTTAGTTTTATCAGAACTATCCCAAAGTCTCTGGTTTATTCAGAGTGTTCCAAGTATACAGGAATTGCCCAGTCAAAACTTCAACTTCCCATTAAAGGTATAATCTCATCCTTTAAGACTCATTTTCCATCATCGAATCCCTACAGTGTGGAAAGAGGCCATTCAGCCCATCAAGTTTGCACCAACCCTCCAAAAAGCATCCCACCCTATCCTGTACCCCTGCATTTATCATGGCTAATCCATCTAGCCTGCCCATTCCTGGACACTACAGGCAATTTCCCATGGCCAATCCACCTAACCTGCGCATCTTTGGATTGTGGGAGGAACCCGGAGCACCCGGAGGAAACTCACACAGACACGGGGAGAATGTGCAAACTCCACACAAACAGTCGCCCAGGGGTGGAATCCCCTTTATCCATTGCTGATCCTGTATTCATTTTATAATGGGGAGATCTAAACTTTACAGGGGGACTTGGAGCGAGCTCTAAAACAGTCGGGAGCATTGAATTCTAACCCTTTGGAAATGAATCCCAGTGCTTTGTTTGTGTTTTTATTGGTTTTATTAGCCTGCACTACCACTAATGTTAGTGGTTTGTGAATCTTTAACCTGCAAACCCTCTGATCTCTATTGCATTTAGAAATCAGTTTCCAAAGAAATACGTGGCTTTCCTTCCTAAATTTATCACTACACATTTATCTGTATTGAACTAAAGCAGTGAATTATTTCAACATTTGTCAATTTAAGCCAGACATTTTATGTTTAACTCATTTTTCTCGACCTGACTTTCAAAATGAGCTACCAGAGCATATGAATAGGTGCTGCTTCTGGTGTAGAACATTCCTATCTGAGAGTCATTAATATGTGAAACTGTCATCGACATTAATCAAGTGGACAACACACAGAAAGTTTTACCGCATTAAACAAAGTAATTGCACCATATGCCTCTGGAAAATGATTTCTGAAGTTTGTCACAAGTCTACATTCAAAAATTTGTAATCATCTCCACCACATGGAATATCCGGTTAATAAAAGCCAGAAGAAAATAACTCTATTGTAGAAACATAGAAGCAGGAGTAGGCCATTCGGCCCCGTGAGCCTGCTCCACCATTCAATATGATCATGGCTGATCACCGAGCTCAATACCCTAACCCCTGCATCCCCCACCACCCCCATATTCCTTGATCCCTTTAGCCACGAGAGCTATAGCTCCCTCCTTCTTGAAAACACATAATCTTTTGGCCTCAACCTCTTTCTGTAGCAGAGAATTTCACAGGCTCCCCACTCTCTGGGGGAAGAAATTTCTCCTCATCTCAGTCCTGAAAGTTTTAACCCTTATCTTCAAATATGGGCCCTCAGTCTGGACTCTCTCCACCCTCAGACCTTCTTTCCTGCCTTTACCCAGTCCAGTTCTGTTAGAATTTTATAGAATAGAATCGTACAATCCCTACAGTGTAGAAGCAGGCCATTCGGCCCAGAATCCACACTGACCCTCTGAAGAGCATCCCACCTAGACCCACCCTGTCCCTGTAACCCTGCATTTCCCCATGGCTGATCCACCCAACGAACAAATCCCAGGGCACTATGGGCAACTTAGCATGACCAATCCATCTAACCTGCACAGCTTTGGACTTTGATTGGTTTATTTGAGATTGCGATCCCCCCCAATTCTTCTAAACTGCGGTGAATATAATCCTAACCAACTCAATCTCTGCTCATATGTCAGTCCTGCCATCCCAGGAATCAGTCTGGTGAACCTTCAGTTTCACCTCTTAGCGTAGGCAAAGGGCAAATTTACCAGCTGGATGTGGAAAGGATATTTCCTCCTGTGGAAGAATCCACAATTAGGGACCATTGTTTAAAAATAAGGGGTTGCCAATTTAAGATGAGGAAACATTTTCCCTCCCAGAAGGTCGTGAGTCTTCGGAATTCCCTCCCTGAAAAGGCAGGAGATGCAGAATCTTTAAATACTTTAAAGGCAGAGGTGGATCCTTGATAACCAAGGAGATATAAGATTACCAGGGGATATGTAGCAATGTCGAGTGAGGTTAAAATCAGATCAGCCATTGAAAGGCAGAGTCAAAGGATAACGAAAGCAGAATTCTCGAGAAATGAAAGCACTGAAGTGGGGAAATAAGTGCCGCTGTGTAGGGCAGCAGCCCAATTCTACACCGTTGAGTCAAAGAGTGGATTTTTATCATGTCAGAAGATCCCTTTGTGTTGGACTGTACAACATCTTCCCCTCAGTGGCTTAAAACCGCTATTTAATAGATTCTGTCTGATTGGTGATGAGATCATGTGCCAGGAATTCTACAGTAAATTCTAACCATGTGTTATAGATGGCTACAGATCATTGACTGCATTAAGGGAGCACTCCCTATTCCCCACATGAAACATTAAATGCATGTTACACAGCAATGGTCATGCTTGGCTATCAGAAATAAAGAAAGCCTTACTTTGTTCAATTGCAACATTATATGCAATTTGACTGTGCCTGTAATCTCCCCATCTGTACTGGAAAGTATAAAACCAGCTCATAATTACTGGAGTACACAGATCTATGAGTAAAATGGCAATGGCGTCCACATGTGCTAATGCTTAGTCTATTTACAATGCAGAGTCGGTTATTATTAGAATCATATTAATATCACGTGGAATCAATTGTAAGTTTTCACCTGGTATGCTGCAAGTTTGGAGATGTTTAGCACTGCGAGTTAATGCTCCTTAGCAGATGCAAGCGCTTTCAAGCTTTTATCAAGTGTGCACAGCATGCGTGCTGGTGTTTGACATGATTCATGAGACAGGGCAATCTGATGTTAACATATTGTCAGCTCACACTCACTTTCCTATATCGTTGTTCAGTTTCAGGGTAAGAAAATGGGAATTTTTTTTATTTACCGTTTGGCATAACCCACACCTGCAGGGGTTGAAATGGAGATGTGAAACCAGGACGACTGATATATTAGAGTGGGATGTACCACTGGGGATCCTCTCGGAAGGAGCGATCACAGTATGGTCGAATTTAAAATACAGATGGAGCGTGAGAAGGTTAAATCCAGTACCTATGCCCTGTGCTTAAACAGTGGAGACTATGAAGGAATGAGGGAGGAGTTAGCTAAGGTAGAATGGGAGCAAAAACTTTATGGTGGGTCAATTGAGGAACAGTGGAGGACTTTCAAAATGATTTTTCACAGTGCTCAGCAGAAGTATATTCCAGTGATAAGGAAGAACTGTAGGAAAAGAGAAAGCCAGCCATGGATGTCTAAGGAAATAAACGAAAGTATCAGATTGAAAAAAAAACACATACAAAAAAGCAAAGAATAGTGGGAAACTGGTAGACTGGGAAATCTTTAAAGGCCAACAGAATGCCACAAAAAAAGGTTATAAAGATAAGTAAGATAGATTATGAGAGTAAACTAGCTCAGAATATAAAAACAGGCAGCAAAAGTTTCTACAAATATGTAAATCGTAAAAGAGTGGCGAAGGTAAACATTGGTCCTTTAGAGGATGAGAAGGCCAATTTAATAACTGGGAATGAGGAAATAGCAGAGACATTAAACAGTTATTTTGTGTCGGTCTTCACAGTGGAAGACAAAAATAACATGCCGAAAACTAATGGCAAGAAGGTTATGGCAGGTGAGGACCTAGAAACTATCATTATCACTAAAGAGGCAGTGCTGGGCAAGCTCATGGGGCTAAAGGTAGACAAGTCTCCTGGCACTGATGAAATGCATCCCAGGGTACTAAAAGAGGTGATGGGGGAAATAGCAAATGCACTAGTAATTATTTACCAAAATTCACTGGACTCTGGGGTGGTTCCCGCAGATTGGAAAACAGCCAATGTGACGCCACTGTTTAAAAAAGGAAGTAGACAAAAAGCAGGTAACTATAGGCCAGTTAGCTTAACTTCGGTAGTGGGAAAATGCTTGAATCTATCATTAAGGAAGAAATAGCAAGACATCTGGATATAAATTGTCCCACTGGGAACACCCAGCATGGGTTCATGAAGGGTAGGTCATGTTTGACTAATTTGGAATTCTTGGAGGACATTACTTGCATGGTGGACAACGGGGAACCTGTGGATGTGGTGCATCTGGATTTCCAGAAGGCATTTGACGAGGTGCCACACCAAAGGCTGCTACATAAGATGAAGTTGCACGGTATTACAGGTAAAGTATTGGCATGGATAGAGGATTGGTTGACCAGTAGAAGGCAAAGAGTAGGGGTTAATGGGTGTTTTTCTGGTTGGTGGTCAGTGGCTAGTGGTGTGCCCCAGGGATCAGTGTTGGGACCGCAATTGTTTACAATTTATATAGATGATTTGGAGTTGGGGACTAAGTGTGGTGTGTCAAAATTTGCAGATGACACTAAGGTGAGTGGTAGAGCAAAGTGTGCAGAAGACACTAAGTCTGCAGAGGGATATAGATAGTCTAAGTGAGTGGGCAAAGGTCTGGCAGATGGAGTACAATGTTGATAAGTGTGAGGTCGTCCATTTTGGTAGGAATAACAGCAAAATGGACTATGTTTTAAATGGTAAAAAATTGCAGCACGCTGCTGTGCAGAGGGACTTGGGTGTCCTTGTACATGAATCACTAAAAGTAGGATTGCAGGTGCAGCAGGTAATTAAAAAGGCAAATGGAATTTTGTCTGCCATTGCTAGAGGGATGGAGTTTAAAAACAGGGAGGCTATGCTGCAGCTGTATAGGGTCCTGGTGAGGCCACACCTGGAGTACTGTGCGCAGTTTTGGTCTCCTTACTTGAGAAGAGATATACTAGCACTGGAGGGGGTACAGAGGAGATTCACTCGGTTGATTCCAGAGTTGAGAGGGTTAGATTATGAGGAGAGACTGAGTAGACTGGGATTATACTCATTGGAATTCAGAAGAATGAGGGGAGATCTTATAGAAACATATAAGATTATGAAGGGAATAGATAAGGTGGAGGCAGGGAGGTTGTTTCTGCTAGCAGGTGAAACTAGGACGAGAGGGCATCGCCTCAAAATAAAGGGAAGCAGATGTAGGACTGAGGTCAGGAGGAACTTCTTCACCCAAAGGGT
This sequence comes from Rhincodon typus, assembly GCF_021869965.1. NCBI lineage: Eukaryota > Metazoa > Chordata > Chondrichthyes > Orectolobiformes > Rhincodontidae > Rhincodon > Rhincodon typus. Next base: position 4,287,958 of record NC_063344.1, read on the forward strand.
TGTGAATCTGTGGAATTCCCTGCCCAGTGAAGCGGTTGAAGCTACCTCGCTGAATGTTTTTAAGGCAAGGCTAGATAAATTTTTGAACAGTAAAGGAATTAAGGGTTATGGTGAGTGGGCGGGTAAGTGGAGCTGAGTCTCAAAAAGATCAGCCATGATCTTATTAAATGGCGGGGCAGGCTCGAGGGGCCGGATGGCCTACTCCTGCTCCTAGTTCTTATGTTCTTATTATGTTCTTATGTTATTGCAGAGCTGTACATTTATAATGAGATTTACTGCCTGACCATCACAGCTTAGCATAAAATTCCATTAAGGCAGTGAAGTTTCTCAGCAGATGTGAGTGAAAGGTAAATTACCTGCCTCTCACTGGGCATTGGACATGATCCATGGGGTTTTAACTGCAGGTGAACACCCAATTGGCTGTGAAAGGGCAAAGGTCAGAACTGAAATCATACCATTAGTGCATGAATAGCTGTATTGAGTCAATTTACACTATAATGATGGAATCGGTAAACTCGCGTGCTGGCAATCATAGAAATTTTAGAAAGGGTATCTATACAGTGTTATCTGCTTCTCATGGAGGGCATTGTGAATCAAGCTACTTGTCTGAGGGAACATCATGTGCTTTTCTGAAGTATGTAAAATTTCCACCTCCCAACATGAGCTGCCGTAGGGAAATTAACTGTTCTCCGGTGGTTAAAGTGAAGAGATTTACAAACAGGATATTCATGACTATGTTAGAAACAGAAGCCAACGCTTACCATCCAAACATTACCAGTTCCGTAGGATAGAAAACACATACAGAGGCTAACCAACTCCCTTGGGTCTTTGGAAGTTGTGTCACGAGTAGACAGGGTAGATAAAAAGGTGTTTAGCATGCTTGCCTTCATTGCTTTGAATATAGGAGTTGGGACGTCATGCTGAGATTATACAGGATGTTGATGAGGCCTCTTTTGGAGTACTGTGTCCAGTTCTGGTCGCCCTGCAAGGAAGGATATTATTAAATTGGAGACAGTTCAGAAAAGATTTACAAGGATATCACTGGGTCTGGGGGTTCGAGTTTTAAGGAGAGGCTGGATAGCCTGGGACTTTTTTCATTGGAGCGTATGAGGTAGAAGAATGAACTTATAGAGGCTCATAAAATCATGAGCGGCACAAGTAAGGTAAATAGCCAAGGTCTTTTCCCCAGGGATGGGGGAGTCCAAAACTAGAGGGCATAGGTTTAAGGTGAGAGGAGAAAGATTTAAAAGGGACCTAAGGGGCAACTTTTTCACACAGAGGGTGGTTCATGTATGGAATGAGCTGCCAGAGGAAGTAGTGGAGGCTGGTACAATTACAACATTTAAAAGGCATCTGGGCAGGTACATGAATAAAAAAAGGTTTAGAGGGATATGGGCCAAGCACAGTTTGGGAAACTTTGTTGGCATGGATGAGTTGGGCCGAAGGGTCTATTTCCGTGCTGTATGTCTGTATGACTCTAAGTCTCCTCCCTCTTTTCTCTGCTAAACTGACCTTCATACCCTTCATTTCCCCTCTCCCTTAAAACGTCTGATTTTGTAAAAAAATTAATAGGATGTGGGTGTTACTGCGTTTATCACCCAGAGGGCAGTTCAGAATCAGCCACATTGCTGTGGGTCTGGAGTCACATGTAGGGCAGACCAGGTAAGGATGGCAGTTTCCTTCCCTGGTCGTTTTTTCCCAGACAGTGATTTCACGGTCGTCATTAAATTCCTAACTCAAATTCCACCAACTGCCGTGGTAGGATTCAAACTCAAACAATATCCACTAGGCCATCGCCTCCCCAAAGTTATATATATCACTGAGTAATGTGAAGTGATCTTGCTGAAAGCACTGTTGAAACTCTCAATGGTAAGGTTGTTGCTTAAAGAACAAATCTGAAAAATGATCTGTATTAGGTAATAAATATTCTGCCAATAGATAATGACAAAGTTTGCATTTTAACGTGCTGCCCACAGCATCCTTATGTAAGTCTATTCGATTATCAACACATGGGAGTGGACTATGTTTAACCATGGGAGGCTTTCTCTGTATCCAGCAGCAAGCATTAAGATAGATAGATATCTGGGTCTTACTGTAAGGGAATTATATAATAGAGTCATAGACATAAAGATCTGCAGCACAGGAAAAGACCCATCAGCCCATCGAGTGTATGCTGGTCAGAAACAACCACCTAGCTATTCCAATCCCATTTTCCAGCACTTGGCCCATACTCTTGTATGCCTTAGCTTATTGACTTAATACTCAACAGTAGTTAGTCTGCAGTTAAAGTTTGGGAGTAGTACAGTTTTTTATTTTTGTGGGTGTTTACCCCATACTCAATGGGTGGAATTTAAATGCCCTCCTCGTGATGGTTTGATGGTGGGAAGGCTTTGAGGGAAGCAGGACGAGTGCAGTTGGCGATCCTACCAGCTTCCCAAATCACGGTGGGGATGTTCCTGGATGGTATTCCTGTCCTACCATCAGTAAGCAATTAATGTCTAATTACAGGTCTCAACCCACTCATTGGTGTTCACCCAGCAACACCATGGCTCGGGGGTTAGCACTGCTGCCTCACAGCGCCGGGGACCTGGGTTCGATTCCACCCTTGGGTGACTGTCTGTGTGGAGTTTGCACATTCTCCCCGTGTCTGCGTGGGTTTCCTCCAGGTGCTCCGGTTTTCTCCCACAGTCCAAAGATGTGCAGGCTAATTGGGTTAGTTGTAGGATATGCAGGTTACAGGGTCTGGGTGGGATAGTGTTTGGGGGGTTATGGACTCAATGGGCTGAATGGCCTGCTTCCACACTGCAGGGACTTGATTCAATGAGGTGAGAGGCCTGAAGGGTAAAATCTGGGGTTACCTTGGGCTTCCCCAGAAGGACTCCAATGTACAAAGACAGTGAATACCTGATCAGGAGCCCCAGTGTAGGGAAGAAGGCTTGTACTGAGAGGGTAATATTTGGCCTTACTCCTGTAGGCCCTCTTCCTCCACAGCACATTGTTCATTTCGGCTCCATCGGAGATCGTGGGTCTAGAACCAGCAGAATACACCATTTCTGAGCAGTGAAGACCATCAAGCCCTGGGCTCTCGATCCCCAATGGACACTGCATTGACTGAGCCATCTCAATAAGAGGTGACACCAGGCACTGGCCAGCTCTCCAGCTCCAAGGGCAAGACCCCTTGCATGTATATTCAATCTGGCCAGAAGGATGACTGCTATTCCCAATCAAACTACATGGACATTATTCCGTATGTAACTTCTTTCATATGTAACTTTAATCCTGGATTCCTGTCATTGATTTTCTTATATTTACTACTGGCAAATATTCAACAAGTGGGAGTTATTGACATGAGAATTCTGAAGAAGGTTCACTGGACTCAAAATGTTAATTCTGTTTCTCTCCACAGATGCTGCCTGACCTGCTGAGTTTTTCCAGCATTCTCTTTGCTTGTTTCAGATTGCCAGCATCTGCAGCATTCTGCTGTTAGTGATTGAAGCGAGGGCCAGCTAAATCTCAATGGGTATGAGTTGTCTGATTTGGGCTATGAACCTGGGTCAGTGAGGGAGCCCTGGCTGACAGACATAAACAGGAATCTCAGAGATTCTGCGATAACAAGGTGTAGAGCTGGATGAACAC
>NC_063344.1:4291993-4299356 GCF_021869965.1 Rhincodon typus
CTGCAGTTCCTGCTATCTCTATCTCAGAGATTCTCCTCACTCGATTGACTGGATCTGAGGGAGCTGGTCAGTGTCATGTACTATGCATGTGTACATAAAGGGTGACCTGGTGATGGGATACCAGGCTTAGTGGAGTTATTTCACTGTATAAGAGTTGTTTTATGTTCAATGTGCAGAAGTTAGAACACAGCCCAAAGATGTGCAGGTTAGGTGGATTGGCCATGCTAAATTGCCTGTTGTGTCCAGTGATGTGCAGGTTAAGTGGATTAACCATGGCAAATTCAGGGCTACAGGGATAGGGGGTGTCTGAGTGGGATGCTCTTCAGAGGGCCGGTGTGGACTTGATGGGCCATGGCCTGTCTCTGCGCTGTAGGGATTCTATAATATAGAGCCATGTGGGTGTTATTGCCTCTGTAATCATGTGGAAGCTGCCGTATGTTCACCAGTTGGATATTCTGTTTTCGGTGCAAGGGACTTACTCCATGTTTCACTGTGTAACATGTTTAATTAGTTAGCTGAGTAAAGGGAATGTGGTTTGCAACTGCACTTCCTGTTTACTCTGCTAATTGAAGAGAAGTTGCTAAATAACATTGCGAGATCCTGTTTATTTAATCAGCATTGCAGTAACACCAGGTTTAAATGGGTGCATTTATAAGTTCGGTGGAGAATGGCCGACTCATGTAATCATTTGCAATTCCTATTTGTTCAACAGGGTAAATATTAAGAAAAACATAGGTAACATTCACATTGGAAGCTTTTTTTTCGCCTGATGTTACATCCTGCCAAGTAACAAAACCAATCTTTGAGATCTCTGTATGTGGAGACACACTGTGCTTGCATCATTCCACACTGTCTAGTTTTTATTGAAAAGCTCCCACTTTTGTAAAAATTCCACCAGCTTAACTTGGAAAACAAATCTGCATCTACTCGGAAAAACTAACATTTGTTTTGTCTCTTGCTGTTAGCTTTCAAGATGTAACATTAAGAATCACCATTCCAAAACACACAGACAAGCCCACACTTACACATCAGGACAAAAGGAAAACAAAACAGATCTCTCTGCAGAGATTGATTTTCTGAAAGAAATACTTGGGCCAATGGGTTATTCTTGGAAGCATGTGGCTGAATTACTAATCAGGCACAATTATTTCTGAAATCCTACAGATTTGGCTTGCTCAGGGAAGGAAATCTTGAGAGTTTCTTTCAATCACTCTTTCAAAAGAACAAATACATTTCACCCTGAACTGACGTAGAGGGTTTTCTTTTCAGAAATGAGAGCAATCAGCTGGGAAGCTTGTTCTTAGCAAGCTTTCCTCCAACTCAGCCAGTTCTTAACAGGCTCCCCTCCAACCGAACCAGATACAGCCAGAAATTTTCCCTGCCAGTACCTGTTCAAACCAGCCATAGCAGGGTCTAGTGACATGTGAGACGTGATTTCTAGGATGCCTTGTGAAGACAGGTCTGCAGTGTCCACAGTGAACTTTTACCTTGATGCTTTTACCAATGACACTTTTAAAGAAATCGCCACTATAAAACTTGAAATAAATTCCTTTTTCCACAACCCTTCAAAGCTGAAAACCTCACATCTAAATGAAATAAGTATCATCTTAATAACAGCCACTGTATTTTCATCACATCATTGATTTATCAAGACACTCAGGAAACCATCTGCCACAAGGCTTGCTGTATCCAATAGCATTCAGTCTTCATTGGCAATCAAAGATAGGCTTAGATTTGGAGGTACTTTACCAATTTGGAGAGTTAAATGGGATAAAAGACAACAATCAAAGTTTGATCAAGAAGGGTAGCCATGATGTGGAGGTGCCAGTGTTGGACTGGGGTGGACAAGGTCAGAGGTCACACGACATCAGGTTACAGTCCAACAGGTTTATTTGACATCACAAGCTTTCTGAGCGCTGCTCCTTTGTCAGGTTAAGACACTTGTAATTTTTAATAAACCTGTTGGACTATAACCTAGTGTCATGTGACTTCTGACTTTGCCAAGAAAGGTTCAAAATAAAATCTGATTTATGTGCATCAGGCTCTTTCATGGCCTCGTACACATTATTATTTGATCTGCACTGTAAGATGTTTGTGGTAATAGTTTTCCGTTTATTAATTCGGAAATTGCTAAGGACAATAAGCATACTCCGCCATCAACATTTAGCAATGAAGCGTTATTCAGTGAATTAGAAATCTCTGAGAGATGCTGGCTATTTAGTATGGCTCTGCTGATGGCTCTAAAAACATGCATTTCATGTTTAATCTCCACATTATTTTTATTAAAATTCTCAATTTGTACGTGAACTGCCAATTAGACTTGTCCTGGAAAGTCACGTCTTGTAATTAGCTACATAAGTTCATTATGTTGGCATAATAGGGGAGGTGATGGCCTAGTGGTATTATCACTGGGTGTTAATCCAGAGACCCAGCTTCAAATCCTGCCAAGGCAGATGGTGGGATTTGAATTTAATAAAAATCTGCAATTAAGAATCTAAATGATGACCATTGTTGATTCTTGTAAAAACCCATCTGGTACACTAATGTCCTTTAGGGAGGAAAGCTACCATCCTTACCAGGTCTGGTCTACATGTGACTCCAGACCCGCTGCGATGTGGTTGACTCCTCTAGGCAATAAATGCTGGCCTGGCCCGCAACACCCTCATCCCGTGAATGAATTAAAACAATTTTTTTGAAATTATAATGAATATGAATCAATCTGTCTTGTCCAGCGATCAATAATAACTTTGGATTAGCCAAGGTCTTTTCCACAGGGTAAAGGTGTCCAAAACTGGAGGGTTTACATTTAAGGTGAAATGGGAAAGATTTAAAAGGGACCTGAGGGGCAACATTTTCACACAGAGGGTGGTGCGTGTATGGAATGAGCTGACAGAAGAATAGGTGGAGGCTGGTACAATTACAACACTTAAAAGGCATCTGGATGGGGACATGAATAGGAAGGGTTTAGAGGGATATGGGCCAAATGCTGGCAAATGGGACTAGATTTATTTAGGATATCTGGTCGGCGCAGAAGAATTGGACTGAAGGGTCTGTTTCTGTGTCTATGACTCTATGACTGCGAGCAGAAGCAGGTTACATGATGGAGGTGAAGGGAAGAGGCCTCCTAGAAATCTATAATTGCCTGTCTTTTGTCTTTGATAAATCAGTCTGATTGACAGCTAGGTGGGAAACCCCTGAGCAAAATGCAGGACGGGATGGGATTAATGCATGACCCTGAGGCAGAGGTGTGTTGGCCAGTGCGGAAACACATTCTGATCCCTGAACTTGGGGGCAGGTGTCTTATCCCAGGTGTCCAACCCAGACCCCAGGGCTCTGTGTATTGGGGGGTGGTGTCTGATGAGAGTGATGTGGGTGGGGTGGGGTGTTGTGTGTTGGCTATTGGCAAGGAGTGCACTTCTGTGAATCCATACTCACAAGGTGTGCTATACAGACACCGGCCTTCTCCCTCCAGCTATTTCTTGCCCCTTCTCAAGTGTCCTGGGGCCTGAGAGAGGTGCCAGACTCACCAGGTTAAAATCCGAGACTTCCAGACTCATGAGAATATTGAAACGACCAGCCTACTTTCTGCACACACCTTCCACCATCCCACTTGGAAGTGGTTCGGTTGGGAAGTGGGTTGGTTTAGGTTTGAGATTTTCAAACTTGTAACATCTGACCCAACACCAATGCACCCACAAAATAAAACAAAGAACCACGGATGCAGATATGAAACTTAACAAAAACAGAACAAGCTGGAGAAACTCAGCAAGTCTGTCAGTCTCTGTAGAGAGAGAAACAGAATTAATATTTCCAGTAGTAGGCATAGAGCCATACAGCACGGAAAAAAGCCCTTCGGTCCAACCAGTCCATGCCAACCATAATCCCAAACTAAACTTGTCCCACCTGCCTGCGCTTGGCCCATATCTCTCCAAACCTGTCTTATTCATGTACTTATTCAAATGTCTTTTACATGTTGCAACTGTACCTATATCCATCACTTCCTCTGGAAGTTCATTCCATGCATGAAAAAGTTATCCCTCATGTCCTTTTCAAATCCCTCTCCTCTCACCCTAAAACTATGCCCCCTAGTCTTGCAATCCCACAGCCTAAAGAAAAGATCCTTTGTCATTCACCTTATCTATTCCCGTCATGATTTTATAGATCTCAGCCTCCTCCATACCAGTGAAAAGTCCTAGCCTTTCCAGTTTACTTTTATATCTCAAGCCCTCCACTCCTGGCAACCTCCTGGTAAATCTTTTTTTGAACCCTCTTCAGTTTAGTGTTTAATCCTTTCCCAGCCCCAGATCCAGACCAGCCAGAGATAGTAGGAACTGCAGATGCTGGAGAATCCGAGACAACAAGGTGCAGAGCTGGATGAACACAGCAGGCTAAGCAGCATCATAGGAGCAGAAAGGCTGACATTTCGGGCCTAGACCCTTCATCCCGTCAGCCTTTCTGCTCCTATGATGCTGCTTAGCCTGCTGTGTTCATCCAGCTCTGCATCTTGTTGTTCCAGACCAGCCAGACTGGGTACATCATTGACAATGTTTACAGTATGTCAGCCCTCCCTGGATCAGCTATCAGTTTGCCCACTGAACATTGATGTGTTCTCAGTCTTCGTTCTGGCTCCAATTCTCTCACCTTGGCGCTAATTCAACACCGAGGCTCATATTTGTGTCAAGCTTACTTTTCTGATGAAAGAAACTAATTATTTTAATTATTGGTGCCAATTAAATCAATTTGCAAAGAGACAATCAAATATTTACGAAGCTAGCAGCTTGGATGCAACAGCCTTACATTAAATACAATTGCTCTAAGAGTAAGCTCTTCAAAAATGGATATGCGTTTGAAAATAATTTGACACATTTGAAGAAAGGTGCTGTCCTTAATTAAGCTTCACCTGACGAAGGGGCAGCGCTTCGAAAGCTTGTGATTTCAAATAAATCTGTTGGACTGTAACCTGGTGTCATGTGACTTCGGACTTTGCCTGCCCCAGTCCAACATCGCCACCTCCACACCTGGACTAAACTAACAGAGGTTCTTCATACAATTGCATTAATTGTATACCAATATGCAAAGAGTTAAATCTCAAATTAGAAAGGACTTTTTTAAATTATCCATTCCCCAAGTGTGATGGTATGCTTCTTTTCCTTGAATTCCTGCCTTGGGATCTTTCCAACTCTTCCAAACATAATGACGTATGAATTAGGAGGAGTAGGCCATTCAGCCCCTTGACCTTGTTACAACATTCAATAAGATTATGGCTGATTTGTTTGTAGCCTCAAATCCACACTCCCGTGACCCTCAGACCCCCAGTAACTGTTGGCTCTCTTTTGGTGAATGTTGCTCGAAGCCAACCCTGAGGACTTTCACTGAAAAGGATCTACCAGATCCAGCCTTCGCATCTCCCACATTGTCCCAACTCTGGCTCCAGCCATAGCTGAGATCCCTACTGTGTGGGATGTGAGGCTGGTGTGATTTGGCCTCAAACTGGATGCTGCTGTAACCATGTTTATGTTATCTCCTGTAACGTAATCCTTGGATTCTGGGAATTCTGGAGGATTGGATAAGTGCCAATGGACACTCCCATTTAAAAAGGGAGGGAGGTAAAATGTGGATAACTATTGGCTGATTAGCCTAACATCTATTGTTGGAAAAGTTTTGGAATCAATGAACAAGGAAGCAATAGCAGAACATGTGGAAAATCATCATCTAATCAGGCAGAGTCAGCATGGCTCTGTGAAAGGGAAATCGTGTCTAACTAGTTTATTAGAGATTTTTGAAGAAGAATAACCGGAGTGGGTAGAGGGGAACCAGTAGATGTGTTGTATTTGGACTTCCAGCTGGACTTCGACAAGGTACCTCACAAATGACTAAGTCAAAAGATAACAGCCCATGGTGTTGGAGGTGGCATATTGGCATGGCTAGAGAATTGGCTCATGAGCAGGAAACAGTGAGTGGGACTGAGGAGTTCTTTTTCAGGTTGGTAACCTGTGACCAGTGGGATTCCACAGGGATCAGTGCTGGGACTGTAGCTGTTCACTGTATACATTAATGACTTGGAGGAAGGAAGTGAGTGGACTATAGCCAAATTTGCAGACAACACAAAAATAAGCAGAAAGGCAGGTTGCAAGAGGGACATAAACAGTTTACAGAGAGATTTTGATTGGTTAACTAAATAGACAAAACGTTGGCAAACGGAGTATAACGTGGGAAAATGTGAAATTGTTCATTGTGGAAGGGAGAACAAAAGAGCAAAGTATTATTTAAATGGAGAAAAACTGCAGAAAGTTACAACACAAAAGGACATCGGGGGGACCTTGTACATGAAACACAGAAAGCTGGCACCCAGGAGCAGCAGGGAATCAGGAAGGCCATTGGAATGTTGGCCTTTATTTCAAGGGGTTTGGAGTATAGGAGTTGGGAATTCTTACTGCAACTGTACAAGGTGCTGGTGAAACCACATCTGGAGTACTGCGAGCAGTTATGATTCCATTATTTAAAGGATGTTGCCAGGGTTGGCGGGTTTGAGCTATAGGGAGAGGCTGAATAGGCTGGGGCTATTTTCCCTGCAGTATCGGAGCCTGAGCAGTGACCATATAGAGGTTTATAAAATCAGGAGGCATGGATAGAGTAAGTAGACAAGGTCCTTTCCCCGGGATGGGGGAGTCCAAAACTAGAGGGGCATAGGTTTAAAGTGAGAGGGGAAAGATTTAAAAGGGATCTAAGGGGCAACTTTTTCACACAGAGCGTGGTGTGTGGATGGAATGAGCTGCCAGAGGAAGTGGTGGAGGCTGGTACATTTATAACATTTAAAAGGCATCTGGATGGGTACATGAATAGGAAGGGTTTAGAGGGATATGGGCCAAATGCTGGCAAATGGGACTAGATTTATTTAGGATATCTGGGTCGGCATGAACAAGTTGGACCAAAGGGTCTGTTTCTGTGCTGTACATCTGTATGACTCTCGGGCTGGGAGAGGACCAGAAAGCAGACATGAACAATGTTGGATCAGCCGTGGTCCTATTGAATGGTGGAGCAGGCTCGAGGGGCTGAAAGGCCTCCTCCTGCTGCTATTTCTTATGGTGAGAAACTGGGTGTGCATGTTGTGGCATTGAAAATCTCTGGGCATTTAGTCTGTTCCCTCAGCACGGATACACTCTGCACCCGGGCAGTCACTCTGCACCCGGACGGTCACTCTGCACCCGGACGGTCACTCTGCACCCGGATGGTCACTCTGCACCCGGGCGGTCACTCTGCACCCGGATGGTCACTGCACCCGGACGGTCACTCTGCACCCAGATGGTCACTCTGCACCCAGATGGTCACTCTGAACCCGGATGGTCACTCTGAACCCGGATGG
>NC_063344.1:4299456-4330600 GCF_021869965.1 Rhincodon typus
CTGCACCCGGGCAGTCACTCTGCACCCGGATGGTCATTGCACCCGGATGGTCACTGCACCCGGGCGGTCACTCTGCACCCAGATGGTCACCCTGCACCCGGATGGCCACTGCAACCAGATGGTCACTCTGCACCCAGATGGTCACTGCACCCGGGCGGTCACTCTGCACCCGGATGGTCATTGCACCCGGATGGTCATTGCACCCGGATGGTCACTGCAACCGGATGGTCACTCTGCACCCGGGCGGTCACTCTGCACCCAGATGGTCACTGCATGCCTTGCCTTGACTTTTTGCAGATTTCTGCATCAGTCAGAACTTACCGTGTCAGTATTTCCTCCTGGGCTGTTAGCCCTGGCTCCAGGCCAGGCAGCTTGTCCCGTTTATCAGCAGCGGTTAGCTAAAGGAGTGGGCATGTTTCTGCATGGCATGGCGCTACGTCAGTGCCAAATCTACACCATATGCCAGTAGCGGCAATCACACTGCATATCCTTCAACCAAAATGACTATGCCTGAAAGTCCTCCGAAAAGCCAGGGGGCACCGTTAGCCAGCCGGAGTGGCCCAGTGCAGTCTCTCAAGGTATTGTCCACTATCAGCCCATAAGGTTGGACACAGCTGGTTGGGCACCAGGGCTGGTCTGGGTTTGGGGGCTCCATGCCATTACAGTGTGGACCCTCAGCTCAAATACAATCAGACTGGGGATTCATGGTCTGGCCGTTAAGAGATCCACAGAGGTTAGACCTTGGTGGGGGAGGTTGGTGGGGTCGGGGGGGCGCACAATCTGGTTGCTCATCAGTCAGGGCTGTCCATCCAAGTTAGTCAGGGCAATGGGCCACAGTGAGTCCTGAGCAGTGACCAGATGCAATGGTTGTACTGAGCATTAGTATGGGGGAGGCAATGGCCTAATGGTGTTATCGCGGTTAATACAGAGAGACCCAGATAAAGTCCTGGGGGCCCAGGTTCAGGTCCTGGTGGAATTTGAATTCAATAAAGTACCTGGAATTAAGAATCTAATGATGACCATGAATCCATTGTCAATTGTCAGGAAAAACCCATCGGGTTCACTAATGTCCTTTAGGGAAGGAAACTGCCATCTTTACCTGGTCTGGTCTACATGTGACTCCAGACCCACAGCAATGTGGTTGACTCTTAACTGCCCCCTGGGCAATTAGGGATGGGCAACGAATGCTGACCTAGCCAGCGATACCCTCATCCTGTCAATGAATAAAAAGGAAAAGAAAATTAGGGAGAGAGTAGCTCTGCTTGAGACAGCATTTTAACACGGGATGCGCTGAGGACTCACACCTTACTTCTGCCAGGGACGCTCTATAAGGTGGCTGATGGTATAAAGTGGCAGTAAGTTTGTGAATGTGAGATTTTATTTCCAATGAATTGTCACGCACGTGTCCTCAGAAGCTTTTACTTTTTGATTGCCCTCCCACTAGCTTGAGTGCACACGTGTATATATGTTGATTATAATAATAGTTAATTATATGTAGATTGAGGGGCTAATCGTGCCTGACGCTGATTAACCTGGTGCACAGCTAGGCCTTAAATATGGTGCTGGTGATGGAACTTCTGGAAAGTTCCGGCCGTGCCCAGTACTCGTGCTGCTGGGGAGGACAAAATAGTCTGACAGTGGGGTGTGAGAGATCTTGCTGGAGGAAACTGTCCATGCAAAGGGGTAACATGATGTCTCAGTGGTTAGCACTGCTACCTCACAGGACCAGGGACCCGGGTTCAGTTCCACCCTCGGGCGACTCTCTGTGTGGAGTTTGCACATTCTCCCCGTGTCTGCGTGGGTTTCCTCCGGGTGCTCTGGTTTCCTCCCACAGTCCAAAGATGTGCAGGTTAGGGTGGATTGGCCATGCTAAATTGCCCCTAATGTCCAGGCCCTGTAGGCTAGGTGGGTTAGCCATGGGAAACACAGGGTTACAGGGATGGGGTCTGGATGGGATGCTCTTTGGCAGTCAATGGGCTGAATGGCCTGTTTCCACACTGTAGGGATTCTATGATATTCTAACTCCCTGAAATTGACACTTAGCCTATTCATGGTCAAATTCAACCTTTAGTTTGTATTGCCGTGAGTTCGAAGATCAGTGTAAGTGGTATAACATGAAACAGGAATTCAAAGGAAATTAAAAATAAAACTATTTATCAGTATGGGGAACTCAACATCTCATTATCCTAACATGACAGCTGGGTTGTTTAGGCTTGAAACCAGAAAGTACAAAAGGTTGTGACATCCAAAACTCCTTTGGCCATGGCTTTGGATGCTGTGTCAATGACATTTCCAAGTCTGGGATGAGTGTGTTTTATTCCAGCGTATCCAAGTTAGGAGGCATCGGAAAGTAAATGGAACAGTGAGACTGCTGTGCCGTGTTCTAATAGAACAGCTCAAGGGGTGCCCTCAATGACCTTCTCCTGTCTTATAAAAGTATCGTTTTTTTAGTAGTGTTGTGATATTTGTGTCAGACCACACAGATTGAATGTTGCTTTTTGACAGCATTAAGGTACCGGAACTTTCATTGAGATTAAAAGGCGTGTGTTGCACTGTGTTCAAGAACTCTCCCACCACTGTTTTGTGAGGAGGAGCGTTCCAAAGTCCCAGGACCTCCTGTGATGCAGAATTCTCCTTCTCTCCGTCTCCTTTGTTGGTGTAAAAGGGTGGTGGAGCCAGGAACCTGAACACATTGAAGAACTATTTAGATGAGCGTTTGAAACACTTTAGCAAACAAGGCTACCAGCCAAATACTGGAGAATGGGAGCAGAGTGAATTGGTGCTTGATGACTGGCACAGACATGAGGGACTGAAAGGCCTCTTTCCATGCTATAAAAATCCTATCACCCTAAAACACAGAATCCCTACAGTGTGAGAGCAGGCTATTCAACCCATTGAGTCCACATTGACCCTCAAAAGGGCATCCTACCCCTCTACCCTGTCCCTGTAACCCTGCATTTCCCATGGCTAATCCACCTAACCTGCACAATTTTAGACTGTGGGAGGACGCCCACACAGACACAGGGAGAACATACAAACTCCACACACACAGTCACCCTGCAAGTAGACTTGAACCCAGGTCCCTGGCACTGTGAGGCAGCAGTGCTAACCACCGAGCCACCATGCCGCCCTCTTATTTATAAACAGTGAACCCTAGTTCTAGGTCCCACAAGAGGAAACATCCTTCCAACTCCACCTGGTCAAGTCCCCTCAGGATTTTGTGTGTTTCAAGCTACACGCCCTTTTCTGTCTTCGAAACTCCAGCAGATACAAAATAAAAACCGAGAGAACTGCGGATGCTGTAAATCGGGAACAAAAACAGTAGTTACTGGAAAAGCTCAGCAGGTCTGTCAGCATCTGTGAAGAAAAAATCAGAGTTAACGTCTCAGGTCTGATGGTTCTTCCTCAGAACTCTGATTTTTTTCTACACAGATGCTGCCAGACCTGCTGAGCTTTTCCAGTAACTACTGTTTTTGTTCCAGCAGATACAAGCCTTTCCTAATAAGACATCCTACCCACTCCAGGTATTAAACCTCCTCTGAACGGCTTCCAAACATTTATGATCTTCCTGAAATCAGGAGTCCACTACAGCATTCCAGGTCAAATTCCATATCAATTTGGGCTGTTCATTCCTAGTGTAGAATTGAGTATGTGAGAACTCAGAAATATCAGGAAGGTAGGACACCAGAAATTTATATTGCTGTGAATGAGGACTACAAGCAAGAATGAGTGAGATTTCAGGAAGTGTTGTGATTGATAGATATCCAAGGCTGAGTGAGTGCAGTAAGCAAGGGTGATAGCTGGGTGACCCAGGAGAGATTGGCACAGGACCGATGCTGGTACAACTGATTTAGGAAGGATTTAGAATGGGCATACTTCTCCACTGCCTCTCTCAAAAAGCCTCAACATTCTTATGTTTAGGAAAGAAAATGGTGCATGAAACGATGAACTGAAAGTGATATTAAGACATTTCTTATTTCATTACGGAGTGTAAATATGTGTACAGATCATAGCTCACATCGAGAAAGTTCATAACTTCAGTCAGCCAAAGATTTTCAATGTTTTCTTGGCGAGCTTCATAGAATCCCTACACTGTGGAAGTGGGCCATTGAGTCCACACCCACCCTCCAAAGAGCATCCCACCCATACCTGCCCCATCCCTGCAACCCTGCATTCCCCATGGCTAATCCACCTAAACTGTACACCTTTGGACTGTGGGGGGGAAGCCCATACATACACAGAGAACATGTAAACTCCACACAGACAGTCATCTGTGGCTGGGATCAAGCCTGGGTCCTTGTGTTGCCCCCACACTCTATACATAACAGTGAGGCCATTTGCCTATTATGCCCATACTGTGTGATATCATTAGGGTTGAAGATGGCATTGCCCGTCCTACCAGTTCTGTGGATAAGAACTCACAGTCCTATTTGCCCCCCCAGATCTGGACTTGGCTGAATGGACGTACCTGAATGTGGAGGTTTAACATTATGCTGGAAACAGCCGCTGATAGACTGATACTTTTACCCCATGGACACATTGAATATTTTTATATCAACTTCTGCAAGGAAAAGCCTTTCTTTAATAACATTGGTACAAAAGAAACATCGTGGTGCTGGAAATCTGAACTAAATATTAAAAATTCTACAAATGCCCAGTGGGACAGTTAGTAAATTAAAGATAGATTCAGATTGTAGGTAGAAGCTTTCAGCGCAGCTATAGGAGAAATATTCCATCCAAACTAACTTTCTCTTGCACAAGCTTAACAGGCTCCCGTGAAATTCCACAATTTTCTGTATTTTTTTCTCTCTGCATTGCACTCGTATGCCTCATTTCAACTGTCAGAAGAGGCTGTGACTCCAATCTCTGAGATTATTGCTTCCAATCTATCATTGCTTTCAGACTGTGCAGATAAACTGAGGCTCCAAAGAATGTAATATCTGCATGGCTGTTTGGTGTTGTTGACTGGTGTCTATTGGGAACAGAAACTGCTTGACACTGACCAGCTGTTAAAGCGAGTTTCCATTTCACAATACTTCTCATCCCAGACTAGGTACAAGTCTTCGAACTGAAAACACAGCAATGCATTGCATAATCCAACTCCCCCAAGAGTTTCGAAATGAATACTGGAGCTTTTAAGAATGGAAACTGGTCAATGATGGCTGTTTGTTTGCAAGTTTCACAAAGTACGCTGAACTGTGAGGGAACTGTCTGTTTAGGATAAGGTCAGAAGTCACACGACACCAGGTTATAGTCCAACAGGTTTGTTTGAAAACACAAGCTTTCGGAGCCTCAGTCCTTCTTCAGGTGTCAGTGAGAGAGGTAGCATCCGACACAGAATTTATAAGTAAAAGATCAAAGGGTCACACCACTGATGAAGATGTACTAAACAAACCTAAGAATTAAATCTTGGGGGAGGCAATGGCCTAGTGGTATTATCGCAGGACTGTTAATCCAGAGACCCAGATAATGTTCTGGGAGCTTGAGTTCAACTCCCACTATGGCAGATAGTGGAATTTGAATTCAATAAGTATCTGGAATTAAGAATCTAATGATGAACATGAATCCATTGCTGATTGTTGGGAAAAACCCATCTGGTTCACTAATGTCCTTTAGGGAAGGAAACTGCATATCCTTACCTGGTCTGGCCTACATGTGACTTCTGACCCACGGCAATGTGATGGACTCTTAACTGCCCTCTGGGCAATTAGAGATGGGCAATAAATGCTGCTTAGCCAGTGATGCCCTCATCCCCGTGAATGAATAAAGAAAACAAAATCAGTTAGATGGTTTTAATCTTTAAAGATTTAACAGCTTCTTAGATAACACAGTGTGGAGCTGGAGTTTTCTGAAGAAGGGTCCAGACCTGAAACAACAAGGTGCAGGGCTGGATGAACACAGCAGGCCAAGCAGCATCATAGGAGCAGACAGGCTGACGTTTCGGGCCTAGACCCTTCATCAGAAAAGCAAGCCGAAACGTCAGCCTCTCTGCTCCTATGATGCTGCCTGGCCTGCTGTGTTCATCCAGCTCCGCACCTTGTTTTCTCAGACTCCAGCATCTGCAGTTCACACTATCTCTAACAGCATCTTAGGTTTGTTCAATACATTCTCATCAGTGGTGTGACCCTTTGATCTTTTACTTATAAATTCTGTGTATGATACCACCTCTCTCACTAACACCTGAAGAAGGAGTGAGGCTCCAAAAGCTTGTGTTTTCAAACAAACCTGTTGGACTATCACCTGGTGTCGTGTGATTTCTGACCTTGTCCATCCCATTCCAACACCGGCACCTCCACATCTGGTTTTGGATGAACTATAACATTTTCCCTTATGAGTAATTTTGTGTTCTTTCAGATGAGGAATGTCAGCTGTGTAGCAATGAGGAGTGACTTCCTTTTGCTGCCTAGACCAGTGACAACTGTTCATGCTCCAATCTTTCTGGCCAGCTCAACATCAGGAAGATGAAAGGACATTTAACCTGTAAAACCCAGCTCAGCATAAAGCAACTGTATGCCCCTGTGTGTGTTGGCTCCTCTTTGATTTGCCTGAGTGCAGTCTCAATCTAGTTCTGTCAAGACATTAAGTGGTCTCTCGTGGTTAGAAAGGGCCAAGTGGTGGCCAACATAGAAACATCTTCCATTCCCCGGCACTACGTCCTTCACTAAAATGCATCAGAAATATCAACTGGAAAGAGTATTATCATTGTGACCCCTTTCAAAACAGTAATGGGAAGAATTTGGTACAGGCAGAGTAGAAACCTGCAGGCAAAGAATTTGCACAGAACACTGTTTCAGCAGATTCTCTCGATATCTGTGTGTTTTAACCTTTCAAAGGGGCAATGTCACATGACCAGTCTTGTTTATCTTCACTTTGACCTGGCAAATTTGTAATGTCTACTCAGCCAACTATTACCCACTGATAAGCTATCTTATCGTCTGGACCACGAAAAGAAAAACACGGTTGTTCTGCTCAATCAACGAGTGAGAGTTTATTGTGGGGGTGAGGTGCGAAGATGCTCCCTCCAGTTTAATTCCTGCTCCATTTTACCACATTTCTCCGTTTCTTATCATTTGAGCGAGCCTGAGAGTGTGTCTTCAGTCAGAGATTTCGCAATAAAAGCTGGAGATTCTGTGCCACTCAGTCGTTAAAGACGTTTCACCAATCTTTTCAATTCCACTGCAAATTAACCAAGACCAGGAAAATAGCCTTCCCCATTGCAATCAAAATCTTCTCAGAGCTCATTGAACTATATTTACTTATTTTGAAGAGAAAAGTGACTTTTGTGATGAAGTGAGTAGCTGGTAATTATTCTCAGCAGCTTGTTACAGCTGCTTTCTTTTCAAACAGAATGGACAGAGATTCCTCGCCTTTTTGACTTTTCAAAATGTGGGAACAGGCCACGTGCATATCTAATTTACTGTTAAATGAATTTGTACCATTTATCTCAATTATTCCATCCAGTAGCAAGTTCAACAAACGAACCACTTTTGAGTAAAGAAGTTTCTCCTGCTATCTTTATTAATGACCATTGGATCTGTGTGGCCTCTGGTTTAGACAAGTGGAAACATCTTTACCCTGTCCACCCTATCAAATCCCTCCATCATTTCAAAGACCTCTGTTAAGTAATCCTTCAGTCTTTTCACTTTGTGAGAAAGCAAAGTGGCTGCCTGTTCCCAATAGTTATTATAAAGCATTTAATTATGCTTTGAACACCTTCTAATTTTACACACAGTGCCACATTGGTTCCAACAGCCTGAGTGTACTGGGTCAGGCATAAACTACAGTGACAATGCAGAGTGTGGCTTCAATTAATCCTTTCACATGCTGTTTTTTTTTCTTTATTCATTCACGGGATGAGGGCATCACTGGTGAGGCAGCATTTATTGCCCATCCCTAATTGCCAAGAGGGCAGTTAAGAGTCAACCACATCGCTGTGGGTCTGGAGTCACATGCAGGCCAGACCAGGTAAGGATGGCAGTTTCCTTCCCTAAAGGACATCAGTGAACCAGATGAGTTTTTCCTGACAATCAACAATGGATTCACGGTCATCATTAGATTCTTAATTCCGGATATTTATTGAATTCAAAGTCCACCATCTGCCATGGTGGGATTCGAACCCAGGTCCCCAGATTGTTATCTGGGTCTCTGGATTAACAGTGTAGCGATAATACCATTAGGCCATCACCTCCCCTATTTGCATGTGTATTATATCCAGGAGGCTTGGATAAAATGACAGAAAGAGAAGACAACAGAACTTAGGGAAGAGGACTAGCTGATGGTGATGTTAAAACCAGGAGAACAATCCAGAGTGTGAGACTGACCACTGACAATTTCACATTGCTTGATTGCTAGAGATTCTGAGTCACAAACCCCCGAGAAAGAAGATATCAGAACACATGATGTCAATTTTCGTCGAGAGTGTCGTAAGTTTTTCAGAGAGCTTTTATTTTCATGATGGAATGCAAGCATCTGAACTGAACAATAAAGATCTTCCACACCTCATGCTGATATTGGAGATGGCTAGACTATTCATCTTGAGATATAACAAAGCACCGCAGATGCTGAGAATCTGAAATAAAAGCAGAAATTGTTGGAGAAACTCAGGTTTAGCAGTAGCTGTGGAAAGAGAGAAACAGAGTTATTTAACCCAGAGAGCCAGCTAATGTTCAGGGGGCCTGGATTTAAATCCAACCATGTCTGATGTGGAATTTGAATTCAATAAAACCTGGAATTAAGAGTCTAATGATCACCATGAAACATTTTGTTAATTTATTCATTTGTGGGATGTGGGCGTCACTGGCGGGGCCAGCATTCATTGCCCATCCCTAATTGCCCCCTTGAGAAGGTGGGGGTGAGCTGCCTTCTTGAACCGCTGCAGCCCATGTGTTGTAGGTTGACCCACAATGTCCTTTAGGGAGAGATTTCCATTTTGACCCAATGACAGTAAATGAACGGCGATATATTTCCAAGTCAGGATGGTGAGTGGCTTGGAGGAGAACTTGGAGGTGATGGTGTTCCCGTGTATCTGCTGCCCTTGTCCTTCTAGATAGAAATGGTTGTGGACTTGGAAGGTGCTGTGTAAGGAAACTGTTGGTTGTTTGAAAACTGTCTGTAAGGGAAGGACGTGTGATTCCAGACCCAGAGCAATGTGGTTGACTCTTAACTGTTCTCTGGACAATAAATGCTGGCCTAGCCAGTGACGCCCTTATCCTGTGAATGCATAAAAGAAAAATTAATGTTAAAAGGATAGTTGGGATAATTTTATCTTTAGGTTTTATTGATTGAGCCATTTGAAGCGAGGATTAATAAAGTTGCTGCCAGCTGCCTTTCTTACCTGGTCTGGCCTACATGTGACTCCTAATCCACGGCAATGTGGTTGACTCTTAACTGCCCTCTGGGGCAATTAGGGATGGGCAATAAATGCCGACTTGTCAGTGATGCCACACCATGTGAATGAATTTTTTTTTAAATTGTCACCTGCTCAGGAATGAAATCTTTGACCTATTTTAAGCTGATTGTAGATTGACTTTGGGTTTAGCCTTGGCAATATGCTAATTAATACATGCTGCCCTATAAGCACAAGACCAATTCTGAGACCCTTTATTTGTTGCTATTTCATTGGCTGACCATGAACTGAATATTGGGTGAGACTTTAAATGGATGGATCTACCCAAAATTGGTTAGTTGGTACACCTTAGACATAGTGCTGAGCTATGTCAATGCAGAGTAATACCAACAGCATGGGTTCAGTTCCACACATTAGCTGAGGTTACCATGAAGAACTCTCCTTCTCAACCTCTCCTCTTGGCTGAGGCCTGGTGACCCCCAGGTTAAACCACCACCAGATGTCATTCTCTCTCTGTCTAATAAAAGAGCAGGCCTCTAGCCCAGTGGGACTTGACTATTTGAGTTCTGAGAAAACGAATGGCGCTCACTCCTTGTTCTCAGATCTACTGGAAAAACCAAATCAGAAATCAGATCGTGATGGAACATAAAACTGTACAGCACAGGAATCGGGCCCTTCGACCCATGATGTTGTGCCAAACATGGCACCAAATTAGACTAATCCCTTCTGCTGGTCCATATCCCTCTTTGGTGGAGTGTTTTGGGCTTTGCCGATGCAACTTACAGCAGCAATTTAGCTGCGTTCGCCAGTGACAATACTTGTGCATATTTTATGGCTGCCAATCAATGCCTTCCAGCAAAATACCCAGACGTTATAACATGCCATATCTAAGCCACAGGATGGAATGAGTGATGCTATCAACGAAGTAAATGGTGATGCTATCAACAAAGTAAATGGTTTCAACCCATTGCTGGACATTAATGGACAAACTACAGCTGTGCACCACTCAACCAAAGGAACATTAGCTGAAAAACTGCATTCATGTCGAAATAAAACTGGGCAGATGTTAGGGATCAGTTGCGCTAACTACATTCGAGGCAATTGTGCCTATTTCCTTTGCTGCTTCGGAAAATGAGAGGACAAAATGCAGAGACAAAGCTCCGTACAGTGAACAGGATTCCAGCTCCTGAATTCATCGAAGATCTAGTTTCAAGATGCAGCACCCTTATGAATACTTAGTGAACAGGGACATGGATCGTGCAAACATTTTGAAGACAAAACCAGGTACATGAGCACCAGCAGCAAAATTTGCAGCTGAAGAATGTCAGTTGGATGGTGTGGCGTTAGTCTATAATAAAAACCATGCTAGCTTCAACTGCCTGCCATTCTTTTCAGATTGATAAATCACTTCGGAGCTTCATGATTTGCTATTTTGCAGCAGTAAAGGAAGCCATAGGGAATAGTAAATACCTTGATAAAATTCTGTTATTGTTGAGAATGGTGCTATTTCTCTGTTACTGAACTGCCTATTGAGAATAGAAAAGAATGGCTGGAATTCATGCCTAAAAGAATCAAATTTGCCCCAAAAATTATCTTCAGAAAACCATCACAGCTTCAAAGATGATACTGAATTGCAATAACCAATGGGAGTTAAATTGTTAATAAGGCTAACCAAATGAACTTAATCATTCAACACAGACACAGAATGCAAGAGAAACTCAGCAGGTCTGAAGCACTGAGGAGTTGTACCAGATTCGAAACATTAACTCTGTTTCTTTCTCCCCAGATGCTGCCAGACCTGCTGAGTTTCTCCAGTATTCTCTGTGTTTCTCTCAGATTTCCAGCATCTGCAGCATTTTGGTTTCATTTGAGAACTCAATCATTCCCTCTGCTCTCAATCGCACCTGCATCTTGCCTTTGTGCGTCTCTGGTCTGCAGGTTAATTTGTTAATCTTTTTCTTTTTTAAAAACATGGACAGCGTTGGTGAGGCTGCACCTATAACCCAACCCTGACCGCTCTGTTGCCACAATACTCTCCGGCAGAATCTTTGAGCCTCATTAAGGTCAGGACCAGCAACAGAGAGGTCATGCCAGTTTCTGGACCCTGTCTCTAAGTGGATATTTTTGTCAAAGCCAGTGGCATTCCCCAATCCCATGAGAGTGGGTAGTAAATGAGGCCTTTAAAAGCCTTATTAAGGTCAGCAGGTCTGGGAGTGGGCATGTGATGATGCAGTGGGTGAGGGGATGGTTGGCATTGCCATGAGGTGGTCTCCAGTGCCTTTGTGCCTCAGTGGGACGTACTCAAACACGGCACTGTCAGGGACTAGCTGTATATCTCCCAGCAAAGCCCTCCCACCCAACAATTTCACCTCAGAACAGGCATCCAGCACTGGCCATATCAACCCTCCTTCCATCCTGAGTCCCATTGCTTTAATAATCCGTAAGTAATTTGATCTATCAATAAATTTTTTCATGCTTTTGTGAAGTGTCATGAGCACATAACTTTAATATTTGTATTTTAAAATGTACACATTTGAAACTGTGTTTGAACCAAGGTGACCGTTTTGGAGTTGGATCAGTGCACTGTGTATGATTCTGTCGGTCATGCTGAGCCTGTGTGTTAAATCCAACCTTAATCAGCTCTCCCTCCAGGCTTTAGCCAGCTGCGTTCAGAGATAGCGAGGAGCTCTCAAACAAAACGGTCAGGGAAGTCATTTCAATATTTGAATAGGTCACTAAATTGTATTTCAAATACTTTAAGTGGTCAGTGCACCCATTTATCCCAAATTGTCCAGCAACTGATCAAGGTCAACCCAGTAAATGCACCAGTGAAACAGGCCGGCTGGGGAGTGTTTGATCAGTTACCCCGAAGATCTCCAGCCAGTTGCTTCCTGGAGAGTGCTTTCAGATGATTGTCACTGTGGATTGTCATTGCCTTGTACATCCCTCACATTAAGCTGGTCCTCCCCACTGTCAGCCTTTACCACTGCCCAGCAGCAGCTTATACAGCTCTAGCTTGCATCTTCGATGATGAGCAAGAGGAACAGAATGACGCCAACATCAAGGAGGATTCTTCTGGTGGGGTGCAATGGTAATGTCCCTGCCTCTGGACTGGGGGCTCGGGTTCAAGTCTCACTTGCTCCAGGGCTGTGCAATAATATCGCTGAGCAGCTTGATCAGACAATATCTGAAAGGGAAGGAAGGGGAATTAGCTGCATGGGGTTTGGGTGTCCATGGGCTTTCAGAAGGCAAGTGATACAGTGCCACACGACAGACCTGAGAGCAAAGTTATAGGTCATGGTATAGAGGGACTGTAGCAGTGTGGTTACAAGACTGGCTGAGTGATAGCAAGCAGGGAGCAATGATCAGTGGATATTTTTCAGGCTGCGGGTAGAATGTTTAGAGCGGAGTTTCCTCGAGGTCAGTATTGGGATCCTTGCTCTACCTGATATATATTAACAATCCAGGTCTTAGTATGCAGGAGACAATCTCAAAGTTTGCAGATGACACAAAACTTGGAAGATTGTAAACTGTGAGGAGGACAGTGTAGAGCCCCAGGAGGAGGTAGACAAATTGGTGGAGTGGGCAGGCAGATGGCAGATTGGGTTAATGTAGAGAAGTGTGAGATGATGCACTTTGGTCTGAAGAATATTGGAAGACAACATTAAATAGGGCATCCATTTCTAAAGGGGTTGCAGAAGCGGAGGGATCTGGATATGTATGTGCAGAGATCATTGAAGGCCAAACAAAGAGAGTACTTAATAATGCATACAGTGGCCTCAGCTTTATTAATAGGGGTAAAGAGTATAAGAGCAAGGAGCTGATGTTGATCTTGTACAAGACACTTGTTAGACCTCAGCTGGTGGATTGTGTAGAGTCTGGGTACCACATTATAGGAGAGATGTGAGCACATTGCAGAGAGAGTGCAGAAACAATGTACAAGAATAGTTCTAGGGATGAGGAATGTCAGTGATGAGGAGAGATTGAAGAAGTTGAATCATAGAATCTTACAGAAGTGAGGAGACTCTTCGGCCCATTGAGTTTGTACCTGTTCTTCACGAAGAGGAGGAGATCTGATAGAGGTGTTCAAAATCAAGAGCAGGCTGGACAGAGTAGATAGGGAGAAACTGTTTCTGTTTTATAAAATGAAGAAGATCGAGATTGCATAGGTTTAAAGTGATGAGCAAACAAAGCAAGGTTGTAGAGAAAAAATGCCTTTTCACACATCAAGTAGCTGACTTTTATAATGTACTTCCTGGAAAATGTTCAGTTGAGGCATTCAAGAGGGAATTGGATTATTACTTGGAGAGAAATAATGTGCAAGGGTTGGGAGTAAAAGCAGGAGATTGTCACAAGGTAATGATACTCATTTGAAGAACTGGTGCAGGCACAATGGGCCGAATGTCCTCTTTCTGCACCATAACAATGCTGTGATTCTGTGAAGAAGACGTTGCATTCTCTTCGGCCACATGTTGCACCACAGCAAGTAGTGGAGAGGCGCAGAGATCCAGCTCCAAGGGTGTGAGACCCCCAACAGAGCGAGTAGTGAGTGGTCCTGTGCCTCAGGGAACTCAGGCCTCCACAGCACATCATCGCCCCCATGTGCAGCCACATGGAACTACACCTCCTATCTCTGTGACTGCACCTCATTACCTGCTACTGTCTTCACATAGACACCTCCCCACTCACTGACACACGCACACACACACACGCGCGCGCACACACACACACACATACACAAACACACATACTTTCAAACACACACTCACTTGTGCGCGCGCACACACACACACACACATACACACACACACATACAACATACACACACACATACACACACACATATACACACACATACACACACACATACACACACACACACATACACACACACATACAACATACACACACACATATACACACACACATACAACATACACACACACATATACACACACACATACACACACACACATACAACATACACACACACACATACAACATACACACACACATACACACATACACACACATACACACACACACATACTTTCAAACACACACTCACTTGTGCGCGTGCACGCACACACACACATACAACATACACACACACATACACACACACATATACACACACATACACACACACATACACACACACACACACATACACACACACACACAACATACACACACACATATACACACACACATACACACACACACACACACATACACACATACACACACACACACACACATACACACATACACACAAACACACACACACACACACACACCCCTCTCAGGTCTCTGTTTCCCTGAAGTTGTGAGGGCTGAGAGTTGATACAATAAAAAGCAGAAATTGCTGGAGAAGCTGAGCAGATCTGACAGCTTCTGTGGGGAGAGACCAAGGTAATGTTTCCAGTTCAGTGACCGTACTTCAGAACCAGCTCACCATCACCTTCTCAAGGCCAACTAGGGATGGGCAACAAATGCTGACCCAGCCAGCGATAGTTATGTCCCACAAGTGAATACAAAACAAGTTTATAAACTTCAGATTCTGGAGAAGGGTCACTGGTCTCGAATGTTAACTCTGCTTTCTCTCTCCACAGATGGTGCCAGACCTGCCACAATTCCTGTTGTTTCAGATCCCCAGCACCCATACTCTTTGATATTACTGAGGGTTGTTAATGGTGTGTGATTGTGAGACAGGGCTGTGAAAAGGCTATAAAGTGACAACCCCCTCCAGCTCTCTCTGATTGCTGCAGACTCAATTCATTTGAGCCTCTCTGAGTCTTGTCCCTTTCTTAAGAAGTCTTTCCTGTGACGGATTTGGCATATTATCTTTTTCATCATTTGACATTCTCCTGCCTGATTGGTCAGGGTGTGGAGGTATCGGTGTTGGACTGGGGTGGACAAGGTCAGAAATCACACGACACCAGGTTAGCGCGTTTGAAATCACAAGCTTTCAGAGCGCTGCCCCTTTGTCAGGTGAAGTGAAGAGAAGAACATGCACAGAAATTACAGGCAGACAGATCAAAGGATTGTACAAATGGTGTGAGTGGAGTGTCGACAGGCTAAATAATAAGTCTGCGGGTGATCAAAAGTGTCAGATGGTGTGAGTAAAGTGTCAAAAGCTGAATAGTAAGTGAAGGGATGAGGCAGAGAAATAATTACAAAGAATTAAAAATAAGGTGATGCTGGAAACAAACCAAATGGCTAGAGTAACGTGATAGGTATAAGAGTCACATGTTGAGGGTCTGACCAAAGTAACAAGTAATCCAAAACTGATTGGCCAGGCAACATGGAAACAAGATGATGCAATGACTCCGATACAGGGCCATGTCATTGGAGACATTAATAGATTCCTTACCTACTATTAAACCCATTGAAAAAACCGCCCATGCTTTCTACTTGAAGCAAGTTTTTAACCTTTTAGTTTCTATAATAGAATTCAAGAAAGCAAACAAAACTAGAGCCATAAATGCTTCAGTTGTCACTGCAATATTCGTAGACACTTAATGAGTTGGGATTTCATTTGTGTTCCCTTTTGCATAGGAACAAACATGTTTATATGTCTTTGGGAACAAAACTTTATATAGGAAGCTTCCATGGTCAAGGCCAGTGTGAAACGTGACTATAATGGAAAGTTCTATTAAAATATGTAGTAATTATATGATCAGCTTTTATTATAGCAATAACTCTAAAACAACAAAATCACCTCAGTGCTAATGCACAATTTAAGATATTCTATTAAAAAAGGAATGCACCAAATTATTTTTATAGGGGAATCGTAGGAGTGGCACAGCAAGAAACTGTTAATAAGAGCATGGCTCAAAAATCCCAGATTCTTCCCACATTTATTTCATACGGTCAGAAAACAAAATGTATTCCAGCAGTAAGCTTTACACAGCTAGTGATTATCAGCACATGGACAGAGCCATATGGAAGTGCTTAGTGGATGAAACATGCAAGATCCAGGGACAAAGCCAGAATCCGCTGGAATGTCACGAGTGTCCACAGCTCAATGTGTACTGTTTGTTACGGAGCACAAATGAGAACACAGAGTGTCACTATCATGGTCTTTTTTAGAGAGAGTGGAGCTCTATGTCCTTTCTAAATACAAAATCAAACTGTTGCAGAAAATTATGATTTTTAGCATATTTTTGGACTTTGTTGTAGAACCCCTAGAGTGTGCATGCCACCCAGATCCACCTCCACAATCCCTGTAAATCCTGCATTTTCCATGGCTATTCCACCGAGCCTGCACACTATGGGCAACCCACCCTAACCTGCACATCTTTGGACAGTGGGAGGAAACCAGAGCACCCAGAGGGGATCCACACAGACATCGCTGTCACGTTTTCCAACAATCTTGCTCCTGAATCTAGGCTCCCTGCTGTTTCTCATTCAGAAGTAGCCTTATGACTCCTTCAGCTTGAGGCACATCCCTGCTGATTGTCAATGCGGCAATGGGACAGACAACACCATCTTCAGGGCACATTGAATTCCAGAGTGAAGCAGTGAAATATATTTAACAAACACCTGTGTGCACATGGTCAACAATTATTATCAGGGGTTGGGGGGTGGGGGGTGGGTAGCGGGGTGACTCTGAGGTTACAGTTGAGAGGAAATGTTAAAATTTAGATATTTAAAAATTAAATCATTCAAACTATTATGTGGAGTAAACTTGAATGCAGTTTCAGACAGTAATGATCATGAAGTCACATGGAGCAAAGCTTTTCCAAATTCATATCCCATATCGTGATATTACTCATGGGAGGATTGAAATGATTCTGATGAACAGGTTGCAAAGGTTAGGATCAAAGTGATTACTTTCCTGTCTCATGACCAGGGAGGGGTTTAACAATTTGTGGGACTATCAATTGGAGCCGGATTGAGTAGCTTGATGCTAAAATCAAATTCCAAAACAGTGAAATAAACCATGAGACTTGGGGAGAATAACGAGGGAACTTGACAACTTGACAGAGTAAGAAATGGAGACGTTTTCGCCAATAGAATGATGTCTTGAAAATAGGGAAGAGATAGATAGAACTGCCGATGCTGGAGTCAGAGACAACACAGTGTGGAGCTGGAGGAACACAGCAGGCCAGGCAGCATCAGAGGAGCAGGAAAGTTGATGTTTCGGGTCGGGATTCTTTTTGGCAAGCACTCACGCACAGCCCCCACACCCATACAGACAGACACACACACACACAGGGCTATAGCATTTAGTCCCCAGTGCTGGTGGTCGGTGCTGTAGAAATGATGGGAGAGGGGAAGGAGACTCACTGGTGCTTGCTGGTTGTGGGTAGAGGTCACCGGAAGGTTTTGATTGGTCTACGGACAAGATAGTCCCTTGGTGCCTATCACACTGTAGGGGTAGGGTAAGTAGGTGCTGGGAGTGGCAGCATCACTCAGTTATATGACCACCATTGCCAGTCTTCCCCATGCCTTGTAGCTCACTGTCATGATTATTGTTACTGACATAACTCCAGTCTCCATGCAAATAAAAAGAAATAAAGTTAGACATCGGCATTTGCAACACTTAGACCTAATGCTTTTTAACTTGTATATAACTATATCAAACGTAGTTCTATTGTTTATAATGCTTCTGATTCTCTGTGAGTAAAATCAATAAAATCGATTCTGTTTAACTTTAATCAAAGAAGAGCTTTGCTGAGTGTAATCCCAGTTTAGGTTCCGCCAGGGCCACTCAGCTCCTGACCTTATTACAGCCTTGGTTCAAACATGGACAAAAGAGCTCAATTGCAGAGGTGAGGCGAGAGTGACAGCCCTTGATATCAAGGCTGCATTCGACCGAGTGTGGCATCAAGGAGCCCTAGCAAAACTGGAATCAATGTGTATCAGGGGGCAAACGCTCCGGTGGTTGGAGTCATACCTGACACATAGGAAGATGGTCATAGTTGTGGGAGGTCAATCACCTCAGCTCCAGGATATCTCTGCAGGAGTTCCTCAGGGTAGTGTCCTAGGCCCAACCATCTTCAGCTGCTTCATCAATGACCTTCCCTCCATCATAAGGTCAGAATGTTCGCCGATGAATGCACAATGTTCAGCACCATTCATGACTCCTCAGATACTGAAGTAGTCCATAACCGAATGCAACAAGATTTAGACAACATCCAGGCAAGTGGCAAATGACATTTGTGCCACACAAATGCCAGGCTATGACCATCACCAATAAGAGACAATCTAACCACCACCCCTTGACATTCAATGGTGTTACCATCACTGAATCCCCACTATCAACATCCTGGGGGTTACCATTGACCAGAAACTCAACTGGACTCACCACATTAACACACAGGCTATGAGAGCAGCTCAGGGACTAGGAATACTGCAGCGAGTAACTCACCTCCTGACTCCCCAAAGCCTGCCCACCATCTACAAGGCACAAGTCAGGAGTGTGAAGGAATACTCCTCACTTGCCTGGATGGGTGCAGCCCCAACAACACTCAAGAATACCATCCAGGACAGAGCAGCCCACTTGATTGGCACCACATCCACAAGCATCCACTCCCTCCAGCACCGACGCTCAGTAGCAGCAGTGTGTACTATCTACAAGATGCACTGTAGAAATTCACCAAAGACCCTCAGACCACTTCCATCTAGAAGGACAAGGGCAGAAGACAAATGAGAACACCACCACCTCCAAGACCCCTCCAAGCCACTCAACATCCTGACTTGGAAATATATTACCGTTCCTTCCCTGTCGCTGGGTCAAAACCCTGGAATTCCCTCCCTAACAGCATTGTGGGTCAACCCACAGCAGGTGGACTGCAGTGGTTCAAGAAGGCAGCTCACCACCTCCTTCTCAAGGGCAACTAGGGGTGGGCAAGAAATGCTGACCAGCCAGCAATACCCACATCCCACAAATGAATAGAAAAAAAATCCCACTTTGGTGAGCAAGTATTGATCAAATTGATATTACAATTGTACAGGTGGCTGCCCAAATCAATTGTTATATTCTTCCATTGTCAAAATTCTGAAATGGTAAACACATTTTTCAGTTTCTTAAAGATCTGGCAAGCTGCACAAAATATAGCACATGGCCAGGATGTGTGTTATCTAGAAAAATGTACAGCAGTTTGAGATGACACAGAACATTGTCTGGTAATGTAAAAAAATTAGACGCAAGGCATATTTCTGTCAGGCCTGTAGATCACGACATGAAATGCACAGCCCTGTAGAAGTGTGACTATATCTTGCTAAGCATTGAGACACATTTTGAGTACATCTTTCATTGCCAAGTCTGGATAAACTGCTATAAACCATGTTTGCCATAACTCACGGTAAAACTGTATTTTGTTGGTGTCATCAACATTGTAAGATTTGGCCCCAATCCATCACAGAATTAAATGAAAAGTGAAGAGAAAATCCACTTTGAAAATGAATTAAAAGTATTTCATTTACAGAATAGTTTTGAATGTCGGATTAGGTTAGTATTATACCATAATGTCGATTATGCTCAGTTCTCTACAATGATAAAATTATGTTTTACCTGTTTCATAACTTTAAAAGTGAATTGAAATTTAATGTTTTTTTCCTTCTGACTTAATCTGATTTATTGACCTATATTCACCTTAGCAGTGAATGTACCCAATGCAGAAACTAGTTCAGCAGAAGGAAATATTTCAGTTATAAAACAGAGGAGCTTCTGTTATATTCCAAATGGCTGGTTGGTTTCATAGAGACTGTGTACGCTTCTGACCATTTCTGTGATCCTAACATCACAAAAATGTCAAGCATTCACATTCTGAAGAAAAAAAAAACATGTTTGGGATCAGTGAACAGCAATGAAAAATTGAAAGATTAATCTGTTTGGTCTGGGTTGTTGATTTAGGGTTGAGGAAAAAGACAACAGGCATTTGTACATGCCAGAGCTATCCTTAAGGGCTAAGTGAAACTGAATGTAAATACAACATCCAGAGACATTGGTATTTACTTACCAAGTGTTTTTCCGTGTGAGACAAATAGCTCTGCCATCTGTTAGACATTACTAAAATTGCAGTTTTATTCTTTGTGAAAAGTGCAGTATTGATTCTGCCTGTGGTGGCTCGTGGGTAAGTGTACTGTGTGATGTGGCACTAAAACTATTCACACTGTAGGTAAGCTAACAAGTTTCAGTCTTTGGGATGTGCTGAACTAGTCGTTTTCAGCCAGGACACTTTAGGATCACAGCCGTTGACCTCAATTCTCCCAAGATAAAGTGGAAAATCAGCCCAATTGATCACTGTTTAGTGTCAACTCCTGAAAGTGCTTGATTGTAAACCCATATGTGCCTGATGTACATTGGAAATGAAGTGATCCTGCCATATTAGATCATGACTGTGGTAAGGTTAAGTTCATGGGTCTATGCTCCTGGAGCTTCTGAGGGTCTCCTGAGACCCAGTGAACATTGCCTTGGATCTTTACAAAGGCCCATGTCATTGCTTCCTGATATTGACTATTTGGAGCTGTATCAAATGTGGAGAGGAAGGGTCATCGGACCCGAAACGTTAACTCTGTTTTTTCCTTCACAGATGCTGCCAGACCTGCTGAGCTTTTCCAGCAACTTTGTTTTTGTTCTAAATGTGGAGAGGTTGTTTCTCCTTGTGGGAGGATCTAGGACCTAATAGCAACATCTCAGAAGAAGGGTTTGCACATTTAAGACAGAGATGAGGAGGAATTTCTTCTCTGAGGATGGTGAATCTGTGGAATTCTTTATCACAGAGGCCTGTTGAGGCTGGGTCATTATTCAAGGCTGTGATAGACAGATTTTTAATCAGTGAGGGAATCAGGTTATGGGGAAAGGCAGGAGTGTTGAATTGAAGGTTATCAAATCAACCATGACTTCATTGAATGGTGCAGCAGACATGATGGGCTGGATGGCCTACTTCTGCTCTGATGTCTTATGGTCTTAAGTGCTCCTGCTGTTATGATCCACTTGATGCTATATCCAATTCAAGGCTGTCTAAGTAGAAGTTATTACATACTCTGGTCACGAACAAGGCTTCTCACTGATGGTTCATCATGATGAAAGACTCCCTGGTGAGGAGCCTACATGAAACTTAGTGTGAAACCGATGAGACTGAATTTCATTTGTAAAAATATTTGGGTTTACAATTTTTTTAAAAAAGTTACGAAAAGCAGAATTGCTTCTGCAGTTTACATGGGAAGCTCTTCCTTTGATTAAAGTTCTTGTAGATAAGGCTGGAAATCAACAGTAAGAGAAACAGGGAGAAAAATAATAAGAAAGGTGTAATTATTTGAGAAAGACAAGTTAGAAAGACAAGGAATAAGTTAGGGAGTAATTATTTTCTTGAAGCACAGGGAATGACCCTAATAACCATTGACCTGTCTCTGTCACCTCAACAAACCTCTCTATTGTGTCCTTAACATTGTCACCTGTCACAGGGAGGAATGTTTTCAGCCATAAGTTGACTTTTGTAGACTTATCTTCAAAGGAACATGGGACATATTTACTCTTCCATACACCATTGTCCTGACCCTGCGTATTCAAGGAATTTGGAAGCACCAGTTAACAGTGGAACAGCCAGAGATGACAGAGTTAGTTTTTGTCATTAAACAGGAACTAGAGAGTTGAGAAGGCTAGTGATTGAGACACATAACTGATATCACCAATGAGGGCTATTTTGACTCATTTGTGCCCAACGAGCAAGCTGGCAACAGGCTCTGAGAGCTCTCCATTTGTGGATGGCTAAATAAATCTGCTCAGGCATCCCTTTAAGACAAGGAGCATTGAATGACATTTGCAGTATTTGGTTGCGTTGGAGGTGGACAGAGAGGCATAACTAGCAGCGTGTAGCCATATGGGAAGTTGTACTGATCCTGCTTCTCAAAAAGAAGCTGATCACATTTATTATTGTTATTCCCAGAGCTCTATCATTTAAAAGGATGCTGGTTCTTACCATTTCCTGCTCTGGGTATTGGGTTTTTTAACTGGAATCTGTGAGGGGGCCATGCTTAACTGCATGAAGACACCAATGTGGTCATAGCTCACCTCATGTGTAGTCCAAACCATAAAGGTTCTGTGTTTCCCACTGACTGTCCCCTGCCTAAATTCCATTCACTGTGAAACTGACAGTTGGGGGGGCCTCAATGTAGGAAACTGGTGGTCCATTTATTTTGGTTTTAGCTTCCAATTCATTGCTGCTGCACAGGAAAGGTGGTAAAGGAATAAAAATTGGAGCCTACATCTTACAAAATAGTCATGCGTTGACGATGTGCTTCTGATAGTTCATTTTCCCCAGGCCCACATTTGCTGTAAATCATGAACTTTTTACAGTCATTTCACATAATTACAAGCTAGAGCCTGAATTATTGTTGGCGGGAGAAAAGTTGCCCTTGTGTTTCCATTGAGTCTCTGATCACTCTGCTGTGCCTGGTCATTTGCAGTGGTTACACTCTTCTCAATTTAACTTCTCTTCTCATTCACAGGTCAGGTACTTAGGAAAAGTGATCATGAGGGGAACACAATTCACATCTGGTTGCACGGAAAGATCTGTGATCGAGTTGTGGGAGAAGCAGACACTGGATCAGGAAGATATCTCGTCGGCCAACGCCATTCTAGAAATACGACCTTTCCAGGTCCGTCTCCACCACTTGGATGGGAAGAGAGAGGTAACGGTCCAAACGGATACCTTCCAGGTGGCGCGGATCGCGTACTGTACGGCGGATCACCATGTCAGCGCCAACATCTTCGCGTGGCTTTATCGGGAGATCAACGATGATTTGTCCTACCAGATCGATTGCCACGCGGTGGAATGCGGGAGCAAGCTCGAAGCCAAAAAACTAGCGCACACCATGATGGAGGCCTTCAAGAAGACATTCAGCAGCATGAAGAGCGATGGGCAGATCCACAACAGCAACTCCTCTGAGGAAGTGAAGTCAGCAACATCAGACGATGGCTGAGAGGGGCGTTGACGAAATCAGAAACATCATTGACGGCTATTGATGACAACCATTGGAGAGAAATGAACGAAGGAAGCTAATTGAGGGTGGAACACCAATGAATCCTGAGCTGGTTCGCTTGCCAAAATTAGCCAAGCGACACATTAAATTGAGAAGATTTTTTTTTTACAAAAAAAGAATATGCATTATCAAAATAGTTGCATTGCAATCTAAAATAATTATGCTGTGACTGGGAGAGTAAAAGCAGCCTGACTCCCTAACAGAGATAAACACATCCTTTGATGGCAGCTCTTTATAAATCACCTGATAAAATTCATGGGAGTAATGAAATAGTAAACTCCCAAGCCACAACCAAGATTTAAACTGATGTTTAACTTTCGAGGGAACACAGTCCAAACCGTCCGCGAAAAGGGAATGGAAAACTTGCATTTAGATCGAAAACCAAGCCAGCAAAATTTATACATCCAAATAATTAAAAAGAAACGCATGGATCTATCTTCATATATTTCTACCAACATATAAGCTACAATATATGTAAAGATATATTCCATTTTTATAAAATGTATTTCAAAATGTAAGTATTAAAATGTAATGTTTTTGTTGGTACAGGCTCAATGGGCCAAAGGGCCTACTCAGTGCTGTCTGATTCTATAAATCTTTAAAAATTGGTGTGTATTATCAACTGTGACAAACATATGGAAGTATTTGATTGTAAATGAGGAGGTTCGCCATGTGAAGCTGAAAGAAAAACAGTGGAATAAACGTGGTGATGAAAATCTTTAGCCAGCTCAAACAAGAAATTGTGTTTACAAGCATTCCAAAATTGTATTGTTAGTATTACACAGTTTTAAGGAAAACACAGACTGTTTCCATTTTTTTCACTTCAGCTGCCTTGTTACACTTCCTTTTGTCATTGCTCACCAGAGGCCACTGTGTTTCAGTTTAGTTCAGCATGAAGGGTTATATAGATCTGACATTGTTTATATTACATGCAGAACTGAAGGATTGCGGTTCTCAAGCCCCTGGACTTCTGTAGTTTTAGACAGTTTACCTACATACTCACCATCACACTTTTTCATTTCCAACAAAACCCCTTAAAGAGGATCATATCTCAGGAAAACCAGATGCTGTAAAACAGAAACAAAAACAACAATTGCTGGAAAAGCTCAGCGGGTCTGGCAACATCTGCGGAGAGAAATTGGAGTTAACATTGCAGGTTGAGTGACTGTTCCTTGGGGAGTTCTGAGGAAGGGTCACCAGACCCGAAATGTTAACTCTGATTTTCTCTTCACAGATGCTGCCAGACCTGCTGAGCTTTTCCAGCAACTTCTGATCTTAACACAGGAGTCAGGTTGCCCCGCTTATTCATGCCCCGCTTTTCGTGTTATTACACAGCACACCCCGTGTTTTCCCATTAATAAGCATGACTCAAATTCCTGAGACATTGACCAGAAATAAAATCCATACGTAGTAAAGAACCATTAGTATTTGATTACCCTATCCTCATCTTTCCACCATTGGTTGGGTGAGAACAAAATTGGGTTCCCAAGCAGTCAGCATTTCACATTCTCCACAGGATCAATAGGAGGTGGCTAGTCCTTTGATGAATGAACAGAATGGATAGCTATGACACACAGCCAATATTGCACTGAGATAATGATCTTACTATGTGCAAATCAGCCTAAAAAACGACCAACTGAAATTCATGTACATGCCAATTGTCCTTTCAATAAAAAATAACATTAATGGTATCACAATGCCCGCATGTTAACCAAAATTATTTTAGCGTGTGATTGTTTTTTGAAAGTACAATGTTACCTGCACTTGTAAAGCTACACAATAAATTGTTACATGGTGTGGAATGGGTGGAAGATTGTTATTTCTCGTGTTAGAAATGTTACAATCTGATGTTGCATGTTACATTAACAAACGATGTAACTTCCTGATCCCTGGATCATTGGTCACAGCGGCAATGTTTTCTGAAGTTCAAACCTCTATCAGCATCACATGGAGGTGATGGCCTAGTGGTATTATCACTGAGCTGTTAATCCAGAGACCTGGATAACATTCTGGGGACCTGGCTTTGAACCCCGCCACAGCAGATGGTGGAATTTGAATTCAATGAAAAAAAAATCTGGAATTAGGAGTCTAATGATTACCATGAATCCATTGCCGATTGTCGGGAAAAACCCATCTAATGACCTGGTCTGGCCTACATGTGACTCCAGACCCACAGCAATGAGGTTGACTCTTAACTGCCCTCTGGGCAATTAGGGATGGGCAATAAATGCTGCCTAGCCAGTGACTCCCTTATCCCGTGAATAATAAAGGAAAAAAAAACTCAAACTGGAAAGGTGCGAGATGCTTCTGTGAGGTTTTGCATAGATGTGCGGAGTGAGGCAAAAACAGAAAGTGCTGGAGAAACTCTGATGTGTAGGGCTGGCGTGGACAAAGTCAGAAATCACACAACAACAGGTTATAGTTAAAATCACAAGCTTTCGGAGCGCTGCTCCTTCGCCACTGAAGTCAGGTGACTCCTGACTGGAGAAACTCAGCAGATCTGGCAGCATCTGTGGGGATGGAATTGGGATTAACATTTCAGGTCCAGTGATCCTTCTTCAGAATCTTCAGGTTTTTGTTTTGTTTAGTGAGGCTCGGGGCTCGGTTTTAACACGAGATGAGAATGTTGAGGCAGATTCAACACTGGAGAGGGTGAAGGTGATCTCATTTGAACGAAAGGCAGAACATTTTAACTTCGGAAACTGAATTTCCATATTTCAAACATTTAATCCTGCTTCACAAGGGGGAGCAACGTGGAGGGCGGGAGAGCTGAGAATGGGAAGTTACAAGGACAGCAAGAACCTTCCGGATACCCTTGGAGGTGGATGCTGGTGAGACAAGTCAAGAAAGGGCAAGATGAGAAAATTCCAATCAGGAAGGCAGAAGGTCAGGGGCATGGAAGGTTCAACATTCCCATGGAATGGCTGGGAAGAACAGACCCATTCCTCCTGAACCACACTGAGCTTTTAAGAGGGAATTGAAATGGAAGCCTACTTGAGTCTCTCCTGAGGGCTTTCCAATCGTAATTCTAGGCTCATGTCCTCTCTAGTAGGCCCCACAGCTAAAATGGCGCATGGGTTGAAATTATGTTATCAAATCACAAATTCAGTAGATAAATTAGGGCCCTGATTGGCTGGAAAGGATGCCTTTCTTGAAGTTGGAGACTGAGCAGCAAAAATAGTGACTGCTCCTGAGGACCGGGATCATTTCCCAAGTTTAAATTTTAAACCCAGCCCCGTTTGCACACATCTTGTCATGGCATCATAGAAAACAGGAGCAGGAGGAGGCCATACGGCCATTCAAGCTTGCTTGCCCATTCAAGATGACCATGGCTGATCGTCCAACTCAGTTCCCTGTTCCCACTTTCTCCCCATATTCTTTGATCCCTTTAACCCTAAGAATTATATCTAACTCCTCCCCCCTCCCCCCAGTCCAGGAACTCCCCACCTATGTCTGGGATACCACCCACACTCTCCATCTCCACCTCCTCCAGGATTTCCAATTCCCTGGTCCCCGACACCTCATCTTCACCATGGATATCCAATTCCTGTATACTTGTTCAGGTTGGTTGGCTCGCCGAGCTGGTTTGTTGTTCCGCAGACGTTTCGTTACCGTGCTTGGTAACATCCTCAGTGCAGCCTCTGATGAAGCGTCGGTGTGTTTTCCCACCTGGTTTTTAAACTCTGGGGTCCGTTGAGATGGATTGCCTCACTTCCGGGTTTCTGGAATTCTTTGGATATCCAAAGAACTGGGTCAGAAGATGCCTACACGAACAGCATCAGAAAGATTCTACATGCCCCGACACACTCATCACATTACCCTACATCAGGAACACGTTGGAACTCACCACAAGACTCCTACGACCGCTGGGCATCAAAGTGGCACACAAACCCACATCAACCCTACGACAACTGCTCATCTGAATTAAAGACCCACTCCCCACCATGGACAGGACCAATGTCATCTACAAGATCCTCTGCAGAGAAACACTACATCGGACAGGAAGGAAACTAACAACAAGAATACATGAACACCAACTGGCTACAAAAAGACACGACCAATACTCACTTATCTCAATCCACATGGACAAGGAGAACCACGACTTCAACTGGGACAACACCAAGATCTTGGGTCAGGCTAGGCAGAGACAGGCACGAGGATTCCTGGAAGCCTGGCACTCCACGAAGCATGCTATTAATAAACACATTGAACTAGACCCCATATACATTCCACTATGAAGGAAACCCGGAAGTGAGGCAATCCATCTCAACGGACCGCAGAGTTTAAAAACCAGGCGGGAAAACACACCGACGCTTCATCAGAGGCTGCACTGAGGATGTTACCAAGCACGGTAATGAAACGTCTGCGGAACAACGAACCAGTTTGGTGAGCCAACCAACCTCAACACCCACAACCCGAGCTACAAATCTACTCCAAAACCCCGTATACTTGCATTTCCTATCCGGATGGCCTAAAGGCCCTCTCCCGCAGGCCCGACCAGTCCCCCTCCACTGACACCCTCATCCACTTAACCGAACTTCTCCTTACCCTTAACAACTTCTCCTTCAACTCCTTCCACTTCCAACAGCCTGAAGGGGTGGCCATGAGAATCCGCATGGAAAAGTAGGTCGGAAATATGCCACTGGTACGTAGCAAATAGCAATGAAAATCAACGAAAATGGGAGGTTGAAAATCAACCATCAACAAGAGCCCATGCTGGGTCAGATTGCCC
Source organism: Rhincodon typus (assembly GCF_021869965.1). Taxonomy (NCBI): domain Eukaryota; kingdom Metazoa; phylum Chordata; class Chondrichthyes; order Orectolobiformes; family Rhincodontidae; genus Rhincodon; species Rhincodon typus. The sequence goes on from NC_063344.1 coordinate 4,327,533, forward strand.
TGATGGATTACTGAATGTGAATAAAGTTGGTGACATTCAGCATTCTCCCACAGGGTTAACTTAATGGCAGAGCAAGGACATTTAATAAGGGGAGAGGGTGGTGGAGACCTGAGATCTCATGGAACGAGCGAATGATAATCAACGGTTAATTGGGTGTGAATTGGTTCTACAAAGACAGGCGGCTAGTAATCACTGACAGTGTGAGTTTTATGGAGTGTGCTTTAACTGAAATAAAGCTTTCACTGAAAGTATGGTCTTGGAGTCTGTTCAAAAACATTCATTTCCAAGTTTGTAACAAGCTCCACTCTGATTTAGTCTGCCGTGGGAAGGCTTCTGGCAAGTCCCTGGTCCTGCCATCAAATGAGGCTCTAAACTTGATGACTAATGCCCCCGACAGCTTTTACCCTGCAGCTGCTGGATTTAACGCAGTGATCAGGGGTCATGCCATGTGTGGAATATCGCAAGGAAACCATGACGTATGGAGTGCAGGTGGGTGCAGAGGTCATTCCTCAATCAAGGGCACTCAGTGCCAATTGAGGGACCCAGCATTGGGTAGACTGGACCCCACTGAGTGCTAACCCACCCTTTGAATGCCTTATCAGTACGTAGCTTAGCCCCTTCCAGTGGATAAGAGATACACCTGCCATATTGGATGCTCTCTTACACCCCAGAAAAGTGGTGAGGCCTCACCGTGAGGATGTGCAGGTTTTCAGAATGCAGATTGATGACTCGTTGAGAAGCCACACTATGGGACGATAACAGATAGCAGCTGGCAGAGGCCATTTGGCTCCTCAAGCCTGCTCCGCCATTCAATTGGTCATCACTGATGCGATATTCCTCACGTCCCCTTTCCTGCCCTTTCCCGGTAATCCTCAATTCACCACATGTGGAGGAATGATAACCTCCATGATGATTGACATGTTGAGTGACCAATAGCTGGAGTGGGGGGATGCAGGGTTGGCGAGGGGAGGAAATGGCGTGTGGGAGATCACATGTCTCCCAGATTATTCCCAGCCAGAGTCGGCAAGATGGTTCCAATGTTGGTTTAAAATGTGGAATCATCTGCCCTCAAAATGTCTGCATCAATCCCCATGGAAATGGTGAGAGGGTGAGGGGCTGCTGGATACAGGTTACTGCGCACGATGCTGTGGAATGTGTTTACAGGAAGATGGACAATGTTTCACATGGGCTTTCTCCCACTGACCCAGTTCATACTCAACCAACAGAGAAAGTGTGAAAACCAACACATTTGAGGAACTCTGTGATGATAGCAATGATAGAATCATGCAGTGCCAAAGAGGCCCTTTGCCCATTGAATCTGCACTGACATCTCGCCAAGACCTTCCCCACGCCTCCACTTCTCACCTTCAAACAGCCACCAAACCTTAAACAGACCATTGTTCACAGCAAACTACCCAGCCTTCAGGACAGCATCGACCACAACACCACACAGCCCTGTCATGGTAACCTCTGCAAGACATGTCAGATCTTCGACATGGACACTACCACCACACGTGGGAACGCCACCCACCACATGCATGGCAGTTACTCATGTGACTCAGCCAATGTTGTCTATCTCATACACTGCAGGCAAGAATGCCCCGAGGCATGGGATATTGGTGAGACCATGCAGTCGTTATGACAACAGATGAATGGACACCGCTCAACGATTGCCAGACAGGGATGTTCCCTCCCAGTGCAGGAACACTTCAGCGGGTCAAGGACATTCAGCCTCAGATGTTCGGGTAAACATCCCCTAAGGCAGACTTTGAGATACCAAACAACGCAGAGACACCGAGCAGAGACTGATGGCCAAGTTCCGTACCCATAAAGATGGCCTCAACTGTGATCCTGGATCATGTCACGCTACATGTGACCCCACCATGCTGTTCTGTGTCTGTAACATCTTCCTTACTGTACTGTTTTGGCACCATCATCTGGATAAATTGTTATGATTTCTCTACCTTAATTAGTCTGTACCGTTTTGGATTACTTGTTACTCTGGATAGACCCTCATCGTGTGACTCTTATATCTACCATGTTATTCCAGTCATTTCGCTTGTCTCCAGCACCACCTTATTTGTAATTTTTTGAAATTATCTCTCTGCCTCACTTAATCAGATTATAGTCATCCCTTCGCTGATTATTCAGCTGTTGACACTTTACTCACCGTCTAACCTTCTTGGTCACCTACAGGGACTTATTATGTGACACTCCACTCACACTAGTGTATGATCTTTTGATCTCTCTGCCCTTGATCTCTCTGCCTATAAACTTTAGGTCTATGTGCTCTTCTCTCTCACTGCACCTGACAAAAGGGCAGAGCTCCAAAAGCTTGTGATTTCCAATAAGCCCATTGGACTATAAGCTGGTGTCATGTGACTTCTAACTTTATCCTTCTAAACTCCATCGAGTACAGACCCAGCGTCCTCAACCACTTATCATATGACAAGCCCTTCATCCCTGGGATCATTCTTGTAAACCTCCCCTGAACTCCTCCTATGTCAGCACGTCCTTCCTCAGATACAGGGCCCAGAACTGCACAATGTTCCAAATACGGTCTGACCAGATCCTTATACTAGCTCAGCAGTACATCCCTGCTCTTGTATTCTAGCCCTCATGAAATGAATGCTAGCATTGCATGTGCCTTCCTAACTGTCAAATGAGCCTGTATGTTCACCTTAAGAGAATCCTGAACTAGGACTCCCAATTCACTTTGTGTTTCAGATTTCTGAAGTTTTCCCCATTTAGAAAATAGTCTACGCCCCTATACTTCCTACCAAAGTGCATAACCTCACACTTTGCCACATTGTATTCCATTTGCCATTTTTTTGCCCCCTCCCGTAGCCTGTCCAAGTCCATCTGCAGCCACCTCACTCCCTCTACTCTACCTGTCCCTCCACCTATCTTTGCGTCATCTACAAACTTAGCAACAACGCCCTCAGTTCCTTCATCCAGATCATTAGTGTATAACATGAATAGTTATGGTCCCAACACTGACCCCTGTGGAAGTCCATTAGTCAACGGCTGCTATTGTGAAAAATATCCCTTTATCCCTACTCCCTGCC
>NC_063344.1:4331000-4354200 GCF_021869965.1 Rhincodon typus
ACATTGTATGCTTTCTCTTTTGCATTTACACTGCCCCTGCCTTCCCTCGTCAGCCATTGTTGCCTCATCCTCCCCTGAGTATGTTTCTTCTTCCTTGGGATGAATTTCTGCTGTGCCTCCTGAATTACCCCCAGAAACTCCTGCCATTGCTACTCCAACGTCTTCCCTGCGAGGCTCCCCTTCCAATCAACTCTGGGCAACTCCTCCCTCATGTCTTTGTAGTTACCTTTACTCAGTTGTAATACTGTTCGATCCGATTCCAGCTTCTCCCTCTCAAACTGCAGGATGAATTCTGTCATGCTATGATCATCGCCTCTCAGGGGTCCCATCACATTAAGCTCTCTAATCATTACACACCACCCAATCCAGAACTGCCTGTTCCCTAGTGGGCTTCACCACAAGCTGCTACAAATACCATCTCATAGACATTCCACAAATTCCTTTCATTGGGATTTGATACCACCTTGATTTTCCCAGCCCACCTGCATATTGAAGACCCTGTGATTATTGTAACGGTGCCTTTCTTACCTGCCTTTTGTAGTCCCTGATTTATTTTGTTCCCCACATACAGACTACTGCTAGGAGCCTTGTACATTACTCCCATCAGGCTCTTTTTACCATTGCTGTTCCTTAACTCTACCCACACAGATTCTACACCCTCCAACTCTATAACATTAATTGCTATTGATTTAATTTCATTCCTTACTAACAAGGAAGCTCCACCACTCCCCTGCCCATCTGCCTGTCCTTTCGAGAGGACGTGTATCGTTGGATATTTAGTTGGTGGGTCTTCGATTGCAATCTAAGTGTAAGATTGGTGAATATCCTGGAGAAAGGATGGGAGATTGGCAGATACTGCTTGGAAATTTTACTTAGAGATTTGCACCAGTCCTGCTGAACTCGAGGATAAAGTAAACAAAAAGCCAATGCTACATTGGCCAGGGTTACTGACATAGAAGGAGGTTCTGGAGGTTCCACTTAGTGGCTGTGACTGGGTGAATACAGGGTTAGTCCAGTTAAAATGGAGGGTTATGTCAAGTCAAGTGCCTGGGACAACCCAATGGCAAAATCATTCTTTGCAGCCCCAGAGCAGCGCACAGGCAACTAGTTCTGACGAAGAGCGGTGAGGGAGGGAACAGGCAGCCCCGAGGTGGTGAGAGAGGGAACAGGCAGCCCCAAGGGGGTGAGAGTGGGAACAGGCAGCCCCGAGGGGGTGAGAGCGGGAACAGGCAGCCCCGAGGGGGTGAGAGCAAGAACAGGCAGCCCCGAGGGGGTGAGAGTGGAAACAGGCAGCCCCAAGGGGGTGAGAGTGGGAACAGGCAGCCCCGAGGGGGTGAGAGTGGGAACAGGCAGCCCTGAGGGGGTGAGAGCAAGAACAGGCAGCCCCGAGGGGGTGAGAGCAAGAACAGGCAGCCCCGAGGGGGTGAGAGAGGGATCAGGCAGCCCCGAGGGGGTGAGAGCGGGAACAGGCAGTCCCGAGGGGGTGAGAGTGGGAACAGGCAGTCTGAGGTGAACTATTAACTGTGTTGCTTTGATTTTTTTTCATGCTTTAATAAGAAGGAGAGTAATGTTGAATTTCTTAACTTACTTTCTTTATTTTCCTGTTTTGTACTAAGATTCTGTGCCTGTGTACATTTGTAGTTAAGATGGCGCCGTAAGTGACAGCTTGTAAACTTTTCATGAGTGCATGTGACAATAAAATCTAATTCTAATTCTAATTCTAATTCTCTTATCTTGCAATGTTCCATGTTGGGATCCAATCCAGACAAAATTAAAGATGTTTTCAACAATATACCCAGGAGTGACCTTGTCCTTATCTGTGTTATTGAGCCATATGTTTTGAAGTTAAAACTGTTTGAACTAACAGGCAGATCTGGCTTTTTCAAGAGATTTGAAATGTGTCTTATTATAAATATTTCCATGTGTCTCTCCAAGATATTGCCACCAAATAAGGGGAAAAGTACTGCAAGGTTTATTGCTACGTCAGAACAATGGGTAGAAAAGGAAAACTTTTTTTTGAAAGTGTTAGTGTCATTGACAAAAAGCCTGGGAAGAAATTAGCGAGAAATTACTCAGAAAAAAATCACAAAATATTCAAGTACAACTATACAGGGTCCGGTCAGTCAGTGATTATTGTTCACACAAACTTCCTCTCACCTTATTTAAATTAGCCCTACCAGTTAATTAGGAAACAGAAGGCTTTTGAGAAAGAGGTTGTCAGGAAGATATGGGTTCCACTAGCTCAAGAAAGGTGAATAACTGTCTACCAGCTGTGTGTAGGGGTTACATCACTGAGGACAGAACTTAATAAAAGGGCAAACATTGGCAAAAAAAAGCTGAACTGCCGATGTATTATGGTAGATGTGAAGATTTCCAGTCCAGACATCCCAAACATGATCCCAAGCATGCCAGAGGGATACAACCTTTGTCCAAAAAATGGGAAGAATCCAACTCTTCTTTCAGCAAATTCACCTCTCACCCCTCAAAAACTCCAGTTAGTATTGTACCAACCTGCTCAACATTTCATCATAGACAAACCCCTCATCCCAGGAATCAACCAAGTCAACCTTCCCTGAACTGCTTCCTTTGTGAGTTTGTCCCACTGTAGGTAAATTGACCAAAACTGACCACATAGAAACTCAGAGCAGGAATAGTCCATTCAGCCCTTTGATCCTGTTCTGCCATTCAATATGATCATGGCTGATGCATTGAAACATAGAAATATAGAAGATAGGAGCAGGAGGAGGCCATTCGGCCCTTCAAACCTGCTCCACCATTCATCATGATCATGGCTGATCGTCCAACTCAATAGCCTAATCCTGCTTTCTCCCCATAACCTTTGATCCCATTCGGCCCAAGTGCTGTATCTAGACGCCTTTTGAATACATTCAATGTTTTGGCATCAACTATTTCCTGTGGTAATGAATTCCACAGGCTCACCGCTCTTTGGGTGAAGAAATGTCTCCTCATCTCCGTCCTAAATGGTTTACTCCGAATCCTCAGACTGTGACCCCTGGTTCTGCATACACTCACCATCGGGAACACCCTCCCTGCATCTACCCTGTCCAGTCCTGTTAGAATTATCATCCAACTCAGTCTCCTGTTCCCACTTTCTCACCATGCCGCTTGATCTCTTTCACCCTAAAGACTATACCTAACTCCTTCTTGAAAACATTCAATAGTTTGGCCTCAAACATTTTTTGTGGCAGAGAATTCCACAGGCTCACCATTCCCTGGGTGAAGAAATTTCTCCTCATCTCAGTCCTAAATGTACTACCCGTTATCCTTAAACTGTGACCCCCTGGTTCTGGACTCCCTGGTCATTGGGAACATCCTTCTTGCATTTACCCTGATTAGTCCTGTTAGAGTTTTAGAGGTTTTTATGAGATGACCCCCGCCTCAATCTTTTAAACTCTTCTAAAAGTGAATATAGTCCGAACCAATACAGTTTCTCCTTATATGTTAATCCTGCAACAGTCTCATTGTCACCGTTACTGGAGCTAAATTTTACTTCTTTATTTACTGACTGAATTTAAATTTCACAATCTGCCCTAATGGGATTTGAACAGGGAGTCTGCAACAAGTAGTCCAGTGATATTACAGCTATACCACTGCCTCCACACCCTTCCAGTTGTCTCAACAACTCTCTGTACATTGGAGTAAGACTTCCCTACTTTTCCTTTCCATCCCCCTTGTAATTCGGGACTAAATTCTGTTTGCCTCCTGAATTATTTGCTGTTCCTGCCTGCTGGTTTCTTCTGATTCCTGTCCAAGGATGATAGGGTCCCTCTGTAATGCAGCGTTCTGCAGTCTCTCTCCATTTTAATAATATTCTACAGTTCTATTCATATTGCCAAAAGAAACCTCCCATTTTCTCCCCAAGTTATACTCCATCTGACAATTTGCTTGCCCGTTCTGTGCCACTGCTTGAATGTTGATGTAAGACAGTTGAAGCAGGATAAATTCAACCATCTAATACTTCTCGAAAAATAGACAACAAACTTCTAGAACAAACAGAAACAGAAATTGATGGAGGACCTCAGCAGGTTTGGCATCATTTGTGAAGAGAAAACAAAGTTAACATTTGGAGTCCAGTGACCCTTCTTCAGAGCTTCTAGATGGGACTTTGATGAGGAATTATGGTTAAAAGGTTGAAGATCATTCTGGATGCTTAAATAATTATTTACATGGCTTAGTTTATCCATTAAAGTGCAGTTACTATGGGAAGGTAATGGCCTAGTGCATTGCTAGACCCAGGGAAGGTCTGGAGAATTGGGTTTGAATCCAATTTGAATTCAATAAAAATCTGGAATTAAAAGTCTAAAGAAGTCCCTACTGTTGATTATCATAAAAGCCCAATTGATCCACTAATGTCCCTTCAGCAATGCTAACTTGAAGAGATCCAATACTGACATGCTATTTCATTGGTTAATGGATAATTTCTAACTGATCTGTTCAGAGATGTTATTACACTCCTCTAGGGCAAGTGGGACTTGAACTGAGCCTCCTGGCTCAGATGTAAGGACACTACCACTATGTCACTTGGTTGTAAGCCCAATGTCTCAGTGACCTCTGTAAATACCTTTACTAGCTTTCACGATATGTAGGAGAAAGTTAGGGGCCATTCTGATTATCCTGTTTCAGTTTAAAGAACAGTTTGATGTGCTCCAATGATCTTATCAGCATTCTGCCAACATTTTGCAAAATGCACCTTTGTTTATTGTAAACAACTCACACTGTGTTATCTCTGACTCCAGCATCGGCAGTTCTTACTATCTCTTTGTTTATTGTAAAATTGTTTTCAAATCAGTTCCTCAAATTGCACACTGTGTTTCTAAAATGTACCTCACCGTTAAATAAAACTCTAGCGAAGAACTTAAGTGATCTTAATTACTTTTCCACAGCCCAAGTGTTTGTCTTTTCTGCTTTGGCTGCATTATGTCTGAGCTCAACACAGAATCCTGAGGTGATGGGTTACCAGTTTTTCAGTACCTGCTGCTTGCAAACAACTTTTCTACAAATTCCAGGAAAAGTGCATCAACAAAATGGAAAATAATAGTTGTCTTGTTCTGGTCTGAACCATGTGTTTTCTCTCTTTGGATACAGGATAACCCCAATACATAACACTGTGAAATGTAGCCTTAGCAAAACTGAGAGTCTAATGCTTTTTTCCTCTGCTTTGTTCATACCTCTCTCATGTACAACAGAGAGATATCCAAGTTCTCAATGGGGCCAGTTACAGTTACTTAATCACACTCTCCTTCAGGTAACACGTCTTCATTTTCTAATTCCAGGTGTCATAAACTTTGTCATATCAGAATAACCGAATTAAAACTATATCCTTACTTCAAACTAAATGCTTTTCACTTTCAATAATTATTATATTTTGCAATCTTTAGCGTTTACAAGATTACCAGCTCTTACACAGGAATCTTTTACAGTAGTTTGCAGTTCTCTGGCAGCGAACCTTAACAGCAGCTTCATAACTGTGAAGAATACTTTTGCCACCATTTATCTTCATTCTCTTCTGCTTATCATCCTTACTTCCCACCAGTGTTGGACTAAGGTGGATGAGGTCAGAAATCACACAACACCAGGTTGTAGCCCAACAAGTTTATTTGAAATCACAAACTTTCGAAACAGTGCTCCAAAAGCTTGCGATTTCAAATAAACCAGTTGGACAATAACCTGGAGTTCTCATACTTCCCACAAATCTCTCACAAAGTGAGAAAAGACTTTTAGAAGCTAATGCAGGTGGCGTTTTCTCCAAGATGTTGTGAAAATTGCCCTTCATCAGGTCTCTAGACTACACTACTATCCATTTTATATATCACATATCTAGACATGACTGAGTTAGCATAACAACTTCTTACTCAGCGTTTCAGGTGGATTAGCTGTAATCTATTGGCAAGTGTTAAATTGTGAGGGACTGTCACCTACTGATCTGGAGTGGGTGACACTATCACATGTTAAAGTTCACTTCACTATGGATCAGACTCCATCCTTCAGTGTCAGTAATATCATGGTATAAATACTTCAAAGCTTCAACTCGGTTTACTGCTCTTCAAAGAGTGAGGAAAAAGATTTAAAATGGACATGAGAGGCAATTCTTTCACACAGAGAGTGGTTCATGTGTGGAATGAACTCCCTGAGGAAGTGGTGGGTGCAGCTCCAGTTACAACGTTTAAAAGACGTTTGAATAAATACATGAATAGGAAAGGTTTTGGAGGGATATGGGCCAGGAGTAGGCAGGTGGGACTAGTTTAGTTTGGGATTATGTTCAGCATGAACTGGTTGGACTGAAGGGTCTGTTTCCGCACGGTATGACTCTATGACTCTATGAACATCATAATACAGTCACGCAGATTCTTCAGTCCACTTTCTGTTGTAATGTCTTTGCAAATTAGGATCAAGAAGAAGCTAAGCGGGACCCAGTTTGTGTAACTGCTTTGTTTAAGAGCAAGTATCTAAATGCTTAAAGTCTACTCTGCAAAGTTCTATCCAGTTAAATGTTTGGCAATTACGTAGCATGCCACACAACTATTAAGTAATAAAATGCTAAGTTCTAAATTACTAACAACCTACAAGCCCTTCCATTCTTTGGAAACGGAAGTGGTCCTTGTTATAGGAAAAGAAATGGTCAATGGAACTATTTAGTTCTGAGGAACGGTCACCGGACCCGAAACATTAACTCTGTTTTTTTTCTTCACAGACGCTGCCAGACCTGCTGAGCTTTTCCAGCAACTTTGTTTTTGTTCCTGATTTACAGCATCCGCAGTTCTTTCGGTTTTTATTTGGAACTATTTAGTTGCTGTTCTGTTAGAGATATGGAATCATATTGTTTTCAGTTGTTTTTCACTGAAGACACAATAGACCGAGATTTAGGTCTGTTTACTTAGTTTCCATAAATGATGCTACATTTGGCCCTTCTCTATAAGCATGAACATTTTAACACTTGCCCTCACCTGAAGATATGAAGAGCTGAACAGGAGGTTCACTAGGATGGTCCTTGGTACAGAGGGATTGACTTATGAGCAAAGGCTAAACAGGTTGGGACTCTACTCACTGGGGTTTAGAAGAATGGGAGGTGATCTATTGAAACTTATTGGATTCTGAAAGGTAAATGCTGAGAGGATGCTTCACTTCATGGGAGAGTCTAGGACCAGGGGGCATAGTCTCAGGGTAAAGAGGTGCCAATTTAAGACTGAGATGAGGAGGAATTTCTTCTCTCAGAGGGTTGTGAGTCTTTGGAACTTCTTGCTACAGAGAGCTGTGGGGGCACAATCCTTGTGTATATATATTTGAGGCTGAGACAGATTCTTGATGAGCCAGGAAATCATGGGTTACAGGGAAAAGGCAGGAAAGTGGACGTGAGGAATGTCAGATCAGCCATGATCCTATTAAATGACAGAGTAGGCTTTGGGAGCTGAGTGGCCTACTCCTAATGTTTGTGGTCATATATAGGTCTATATTTTGTCTTACAAACAAGTTGGTTTGATATACAACTGTGCCAAGCACACTATTACACGATTTCTATGTGATCAATTGTCAGAGCTGAAGAAGAATCAACACCAACCTTTGCAAACAATTGGCAATGGACAGAAAATCACAATTGTTTAATCTTCTCAAACTGCAAGGGAAGTAATACTTTGCTTAGGAATTGCAATATTAAATATGATCGATTTAACATAAGTGTAACTCATCTCAGAAATAAACTTACTTAAGATGCTGGCAATTTGAACCATAAACAGACAAGACTGGAATCACTGAGCAGGTCGGACCGTACATGTGGAGTCAGTAAACAGTGCAGAATTGCACCTATCATCAGAATGGAGCATGCACAGAATTTTAACTTGTTTGTTACTTAAATTGTTTACCCGACCTGGTGAGTATTTTGGGCATTTTCTGTTTCATCTCAGAACCTTGTGCTCCAATTTGTTAAAGTAGATTAGTTGCATTTGCTTTGGAGGGCCAAAATATCTTGGAGGACCACAGCAAGTACGTGACAAAGTGTGCCCTTTTCAGTTTGGGTAGCGAGCAACAGTTAGCAACTATCTTCTTCCAGTTTATACCTTGAATGATAGCGTTCAAAAACATATAGGGCTGGAAACTTTCTTGTCCCAATTTTCAGGCATGGTTGGGGTGTCTTGATTTGTGATACAGATACTTTCTAATCAATCCATTCAGAGACATTATCATAGAATCATTACAGTGCGGGACTGGGCCATTCAGTCTGTCGAGTCTGCATCGACCCTCTGAAAAGCAACCAACCCTGACCCAACCCCCTACGTTTCCCATGGCTGATTCACCCAGTCTGCCCATCCCTGGACACTATGGGTAATTTAGAATGGCCAATCCACATACCCTGCACATCTTTCGACTGTGGGAGCAAACCCACACAGACACAGGGAGAATGTACAAACTGTACACAGCCAGTCACCCAAGGGTGGAATCGAGCCTGGGCCCCTGGCGCTGTGAGGCAGCAGTGCTAACCACTGAACCACCCACATACAACACCTCATGACACACCTCTGTAGCAGGTGGGACTTTAACCCAGGGACACACAGGGACACCACCACTGCACAACAAGACCCCTCTGATGAGTAATGTACCCTCGCCTGTTCAGATCAAAGTGGACAATGCACATTCTCACCTGATCTGCGTGCTTGTAAGACTGACTGACGCACACCCAATGCTACTTTCTACATCTTAATTGAAGAAAGCCCTGGCACCATTATTTGATGATCAGGTGGGACAACCTCTTTTTAACAGCAGGCTTGAAGGCAGATATACATCAAGATGCTGCAAACCTGAAAACCAAAGACCATGGCTTCCCATCAAAGAGGCAGAGGTTCAGGACAAAAATCTGAAAGTTCAGTCCAATAATCGTGAACGAAATGATGAGAAATGAAAAAAAAATCATTGTTTCCTAACACAATCTGCAATCATTGTCCAACTTGGGAAGTTATATCACTCAATCGAGTGAGATATGACCAGCCCACTTGTCATCAGCATCACGGTTAAACGTCATTTCTGAACCTTGCGTCAAGCTGGACTTTAAGATCGGATCACATTTGCTGAATGATCCCCTCGTGAGGTTGCAGATTGGAGCACATCTTGGACAGTTTGCTTTGCAGCTTTGAGCATTCTCCTGTATTTTATAGTGTCATCCAGCATAGAAACAGACCCTTTGGTCCAACTCATCCAGGTTTTCCAAACTAAACAGTCCCATCTTTAGTCCTAGCTCAAGCACCATCAAGTTTGCACTGACCCCACCCAGACACAGCTCCAGCTCCCCGCTCATCCTTGAATCCCCACATTTCCCATGGCTAACCCACCTAATCTACACATCCCTGGACACTATGGGCAATTTAACATGCCCAATCCACCTAGCCTGCACATCTTTGGACTGTGGGAGGAAACCAGAGCACCCAGAGGAAACCCACACAGACACAGGGAGAATGTGCAAACTCCACACAGACAGTCACCCGAGGGTGGAATCAAACCCAGCTACCTGGCACTGTGAGACAACAGTGCTAACCACTGAGCCACCGTGCCATCCTATCCATTGCCTGTTGCATTTCAAGCCCTTTAGGAGGGGACACAGAGACTGACTTGGGCACAGACAATGAGAAGAGCGTAGATACTGAAACACTGCTTCTACCAGGTGGCCTGACAAATACCCCTGTCACTGTTAAGGAGCTGGGAAGAGTCCTGCTACCAGTTGGAGGAGGGGAATGTTGCAGGGATGACAGGATCTGTAAGCTCTGCTCCAACCCCCAGACCCAGAGGCATTGCCACCACTGCCTCCAAAGATGGTACTGCCTTCAGGTGTGACCAGGCCACCTCACCCATCCCCATGAGGATGCTCCAACACTTCCTGGCTAATTCAAGAACTCACCAAAATACTTCCAAAACTAGTCTGGAATACATTTAGCCACATTCAAGTGGGAAAAGTTCCAAACATTTAAGCTGCCTGAAACCAGGCTGCCCTGGTCCTTTAAGTAAGGGCACTGTGATGCCCACCTTGCTGCCTCACACTTTGGCTAGACAAAACTGCCTGGATCTGACTTGTCCAAATATGGGTTTTGTTTTCCTTTATTCATTCACGGGATGAGGGTGTCACTGACCAGGGGCATTTATTGCCCAGAGGGGAATTGAACCAGATGGGTTTTTCCCCCATCAATTGACAATGGATTCATGGTCACCATCAGGTTGTTGATTCAAGACTTTTATTAAATGCAAATTTCACCATCTGCTGTGGTGGGATTTGAACCCACGTCCCCAGAACATTATCTGGGCCTTGGGATTAATAGTCCAGTGATAATACCACCAGGCCATCACCTCCCTCCGCTGTGTGACAGCAGGATGATATCAGGTCAAAGTGCTCCAGTGAATGCAGGGATCCACTGAGATGTGTCGAAAACGCCACAGCAGCCCCACACAGGCTGCACAGGGAGCAGGATTGGTACCACTTGCCTTCAGGAGAAACATATGCTTTGGCTGGAAAGTGGCAAGTGACAGATGAGCCACACAAATACCAGGCAATGACCATCCCCAATAAAGGACAACCTCATCAGCACCCCTGAACTTCAATGGTGTTACCATCACTGAATCCCCCACTATCAATGTCCTGGGGGCTACCGTTGACTAGACACTCAACTGGACTCACCACATTAACAGAGTGGCTACAACAGCAGGCCAGAAGCTGGGAATACTGCAGCAAGTAACTCACCTCCTGACTCCCCAGAGTCTGTCCACTATCTACAAGGCACAAGTCAGGAGTGTGATGGAATACTTCCCACTTGCCTGGATGGGTGCAACTCCAACAACACTCAAGAAGCTTGACACCATCCAGGACAAAGCAGCTGCTTGACTGGTGCTACATCCACAAGCATCCACTCCCTCTACCACTGACGCTCAGTAACAATAGTGTGTACTATCTATGAGATGCACTGCAGAAATTCACAAAAGATCCTCAAACAGCACCTTCCAAACCCACTTCCATCTATAAGGACAAGGGCAGCAGATACATGGGAACACCACCCTCTGCAAGTTCCCGTCCAAACCACTCACCATCCTGACTTGGAAATATATCGCCATTCCTTCAGTGTTGCTGGGTCAAAATCCTGGAATTCCCTCCCTAAGGGTATTGTGGGTCAACCCACAGCAAGAGGACTGCAACAGTTCAAGAAAGCAGCTCACCACCACCTTCTCAAGGGCAACCAGGGACAGGCAGTAAATACAACACCCACGTCCCATGAGTGAACACTACAAATTTTATATCATAATACTTCAGGGCAAAGTTTAACTCATAGGAAAATAAATGTATCCCTCCGTGTTACACTGGTTATAGCTTTAGAGTATAACTTAAGGGGGGCACCTACAGCCTCTCCTCCTGTTCTTCATCTTCTGAATTTGATTAATACTTTGCACATATTTATATTGCTACATTAACCACCTTTAATCATTAAGGAGTCCTGGCAAAACTACAATCAATGGATATCGTGGGTAAACTCTCCAGCCGTTAGAGGAAGATGGTTATGCTTGTTGGAAGTCAATCATCTCAGCTCCAGGACATGTCTGCAGGAGTTCCTCAGGGTAGTGTCCTCAGCCCAACCATCTTCAGCTGCTTCATCAATGACCTTTACTCCATCATAAGGTCAGAAGGTGGATTTTTTGAAGGGCTGGAGTCTTAATTTTGCAGTGTATGTACTAGTTATTCAAATGCCTGAAAGAGCAAAAAGCGAAATATATGAATTTTATCAAGATAAACATAGGTATAATATTTACAGCCTCTTATACTCTCAATTACCAGTCACCTTGAAATAAACAATAACTCTAAACCACTGTTTTCAGTAAAAATGTGCATTTTATTTCAAATTGTGTGGTATTTTGAATCAACATTTAGCATTGCTAGAATTTCGAAAGGCAATGGTTTAATTAATTACGGGACAACAAGGTGTAGAGCTGGATGAACACAGCAGGCCAAGCAGCATCATAGGAGCAGGAAGGCTGACGTTTCGGGCCTAGACCCTTCATCAGAGTTTAAAACATGAATAATACAACTTTTTACTTTTCAAAATGACACTCTCATATTTCTGATCTTAAGACCAGAAGACCATAAGACATAGGAGCAGAAATCAGGCCATTCGGCCCATCGAGTCTGTTCTGCCATTCAATCATGGCTGATAAGTTCCTCAACCCCATTCTCCTGCTTTCTCCCCGTAACCCTAGATCCCCTTGATAATCAAGAACCTATCTATCTCCGTCTTAAATGTACTCAATGACCTGGCCTCCACAGCCTTCTGTGGCAGTGAATTCCATAGATTCACCGCTCTCTGGCTGAAGAAGTTTCTCCTTATCTCCGTTCTAAATCTTATCCTTGAGTCCTCTGCCAATCGATGAATTCACAGTCGGGTTGTGACCTGCTCTGAAAATGTTCTGAGCAAGAGTCACTGGACCCAAAACAGTAACTCTGCTTTCTCTCTCCAAAGATGCTGCTTGCAAAAAAAACCCTGAACTACCTGTTGCCTGCTACTTTAACACACAACACTGCTCCCTGGCCAACATCTCTGTCTCAGGTTTGCTACAGTGTTCCAGTGAAGCTCAGCACAAGCTGGAAGAACAACACCTCATTTTCTGCTTGGAAATTCCACAGCCTTCAGGACTCAATATCAAGTTCAACAATTTTAGGGTTTTAGGCACCTTCTCCCATCTCTTACCCCAACCCTCACACATCACATGGCTTGCTACCACAAACAAACCATTATCATCCACTAACGGTCCTCATTAGCAATGATTCATTCTCCCAGGCTGACAGTTACCCATTTCTTTAACAAAAACAAAGTTGCTGGAAAAGTTCAGCAGGTCTGGCAGCATCTGTGAAGGAAAAAACAGAGTTAACGTTTCGGGTCCAGTGTCTCTTCCTCAGAACTGATGGTGGCTGGGAAAACGTCAGTTTATATGCAGAAAATAGGGAGGTGGGTGGGGTAGGGAGTAAACGATAGGATAGAGCCCAAAGAGTGAGAAAGATAGTTAGACAGACAAAGGAGTTGATAATGACCAGGCTGGGAGGGTGAATAGTTGTTAATGGGGACTGTTAGTGACTAACAACAGGGGGTGTGTAGTGGCAGGCTGTGTGGTAACAAGGCCTGGTGTGTGGGGTGGGGGCCTGGAACATGGGAGAATTTAGGCCCTAAAATTATTGAACTCAATATTGAGTCCGGAGGACTGTAGGGTGTCCAAGTGGAAAATGAGGTGTTGTTCCTCCAGCTTATGCTGGGCTTCACTGGAACATTGCAGCAAGCCGGAGACAGAGATGTTGGCCAGGGAGCAGGGTGGTGCATTGAAGTGGCAGGCAACAGGTAGTTCAGGGTCTTTTTTGTGAGCAGAACGTAGATGTTCCACTAAGCGGTTGCCAAGTCTACGCTTCGTTTCCCCAATGTAGAGGAGACCACATTGTGAGCAGCGGATGCAGAAGACTAGATTCTGGGAAGTGCAGGTGAAGTGTTGCTTCACCTGGAAGGTATGTTTGGGCCCTTGGATAGCGGGGAGGGCGGAGGTAAATGAGCAGGTGTTGCACCTTCACCGGTTACAGGGGAAGGTGCCGTAGGGCTGTGGGGAGGTGTTGGGGGTGAAGGAAGTGCGGACCAGTGTGTTCCGGAGGGAATGGTCCCTGCGGAAGGCGGACAAGGGAGGGGAGGGGAATATGTGTCTGGTGGTGGCATCTCACTGGAGGTGGCGGAAATGGCATCTGATGATCTTCTGGATGTGGATGCTGGTGGGATGGTAGGTGAGGTTAAGGGGAACCCTATCGCTGTTGCAGGAGGGAAGAGATGGGGTGAGGGCGGAAATGTGGGAGATGGGTCGGACCTGGTTGAGGACCCTGTCGACAACGGAGATGGGGAATTCTCGTTTGAGGAAGAAGGTGGACATATTGGAGGCTCCCTTGTCGAAGTTGGCCTCATCTGAACATATGAGACAGAGACGGAGGAACTGAGAGAATGGGATGGAGTCTTTACAGGAAGTGGGATGTGAGGATGTATAGTCCAGGTAGCTGTGGGAGTCAGTGGGTTTGTAATGGATATTAGTGGCCAGTCTATCTCCAGAAATGGAAACAGAAATGTCGAGGAAGGGAAGGGAGGAGTCAGAGATAGTCCAGCTGAAAGTGAGGGCAGGGTGGAAATTGGAGGCGAAATTGATGAAGTTTTCCAATTCCAGATGAGAGAGGGAAGCAGCACCAATGATATCATCGATGTATCGGAGAAAGAGTTGTGGGTGGGGGCCGGAATAGGATTGGAACAAGGAATGTTCCACGTACCCCATGAAGAGACAGGCATAACTAGGGCCCATACGGGTACCATTCCTTTGTCTGTCCAACTGTTGTTCTCTCTCTGTGCTCCAGCTACCTGGACTATACATCCTCACACCCCACTTCCTGTAAAGACTCCATCCCATTCTTTCAGTTCCTCCGTTTCCGTTGCATATGTTCAGATGAGGCCAACTCCGACAAGGGAGCCTCCGAAATGTCCACCTTCTTCCTCAAACGAGATAAGGTTCCCCTTATCCTCACCTACCACCCCACCAGCATCCACATCCAGAATGCTGCGCTCTGTCTCCACCTATCATTTACTCCTCCCCTTCCTCCCACTCTATCTTCTGCATAAATACTAACCTTTTCCTCAACACTGTCAGTTCTGAAGAAGGGTCACTGGATCCAAAACTTTAACTGTTTTTCTCCACAGATGCTGCCAGATCTACTGAGATTTTCCAGCAATTTCTGTTTTTGTTTGTGAATGCATTAGGCCTGTTGCCCCGATTGAGATTTGAGCTATTTATACACAGACCACAAAAGATACATAAATTAACAGAAATGGTTCACTCCACTAAATTCTGTCACTCAATTGCCCACTGTAAGTTCAAATCCATGGTTTACTCAGTACCAAATAATAATGACTGGGTATTGTTCCATAAATCTAGTAGCTCCACCTGATTTGTACCCAGAATAAAATTCCACTATCATTAACAAACATGACAAGATGCTACTTTGGACAATAGTCATTCAAATCATGGACCAAATCTCCCCAGGCCCTTGAATGACAGGGGTTAGCACTGCTGACTCACAGCGCCAGGGACCCAGGTTCCATTCCACCCTCGGGTGACTGTCTGTGTGGGGTTTGCACATTCGCCCTGTATCCGTGTGGGTTTCTTCCGGGTGCTCCGGTTTCCTCCCACAGTCCAAAGGTGTGCAGGTTAGGGTGGATTGGCCATGCTAAATTGCCCGTAGTGTCCAGCGTGGGAAATATAGGGATGTTGTAAGCGGTGGGTGTGGGTGGGATGCTCCTCAGAGGTTTGGTGTGGACTTGATGGGCCAAATGGCCTGATTCCGCACTGTAGGGGCTGTATGACCCTATGACATGGATGTTGGTGAGTCAATTGGGAAAGTATGGGGAGATGGGCAGAAGTACGACTCTCAACCACCAAGGGAAGAAAAGACAGACTCTCCAGCCAGGTTTTGAAACCTGAAATGAGAGTCTTGCTGGTGAGGAGCTAGAGGACGGCTTGTGTGTATTTACCTCATTAACCTGCAGTTTCTTACTATCCCACATGCCAGAGGGAAAGTTGGCAGTGACAATTAACAGCATGGAAGTCAGAGAGTGGGTACCTGGTGAGTGCGGTTCTCTGCTGCTCGTTCGGGTCTCCCGCTTGACCAGCAATCCCCAAACATCTCAGGTTGTGTTCCCTGGGCAGTGATGGTCTGCATCAGACCACTGATGGTCTCCACAGAGATTGGCACCAGATACTTACCAGCTTCTCTGTATCCTCCTAGTACATCTCTGACCCACTTACAATACAGTTCTCCACTTCAGTGCTGGCCTTTTGGAGTGCGTTGGCACCCTTCATAGGAACACTGCTGCCAGGAGACTTTGACCGCAGGGACCCAAACTCCTGGGTTTGACCAGGGTGCTCCTTTGGGACTTTCCTATCTAACAATAAGAAGATATGTCGCTGGGTATTAGGGAGTGGAGTAGTATGCTCTGCACTGCAGGACTGACCACAACATAATCCCCGCACTGTAACAACATGGAACCCCAGACCACAAGCGTCCCACTGGCTCTGTCCAAACCCCTGGCCTGACATCAGAGACTGCCCCTGACTAAGGTGCCCAGGACCCCTGACTGAGGACGGCCCCCCTTAGACTTTGAGACATGGCTACTTGTTTGCTTCATGTGCAGTTTGTGTACACAGGTAGCACATGTATAGGATTGACATGGCACGATTCCATACAATAACATATCCCCATGTCAACACTGTTTCGTTTTGAATTTCCAGCAAAGCCGAGTCATGTTGAGCTAAGTGGTACATACAGAATGGGGAAACCACACACACAGTGCCTTTGGATGAGACGAGTTTAAGATTTGCGATTGTCACTAATTTTCCATAATAGTCTCAGTTTTCTTTGTCAGTGACACGTGCAGTGATGTGATCCTTCAACAGTTCACTTTTGCTCTGAGAGATTTTAAACACGCCCTCCAGTTAATCTTTCACATGACATTTGGTCCCAATGGTGTACAAAATGATCGATGATCAGAGGTATAGATAGAGTGGAGAGCCAGAGACTTTTTCCTAGGGTGGAGGTAGCTATTACGAGGGGGCATAGTTTCAAAGTGAGTGGAGGTAGATATAGGGGAGACGTCAGAGGTAGGTTCTTTACTCAGAGCGTGGTAGGGGCGTGGAATGCATTGCCGAAGAGGGTAGTGGAGTCGGCCTCATTAGGGGTATTTAAGCGGCTATTAGATAGGCACATGGATGATAGTATAAGGTAGGGGTGGAGGTTAGATAGACCTTAGGTTTAGGGTAAAAGTTCGGCTCAACATCGTGGGCTGAAGGGCCTGTACTGTGCTGTACTGTTCTATGTTCTATGTTGTAATTAATTCAAAAATCTAAATCCCTTGGACATGAAAAGTGATAAGGTATCAATATTTGCACATGCTTTGTGCCCAGGATTTTCATCTCTCTACTCAATCCAAGGACATATCACTTGCTTCCTCTTGCACATTGTCTCTGTCCATACATCCCTGCAGGAGACGGAGCTGCGGCTGTAGCTCAGCTTTAGCACTATGCTGCGAGTTTCTGAGGCAGTTACCTCAGAAAGGGCACTGACGAATCATGACTCATGAGGTGACTCAGGTCTGATTTCCACACCCTACCCTGAGTTGCCAACTCACTGAATTTGACAATGTTGTCTTTTAAAAACAAGAGCTCAAATTCGCAGTCTGTACCTGATTCTAACCGGATTACGCACGATGCAAAAAAGCCAAGTCATCACAGAGCATGTCAGAAAGCTGAAGGTGAACCAATGCACACCGATGCCCCCTTGGGGATGTTACATGGGAGACAACACTGAGTCAGAGTGAGGTGCTCTGTCGCATTACACAGGGGACAGTAATTCTTGCACATTCTTCAATTTCAAAACAAGGTTCCCTTCAGAAATTACAATTTAAGTCAAAAACAATGCCATACAATGTTGAAGACATCATATAGGAACGATAATTCAAAAATTTCAGCACTCACTGCATTCTCTTTATCTTAAAAGAAATCAATTAAAATAGTCACTGATGGCTTCTGTCTTATAAATCCATGCTGACTTTATCTGAGTTGGAATGGACGATGTCTTTCTAAATGTTTACCTCAAAATTTCATCTGGTTGACTATGAACACCCATCTACTCTAGTCCATTTGGCCCATAGCCTTTGGTGCTGTGAGACCTCAAGTCTTCACCTTGGCCATCTATTAGGCAGTTCCAGATACCCACTTTGGTGAAAGAATTCTTCCTTAAATCCCTTCTAAACCTCGTCCTGCTCCTTCCCTTAAAACTGTCCCCCTGGTTATTGACCCCTCTACTTGAGGGAAATGTTTGTCTCTATCTACACTATGTTTCTCTTCGTTTTCAATCAGGTCCTCTGCCTCAACCCTAGCCTTTCTTCATAGCTGAACCACTCCAATACAGGCAGACCCGGTGGTGACTGGCCTCAATGGGAAGAGATGGGGCGGGGTGGGGGGGCTGGGTGGGGGGAGGGGTGGGGGTTGGAGATAAGGCTGAATCGAAGAATGAAAGACTTGGGCGAGGGTGCAGTCAAAGATGTGGGAAGGCAAGTGTGAGGTCAAGGGGTTTCAAAGTCCTGGTGAGGGGATCAACCCCAGAAAGGGGTAGGAGGGAGGCAAGTAAAAGGTGTGGGGAGGGAATTGGAGCTATGGACTGATGGACAAAGGGGAGTGGAAAGCCTTTTGGAGATGGCTGGGGGGGCTTGCAGAAGTATGAAGGTGAGCTGGACTCGATCTGAGTGCCATTTTTGGTGAGTTGCATTCCTCATTTCCTGTGCAGCACACTCCCATGGTGCCCCAATTGTTGTATTCTTCCACTTGCTACAGGCAGAAGCATTGTCCAATGCTGGGACTTGCTGGGATTCCTGGCACTAGTGTCATCTCTAAACGCCAGCCCCATGCCCGGTGAAGTGCCGACAATCCCCAGCCACCTTTCAACATTGTTCTCATTTGTCCCAGACAGAGGGAAGCTGGCACCGAACTTTAGTGACAAAGTCCTGAACACCCTGCTGGATGATATCTGGGAACACCACCCCCTGCAAGTTCCCCTCCAAGCCATTCACCATCCCGACTTGGAAATATAACTCCATTCCTTCACTGTCACTGGGTCAAAAATTCTGGAATTCCCTCCCTAAGGGCATTGTGGGTCAGGCCACAGCACATGGACTGCAGCGGTTCAATAGGGCAGCTCACCCCCACCTTCTCAGGGGGCAACTAGGGACAGGTAATAAGCCAGCGATGCCCATGTCCCATGGATGAATCTTGTCTCACTGCTCGGCTCTCAGTTGGCAAATGGGGCTTTTTTCAATTGGATGGTGGGATGTTCCTCGCAGCCAATCTCACAGGATTCTCCCAGATTTCTCACCAATACCCACATTGCTCAATGCCTGGCAAGATTCTGCCCACAGTTTCCAGCGGGGAAATACAATCGGCCCTGTGACCTGGATCCCTCATGTCTCGTTTTGTTAAAGGGTTTTCCAGCCATCTATAGTTACACTTAACAACTTTAATATCAACAAGACTGGGAGCCTCATTACAACGGTTAAAGTGTCACCCTGCCTCCTTGATGTGAGAGATCACACTCCCTTCATACTGTCTTTGTGAAAGTCAGAAATGGCTGGTTTGGTGCCAGGATTTGGGTTTGGACTGGAGGGTCTGTTTCCGTGCTGTATGACTCTCTGTCTGTCTAAGTCAACAAGTTACAATCTCTCATGCATCAGCAAGTATGCTTGACCCTGTCAGTGATGTTTTGAGGAAGTCCTGAAAGTGTTTACACTGTAATCCACACCCTCACTCATCCCCACCTCTCCCTCACCCAACCCCAGGCTACTTAGGAGAGTCTTGCTGCAATTGAGGTCTTAGTAGGGCAATTTCTGGAGGAGTCTGGTGTCAGGTAAATGTGAAACATTGTCCCAGCCACTAGATGTGGCTTTGACTGAAGCTGTTCGAGTTCACCATTAAGAGGTCCTTGCTGTTGGACTGCCTTTCTTGTCACTGGATTTGGAAGGTCTAGCAAAGACACCCTGGTGTCCAGTATTTGGAAGTATCTGCTTGGCCAAGCCTCCATAACATCTAGGAGTATGGGAACTCCCATCAACCATGACCCCAGAGTTGGATTTGAGAACTTTGTCAAATTCTTTATCCATCAGTCAGTTGAAGGCATTGATGAATTCCATCAAGACAATGGGAAATGGTTCGTTTTTTCCATGATCTCACCTTTGATTGTAATTGATGAGGAAAGGTATTGTCCTGTGGGAGCCGATAGTTTGATTCCTTATCTGTTGTTAAGCTAAAGTGTCAGACAAAAGTGGTTAAAACTGGATTCAGTTTAGTGTGTGAGATGGAATTTGTCTGCCAGCTGAAGCTGCTGTATGCTATCTTTAATCAATCAATTCGTTATCGCACAACACTGGACTTTTATGAAAGGTTCAATATTTGTAACACATTTTATATTTAGTGAATACAGGTTCCAAACAATTTGATTTCTGTATTTACATTAATATTTCAGCCAATAGTTCATAACATTTCTGTCCGAAATTAAATCAGATATCTCAATGCTCATGAATAAAGGCACATCGACATAATTGTATATTAAGAGGAAGCAAAATATTTTTTTTAGAGACAGAATAAAGGGTTGAAAAGACTGAACTATCACACAACGCAGAATGAGATAATCATTTTGCAAGAATATAGTTTAGCTAGAAACAGTATCAGCTTTGCACTGAACTTCTCAAAATGAATCCCTCAGTCAAATATCAGCCCACATATTACAGTTTAACCCTGGTTACTAGGTACATCCAAATACGTCCGTCACATAAACAACAAAAATGACCCTTTTACAAATCCTTACGATGCTGAATCCCATCACTTGATAGGTCCCTATCCATCACTTTCAGCATTCGCTCCCTCCATCACTGGGACACTACACAGTGACAGCACAATGCATTGCATCAACCCATCAAGCATCCTTCAACAGTGTCTTCCAAACCCTATCTGCAAGGATGAAGGTGGGCTGGGGGGATTGCACACACTTGGGAACACCACCACCTCCAAGCTCCCCTCCAAGTCACTCACCATCCTGTCTCGAAAATACATCACAGTTTCTTCACTATTGCTGGGTCAACATAGAAACACAGAAAACATGAGCAGGATTAGGCCACTCAGCCCTTCGAGCCTGCTCCCCCATTCAAAACGATCATGGCTGATCATCCAACTCAGTCCCCTGTTCCTGCTTTCTACCCCGCACCCTTTGGTCCTTTTAACCCCAAGTGTTATATTTAACAGCAAAAACTGGGAACTCCCTCCCTATCAGCTCAGTATATGCAACTGCACTGCATGCATTACATAGGTTCAAGAAGGCAGCTCAGCAACACCTTCTCAGACTCAGTTACTGACGGGCCGCAAATGCTAGTCTAGTCAGGATGCTCACATCCCATGGAAGGATTTTCTTTGGAATTCTGAGTAATATCATTCTGCCCAGGGAAGGGTTCTAGAACCTGGTTCTGAGCTGCATGGTGGATCTGTACCAAATCCCGAAAAGCAGGGAGGTTGGGAAGGGAATGAAATGGAGCTGCTGAACAGTGTCAAGAACAAATATCCTGTTGGCGTGTGCTCAAAACATTCTAAATACATTGGGGGAGGAGTGTTGAGGAGCCAGCTCAAAAACAACATTCATAATTTAATAAAACGCAGACTCAACATTCAGAAGGAAAGCACTGTCCCTTCAAAGGTTAACTGCAATCTATCTGCATTAGGTTTTATCCGCCTTTATAAATGGTGACGGTTTATTGAAAATATTCCAGTGCATTGGGCTCACATTTTAATCAGCAAACAGATTCCAGTCCGGTTTGGCACAACTTTCTGTGGTCAACTGGTCACTGTCTTGGTTTTGAATGATTCTTTACGGAAATCAACTTTCCCATTTGGTCCACATCTGGATCTCATTGGGAACACATGATGGATATTTTCCGAAGGAAGTGCAAAAACGAAATATTTAAAATTCTTCAACAATCTGGTGGCCAGGCTGAATTTCCACGGCAGAACAGTCAAAAATGAAAGATACCCTGCCTTAACAGATACATGTACATACACACACGCACACACACACAAACACACACACACAGAAATGTACATCCATCGAGGCTCTCGATGTTTGAGGCAAATTTTTTGTTTGAAACTAAACGATTAATTGCTTTCATAGTGGTTACGTGTTAAAGAGAAGCAAAGTATGGAAGATGCTGGAAGTCAGAAATAATAACAAGAAAATGCTGGAAGTATTCAGCAGGTCAGGCAGAACGGCACAGTCATACAGTCATGGAGATATACAACACGGTCACAAGCCCTTCAGTCCAACTTGACCATGCCAAACAGATATCCTATATAAATCTAGTCCCATTTGCCAGCATTTGGCCATATTCCTCTAAACCCTTCCTTTCCAGATGCCTTTTAAATGTTGTAGTTGTACCAGCCTCCACCACTTCCTCTGGCAGCTCATTCCATACACGCACCACCCTCTGTGTGAAAAAATTGACCCTTAGGTCTCCTTTAAATTTTTCCCCTCTCATCTTAAACCTATGCCCTCTTGTTTTGGATTCCCCTACTCTGGGGAAAAGACTTGGCTATTCACCCTATCCATGCCCCTAATGATTTTATAAACCTCTATAATAAGATCAACCCTCAGCCTCCAATGCTCCAGGGAAAATAGCCCCAGCCTGTTCAGCCTCTCTCGATAGCTCAAACCCTCCAATCCTGGCAACATCCTAGTAAATGTTTTCTGAATCCTTTCAAGTTTCACAACATCCTTCCTATAGCAGGGAGACCTGAATAGAACACAGTGTTCCAAAAGCGACCTAAGTTAACCTCTGGAGCAGGAAAGCTGACGTTTCGGGCTTAGACCCTTCATCAGAAATGGGGGAGGGGAAGGAGGTTCTGAAATAAATAGGGAGAGAGGGGGAGGCGGATAGAAGATGGATAGAGGAGAGGATAGGTGGAGAGGAAACAGACAGGTCAAAGAGGCAGGGATGGAGCCAGTAAAGGTGAGTGTAGGTGGGGAGTTAGGGAGGGGATACGTCAGTCCAGGGAGGATGGATAGGTCAAGGGGGCGGGATGAGGCTGGTAGGTAGGAGATGGGGGTGGGACTTGAGGTGGAAGGAGGGGGTAGATGGGAGGAAGGACAGGTTAGGGAGGCAGGGACAAGCTGGACTGGTTTTGGGATGCGGTAGGGGGAGGGGAGATTTTGAAATTTGTGAAGTCCACATTGATACCATTGAGCTGCAGGGTTCCCAGGCGGAATATGAGTTGTTGTTCCTGCAACCTTCGGGTGGCATCGTTGTGGCACTGCAGGAGGCCCAGGATGGACATGTCGTCTGAGGAATGGGAGGGGGAGTTGAAATGGTTCGCGACTGGGAGGTGCAGTTGTTTAGTGCGAACCGAGCGTAGGTGTTCCGCAAAGCGGTCCCCAAGCCTCCGCTTGGTTTCCCCGATGTAGAGGAGGCCACAACGGGAACAGCGGATGCAGTATACCACATTAGCAGATGTGCAGGTGAACATCTGCTTGATGTGGAAAGTCTTCTTGGGGCCTGGGATGGGGGTG